>NC_081314.1:45338698-45641851 GCF_026419965.1 Kogia breviceps
ACCACTGCGCCACCAGGGAAGCCCTTGCCTTTTCTTGAAGAAGAAAATTTAAGCATGGAAAGGTGAAGCAACTTGTCAAGGTCATGAGTCTAGTCAGTGACAGATGCTGTATTTGTGGCCAGTGGAAAATTTCTAGATACCTTCGATCCAGGCAAATTCTGCATCCAGTTTCCTTTAATGTTGCCCCAGTTTGATAGTTGACACTTAGAAATGTCCCTGCCCCATACCCATGTAACCTCCCAACAAAACCTTAGTGTCTATATAAAAAGTGAAATAAGAAAATGTTTCTCCCTTTATTTCATGAATTCCCTTGGAATTCACAAAATACATATATATCATAACAGAAACAATTGGTCAGTTGGGTCATTTAGAGTGGCTACTTCTACAACCCAAAATGTGGTTTCTGGTTTTTAGCTTGGAGAGTATGAATGGAACTTCTAATGAATGGGAGTCTTGTACAGTTTCACTGTGAATTTAATATCTGTAAATGGAGCCCCAAGGCCAAATTTCCCATAAAGGGTTAGCAGGATTATTGGTCAGGAAGATTCCTTAGACAGAGAAATAACAGTTCAAGTGGAAATGCAGTTGCTTCTGTTCTGAGGCCTCTGGGGTAAGTCCTTGGGGTGGGTGCTGCCCCTACTAGAGGGAAGTCCCTGGTAGCTGAATAGAGAGGTTCCACGTAAAGGAAAGAAAGAGTTGTTTTATTACCCTGGCACAAAATGGAAACCAAACAAGTAAATAAAGGAAGAGTTTCTGAGAGAAGAATTTGTTGGTTTGGTTTCTGGGTGTGTCCCCAGTGGTTTCACTTTGCATTTCTGTGGCATTTGATTGAAGTGATATACTGTGAGAAATTTCTGCCCATGGCTTTCCAATAAGAAACCCTGGAAACCACACTCAGGGGTAGGCACCAGTGAAACCCAAAGAAGAGATCGCTTCATAGCTATCCTTCAACCTCCACTGATGACTCTCAGGTAATGAGCTCCAACCCCATGCTCTCTTCCGTGTCCTAAGCTGGATTTCTCACTCCCTTCTGGAAGTCTTTATCTGAAGGTTCCCAAAACATCTCATATGGCTAGTGCAGAAAGACCATTTTGCCTTTTCTTGAAGGAGAAAATTTAAGCCTGGAAAACTGAAGCAACTTGTCAAGGTCACGAATCTAGTCAGTGACAGAAGCTGTGTTTGTGGCCAGTGGGAAAATCTCTAGAAACCTTCAATCCAGGCAAATTATCTTCATTGTCTTTGCCCCTGAAACTGCTCCTTCTCCTATGTTCTCTTGTTCAGAAAACAGCCCTACCATTTATCCAGGTACCCCAGTCTGAAACTTGGAATTTCTTCTTGACTCTTTCTCTGAAACCACTTCAAATTCAAATTCATCATCAGGTCCTGTCATGGCTGCCTTCTAAATAAATTTCACACCTTGCTCGTCCTCAGCAGGGCCTAGGGCCAATGCCTTACTGGAGTGTGTCACCAGTTCTTACCAGGGCTGATATGAAAACCTCCTCCCCAGAGTCCCAGCCTCCACAAAGTTCCCTCCAATCCATCCACCACATCAGTCCTCATGTTTTTTTCAGAAAAGCAATTACCTACCTTTCCACTCTGCAAAGTCCTTCAGTGGCTCTAGCCACAGAGGCATCTATGAGATATGAAACAAGGAGGAAACCTATAAGTCTGGATGCGTGAGCAGGAATTCTAGCCCTGCCACTCATCTTGGGCAAGTCACTTGGCCTGTATGAGCATCCATTTCCTTAACCATAATATAATTTTGAACTAGGACAATAGACTTACACTTTTTAGTTCAGGATCAACAATAAGAAATACATTTAAACCATCGCACACACACACAGAGACACTTATTCATAAACACACAGCACACACAAAAATGCACACACAAAAACACATATATGCACATGCAGACCACACATATACACACACAAACTCACCTGCTACACACAAATACACATGTGTACACAAATCATATTGTAAAACACAAAGTTTCCCAATATGAAATGTAGCCTTTCTATGTACAATGTACTCTGATACTTTTTGTCCATATTATTTAATTTTTAATGATTGAAGTAATGCTAGTTGTGACCCACAAAACTGATGACAGGACTCACTAGGAGGCTGAAACCTGCTGTTAAATGTTGAGCTACATGATTTCTAAGTTTCCTTCTAACTCTGAAGATGTAGGTGGGCCAAGTCAGAAAAAAGAAGAGCTTCCAGAATATAAGAAGAATGGTTAGGAAGAATTCCTTCTAACTAATAAAACTCTGGGCACAATAGCCTTTCCATGTCCCCTGTTTATTGTTTGTAGGAAAGAGGCTTTTCAGCCTCTTAGACCTTCCCTGATTTCCAAAGGACAGATTCAAACAGGTACTCATTAGGGGAGTGAAGGAAGGCAGAAGGAAACAATAGTACCACAACGGGACAGGGTCCTGGTTCCTCCTGGGGTGGGGTGGGGGATTGGGGGAGAACAATCTGGTATATATCTCTGAGTTCTTCTACGGAAACTAAGGCCTCCACCCAGGTGGGGGATGGTAGCTTCAGGCTGAGCTCAAGTATGTGGACCCCAGACTGGTTGGAACCAGAAGGCTGGTGACTGAGGTTCCTGGAATACCACCCTGTTACCTCACCGCTAACCAATCAGAGGAAGGTTACACATTCTGCAGCCCTCCCCCAAAATTTTGCCCAGAAGAATTTCTTCCCTGAAACACAGGCAGGAGTTCAGGTCTTTGGAGCACAAGCCACCTGTTCTCCCTGCTTGGACCTTCAATAGACCTTTCTCTGCTCCAACATCCGACATTTCGATTTGTTTGGCCTCACTGTGTTGGGCACATGAACTTGAATTCAACAACACTAATACCATAAAAACACTCACTTCATCACAAGGCAGTCCCATATCCTAGTCAACAGCTCACTACTTTGCTAATTGCAAATATGGAAACCACAGACACCAGTTAAAAATTAACCACAGACCTCAGTTTAAAATTGTGTAATTGGCTTCATGATGGTATCCACAATTCCCCATTTCTTTAGGCAGCCAGTCCCTTTTAAAACAACACACAGAAAGTGTGGGGAACAGCTTATTTTTAGCTTAATAATTATCTTGCAGACCATTCTACTCATATATCTATATTCAGATGCATCTCTTTCTTAATGGCTACATAGGATTCCATTTTATGAATTGAGCCTAATTTAACTAATTCCTTATTGATGGCCATTTCTACTATACTACAAACATCCTAGGAGTGAAATTCCAAAGACAAAGAATATATGCAGCTGTCATTTGATAGGTATGGCCAAGTTATCTTCCAAGGAAACTTTACCAGCTTACACCCTGCTTACCAAGAATGAGTGCCAGTTACCCCAGATCCTTGCCAACATTTGTTTGAGAATCAGCCACATGGATTCAAATCTCAGCTTCTGCTTGATGTATGTGACCTTGAACAAGTTGCTGAACAACTCTGAGCCTCGGTTTCCCTCCTTTTGGCAAAACGCACAGGTTGTTATGAGGATTAAATGCAATAGTGAATGCAGTAGATCTTTTATAACTTATCAGGTGTGGTTGGCTGCATCTTTTTATTCCAGCCCCATCCCAGTAATACTAATATAATATTTAACTTTAACATACTGTTGTATGTTAACTTACAATTGTAACAGTGTACATTCCTCGAGGGTAGTCAAATTTAAACAGCATGCCTCCTAGCTTCTGTGGCAAACATCTGTGCTCAATAAACGTTGACACATCATGAGCTCACATCTTTTTTAAAAATATATGGTTTTTCAAGTGAGTCTTGCTTATTGATGATCTTGAGTATTTAGTCTTCTAAGCTCTTTTGCAGGACAGAAAGTGCTGAAGAACTCATTGTAGATGATCAATATCTATCACCAAAAATAGTTAATTATTGTTCTGACAGAAGTTGGTTTTGGAGTGCCATAATATAATAAAAGAAAAATTAAAACAACATTTCTTACAGCTATTTATTAGAACTTGAATGTTTTTAACAGATTTATTGATGTATAATTTACATACCTTAAAATCTATCTGTTTTGAGTATAAAATTAGTGATTTGGGATAAATTTACAGAGTTGGGCAAACATCACCAGAATCCAGTTTTAGAACATTTCTATCAACCCAGTAATATTCCCGAATGCCCATTCACATCTCTGCAAGTTCATGGCATCAGTTAGCCAGGGATGAGTGAAGAGTTTGGGTCATCTCTTGTCCCCACCCCACCCAGCATGTGCTCAGAAGGCAGCCAGTGGGTGTGGGGTAGTTGTTCAAGCTGCTCCATAGTCTCATTTCTAGGATCTCCTAATTAAATTCCTAGCTTGTCAAGCATAATACTGCTTTCCCCAACCTGGACTGCAGCCTCAGGGGAACAAAGTGCTGGCTTTCCCTATTCACTTGCCACCAGGATCATTCCTTTAACTGACAACACAACAGGGGGTGGGTTTTCTGCCTTCTGCTAAAACTCAGTTGTACTCCCTCCAGCGCTGAAGCTGCAGGCTTTATCGTTTTGTCCCATCCTTCTAGAACCTTCTCACTGACTGAGCTGGCACCGGGCTGGCAGCAGTCCAGGCAAGAATGCCACAGATTCCCACTATTCTTAATGAAATATAGCAGTTCTTTATGAAAAAAAACAAAACAAAAAAACACTTCTCAGTTTGTTGTTTGCCTTTGGTCAATTTCCAGAGCCCTGAAATGGATGTGGTTGACAATGTTGTCTCGTTTTATCATTATTTTCTAAGGAGATGATTTGCTGACTTGTTTACTCTGGCCTATTGTAAGTCTGGAACTTGGGTTTTAAGATGAGTAGTTTTCTTCTATTTGGCTTCTCAGTGTTCCAGCAGCTTTGATCTTTCACCTCAGTGGACATTCTCCTGTAAGTGATGATGCCTTCAGAAGGCGAGTCAAGACTCAACGTCACCAGGCCAGACCTGTCAATCAGGAGGTGACTGGACATCACTCAGCATACACAGATTGTCTTGGTTCTTCAGGAGCAACTTGATGGGCAAAAAGAGCGCAATAGGACAAGAAAGCAGCAGTAAAAAGATGTACTAACTATTCAGAGAGTAATAAAAGCTCCTCTGTGGTTTAAAAGCTGAGAACTGAACCCTTCCCCAGCCTAGAAAATCCAGAGGCGAAGACCTCTGGACAAATGATAACCCCGTACAGGACTGTGCACAATTAATATTCTAGGAGAGGGCTGTAGGGCTGAAAGAAGTTGTTGTTTTGGGACTGACATATTTTATTCTATGCAGTGTAGCGAATTCAGGGCTCTTCTTATATCCAGAGAGAGGAATCCCTTTACTAATATACCAGGAAGACATATAGCATAGTAGTTGATATGCAGGGTCTGGAGCCAAACTCCCTCAGCTTGAATCCATTCCCCAATTCTGCCTGTCTCTTTTATTGCAGTGTGACCTTGGACAATTTTCATAAGTTCCCTTGGCCTCACCTGCCACGTCGATAAAATGGGGAAGAAGATGATATAAACAATACCAACCTCAGAGGCCTGGTACATGTGGAAGTTCTTAGAATCATTCCTGACCCATCACTTGAGCTCAGTAGATGTTAGTTCTTAGTAATATTTTTAATCATCATTTCTAGGGTTCCCAAGTATATGCTACGTGAGAGGCTATTGGCCGTGAAATCTCCTTACCAGCCCTGGGATAGAGCAGGGAAATGAGAGCAGGAGCTTAAGAACAGTGCTGCTTTCAGATGAAGAATTGTGCCCAACGAAACGGCACTGAATACAGTCAGAATGACCCATTGGCCACCACATTCCTCAGACTCGTGTTCTGAGGCTCCTTGGGACCAGTCCACCTCCACCCCCTGGGCCATCATGCCTCCACTGTGCCTGCTGCCACACCCAGCACCGCTTTCCCCAAGCTGTGCATCCAAGAGAAAAAGGTCCCTTCACCCAGATTCCTTGCTCTTCCCTTCGGCTCCTGTAGCCAGGGCCCTGGCAGCCTGCACGGCTCAGATCAGCCTGCTAGCTCGGCCTGGCTCCAGGCAATGGCTAACATACCCTAAGGTGACTCTTGGGAGCCCCATAACCCTGCCAAGACAGCAGGTATCTGTCTTTCTGATCATCTGAAATAACAAGCCACCATACTGATAAAGACAAACTCAGTGAAATATATATATATGAAATATATATATATACACACATATGTGTGTATATATGAAACATATGTATACACATATGTATGTGTGTATATATGAAACATATATACACATATGTATGTGTGTATATATGAAACATATGTATGTGTATATATATATAACACACACACATACATATGTGTGTGTGGTATATATATATATGCCATATTCTGCATATGGGTCAAAATTACAAATATTCCAAAATCTGACTTCAATTCTTCCTTAGGGCTACATGAAACACCATAGAATATTTTCAGTGATTCTTAATCTCTTAGAAATATAGGCCAGTGCTATTTGGAGAGCTCAGTATTAAACACGCTAAGAGTCTTTACATTGAATTCCCACTTTCATGCCATATTAACATAAAACTCAGATCTACACCATATGGGTTTAAGTGAAAAAAATAAAGGTGAAGACAACCAAATCAAAACAAAATAAAACAAAACAAAGCACTAAGAAGGCAGCATGTGTAGTGGATTCAAGTGTAGCCAGTGAGCACAGCCTGCCTGCGTTCATACACTCTTCCCCAATTAGCCACGTGAGCTTGGCCAAGCTGCTTGACCATCCTGCACCTGCTCCTTCATCTGGAGAACAGGGATAAACATAGTACCTGCCCCACGGGGCTGATTTAAGAAATAAAGTATGTAATGTGTGTAGCACACTTAGGACAGTGCCTGACACATTGTTGATGCTTATAAATGTTAGATGTTCATTATTTATTCTAATTCTTATCCTATTATTTACTGGCCAGATAAATCAGCATTTCTTAATTGCTGGTCCGGGGAACTCAAAGAGGCCACAAAAACCTACCACTAAATGGACTTAGTTTTTAAGACCAAAAACTCACATGACTCATAATCAATAAGGTAAATAACATATAAGTCAACATGCAATTTGTATTTTCAGTGATAAAATAAAGGAAAATTTATTATTCAAATATTTTACTCTTTTTATTGAAAATGTTAAGAAGAATATAGTCTACACTTTCAAAGATTTAACAGTCTGCAGAGGAGAATTTTTATATTTTACCAATCCATACTAAGCCAGTGCAGGGTCACACTGCTAGAATAAGCACTTAGAAAGAGCCTGCTACGCTCTTCATTAGGGGTAAATTATAGATGCGGTAGATTAGTGACTGTCCCAGGACACACTCAGCATCAATAACAGCACTAAAATAATTAGAAAATAGTTATTTTAACGAGAATGTTTCATTGTGCCTAAAATGTGCAAGCACTATGGCTTATGCTAAGTACTTGCCTTCCTTTTAAGAGTCTGGAATTCTGGTATGTACTAGGCAGAGCGTGCCTACATGACCAGCTACCAGTAAGAACCCTGGTCACTGAGTCTATTTTTTTTTTTGGCTGAGTTGGGTCTTTGTTGCTGTACATGGGCTTTCTCTAGTTGCGGCGAGCGGGGGCTACTCTTCATTGCGGTGCATGGGCTTCTAATTGCAGTGGATTGTCTTGTTGCAGAGAATGGGCTCTAGGTGCATGGGCTTCAGTAGTTGCAGCACACGGGCTCAGTAGTTGTGGCGCACGGGCTTAGTTGCTCTGTGGCATGTAGGATGTTCCCGGACCAGGGAGCAAACCCAGGTCCCCTGAATTGGCAGACGGATTCTTAACCACTGCACCACCAGGGAAGTCCCTGGTCACTGAGTCTTAATGAGCTTCCCTGGTAGACAGCATTTCACACATGTTGTCCCAATCTGTGGTTGGAAGAATTCAGTGCATTCTGCGTGACTCCAATGGCAATAAACTCTTGGAAACCCGCACCTGGTTTCCTCTGGTCTTTGCTCCATGTACATTTTCTCTTTGCTGATTTTGCTTTGTATCCTTTCGCTATAGTAAATCATAGCTGTGAACACACACAAACACACAAAGAAAATAGTTATTTGAAACAGGGTGCTAAATATATTTATAACACATATAACAAAGGCATAATATTCACAATATCTTTTTTTAATTAATTTTTTTGGAGTATAGTTGCTTTACTATTCACAATATCTTAAAACATCTTATTTATCAACTAGAAACAGACTAACAATTCAATTTATAAATGACAAAAGAGGATGAATAAGCAACTTATAAAAGAAATACAAATGACCATTTGATATGAAAATATTCTTAACCTCATTAAAAATGAACAATATGTAAACTGGATATATTTTCTTCTAACACACTGGCAAAGAGAAAAATAAATAACTGGTAATACCTAGGATAAGTAGCAGTTTGGTGGCAGTGTGAACTTGTACAGCCTATGGCAGGAATGCTACAAGACTTTTCTTCCTCTTAGGTTCAAAGCCAGCTGAAAAAGTTCCATCAAAGTCACATAGGCTCTAACTGAATCTATCTAATAGACCTCCCTAAACCAATCTCTGTGGCCACAGAATTTAGTACCATGATTGGCTTAGCCTGAGCCAGGATTGGAACCCCTTCCAAAAGAGACAAAAATTTGGGCGTCTTCAGCATGAAGACATGTAAAGCCACTGAAATGAATAAGATCACCCAGGAAGAAAATTTAGGGAGGAGCCCCAGCACCCAGCCTTGGGAAACTACAGTATGACCACAGATACTGTGAGTACCTTTCCAATTATTCTGTGCCCTTACATTATGTTTATGTACATCTATTTTTATTTTGTCTGTTAATGCACAGGGATTAGCTCATGTGTATTGTTCTACAGCATGTTTGTTTGTTTCATTTACTATTATATCCTGGAGAAATTTCCATGTCTGGCTTCCCCAAGTAAAGAGCATCTCTGACCCATTTTTCTGAAGAATTAACTCTTGACTGGGGCCGAGAAGGAAGTGGAGGTGGTCTGCTCCCCAAACACATCTGGTTTATGCCCCCACCCACCTCCCCCACCTTCCTGGACAATGGTACCACTATTTCCTGAGACTCGTTTTATGTTTTATTTTTTGTTACCCTTTTCAAAATTTATTTTCATGATTTGGTCTCTTTAGGGATACTTTTGTGCTGTCATTTCAGTGAGATTTGAGAAGGAGAAGTGTGTAAATCATATGGTCAGCCTGCTCTAGCGAAGCAAAGTCTTCATGATGTAATTTTAAGGGATGAAAGCAAGTTGCAGACATATTTACATATACATGTATAACACATATATATTTACATATAATACCATTTTCAAAATTAATAAACATATGCTCTGTATGTTTAGAAATTGAGCAAGAACTTTCCAGAGTATACATTTCTATATTTTTAAAAGTTCTTTGAATGGGCAGAGATCGATACTTTTTAAAAACAGTAAACTGGGACTTCCCTGGTGGCACAGTCGTTAAGAATCCACCTGCCAATGCAGGGGCCACGGGTTTGATCCCTGGTCTGGGAAGATCCCACATGACAAGGAGCAACTAAGTCAGTGCACCAAAACTACTGAACCCCGCATGCCTAGAGCCTGTGCTCTGCAACAAGAGAAGCCACCACAATGAGAAGCCCACACACCACAATGAAAAGTAGCCCTTGCTCACCGCAACTAGAGAAAGCCCGCACACAGCAATGAAGACCCAACACAGCCAATAAATAAATAAATAAATACAGATTTAAAAAACAAAAACAGTAAACTGGTTTTTAATTTTTTAATGTTCACTGGAGAAATTACTGAAAATTCAACAAACAAAACTAATTAAAAAATAAAAAATAAAAACCTTCCACAGTCCTTTCACTTTGGTTATAATTATCTGGCAGATAACTATTTGGGCTTACATCCCCTTCATCTTTTCTCCCTGCAGGTATGCAGACACTTGTTCTCCCCAGTACAATCATTGTTAACATGATGTTTTCTCTCAACAATATGTCATAAGCATCTTTCCAAATCAATAAAAGAAGTATCAACTGATCTCAAAGAATAGATTTAATATCCTCTGTCCACAGAGCAATAAAATCAGTCAGTGTGAGATCAATGTGAGAAGATAGGGAAAAATACATTTGGAATTTTAAAGACATCATTCTAATAATGTATGCGTACAAGAAGAAATTGCAAGAAAATTTCAAAATATTGGTAACTAAAAGATACTCAAAGCTCTAAAAAATCAAGATGCAATGAACGTCATATTTGTATGGAAATGTGTCATCTTAACTGCTTTTATTACGAAATAAAGAAAATATTTAGTAAATAAGATTTTTAAAATCTGGGTATGATATTGTGATTTATAGGTAGAAATATATATTTGGCCTTTTGGATTTCTGGCACAGAGCTCCCCAAACCCTCACAGTCTCCTAAGTGTTGAGAGCTATAAAGGTGTCTTTTGCTATGTTAATGAGGTGGCTTTTGGAAAGCCCTTAGGTCATCTGAGGATGGGGATTGGTCACCAGAGGAAATAACCAAGGGATTAAAGGGTTGGAACTTTCAGTCCCACCCCCAATCTCCAAGAAGGGGAGGGGGCTGTAGGTTGAATAAATCGTCAATGGCCAATCACTTAATCACTCATAACTACTTAATGAAACCTCTGTAAAGACTCAAAGGACAGGGTTCAGAGAGCTTCAAGGTTAGTGAGCACATGGAAACTGGGGGACAGTGGTGTGCCTGGAAAGGGTAAGGAAGCTCCAAGCCCTTTCCCATACCTTGCACTATGCATCTTCTCGATCTGGCTTTTCCTGAGTTATATCCTTTGATAATAAATTGGTGAGCTAGTAAGTGAAATGTTTCTCTGACTTCTGTGATCTTCTCTAGCAAATTAATCAAACCCAAAGAGGGGGTTTTGGGAACCTCCCACCAGAAGCACAGGTGGCATCTGAAGTGAAGGGGGAGGCACTCTTGTGAGACTGAGCCCTTAACCTGTGGAATCTGATGCCATTTCCAGGTAGACAGTGTCAGAATTATTGAATTGCTAGACACCCAATTGGTGTCAGAGAATTGCCTGGTGCCATGGGAAACCCTCCTCCTAGTTTCCCACACATTCGAATTGGGTGGAGAATTGTTCCTGGGTTTTAGTTACATTGGTGTCTATTACATGTATATTAACTGGGGGGTGGGGAGCTTGGTTTTTGGTTTTCTGAGGGTTCAGGATATCTCATATATTAAAACTTTTGAAGAAAAATAAAGGAGTTAACTCAGGAAGCATTTGACTCAAAGTAAACTCAAAGAAAGCAGGAAAAAAGAAATAAATACAAAAGCAGAAATTAATGATGATCAATAAAAATAAAAGCCAGTTCTTTGAAGAGACAATAAATAAATTCCTGACTACAGTGACCAAGAAGAATGAGAGAAGCCATGAATTTGGCATGGCATTAGAAAAGAAGGGGAAGACATAAATACAGATGCAGGAGAAATTGTTAAAACTATAAGAGAACAACATTATAAATTTGAAAAATATAATCATATAAATAGATTTAAAGCAAAACAGAAGAGTTGAATAAGCCAACAACTATTTAAGAACTTAAGTAAGTTCCAGGGGAGAAAAGTTCCCCTTGTCCTCTCACAAATGGCACAATGTGGTTTCATAGGCAGGTTTTAACACCATTCAACAGATTATTGCTATCCAATGCAACAATCTCAGCAAACAAATTTTAAAGAGAAAGAAAGCTACCAACTTATTTTCTAAGACAAAGCTGTCTTCACCTGGGTTTCTCTGAAAACAGAGCCTGAGATACAGCCTTGCATGTAGGTAGTTTATTTGGAACTGGATCTCAGGAAGCAAAAGTGAGAGATAGAACGTTGAAGCAAGGAAGAAAAAAGGTTAATGTAAAGATGCATCTTTGAGTCGGCTTCAGGGCAGGGATGGATTGGGGATTGATGGCTCAAGAATAAGCAGGGTTTTTTTGTTTTTGGGGGTTTTTTTAGAGACTGAGTATTTTTATTTTATTTAGTTTATTTTCCTTTTTTTTTTTTTTTTTTTTTTTTTTTTGGCTGTGTCAGGTCTTAGTTGTGGCACACAGGCTCTTCGTTGAGGCCTGCAGGATATTTCGTTACAGCGCGTGGTCTCTTCATTGTGGTATGCAGGTTTTCTCTCTCTAGTTGTGGCTCGGGGGCTCCAGGGCACGTGGGCTCTGTAGTTTTTGGCCTGCGGGCTTTCTCATTGAGGCGCGCCAGCTCAATAGTTGTGATGCACTGGCTTAGTTGCCTCGCGGGATATAAGATCTTAGTCCCCTGACCAGGGATCAAACTCATGTCCCCTGGAAGGTGGATTCTTTACCACTGGACCACCAGGGAAGTCCTAAGGATAAGCAGTTTTTTACAAGGGGTGGTGAAAAATGTCTTAAAATTGATTGTAATGATAGTTACATAAATGTAAATATACTAAAAGCCATTGAATTTTACAATTGAAATGGGTAAATTGTATGTGAATTATGTCTCAATAAAGCTGTTACAAAAACAAAAGGGGACTGACCTTCAAGATGGCGGAGGAGTAAGACATGTAGATCAACTTCCTCCCCACAAATGCATCAAAAATACATCTACATGTGGAACAACTCCTACAGAACACCTACTGAACACTGGCAGAAGACCTCAGACTTCCCAAAAGGCAAGAAACTCCCCACGTACATGGGTAGGGCAAAAGAAAAAAGAAAAAAACAGAGACAAAAGAATAGGGATGGGACCTGCACCTCTGGGAGGGAGTTGTGAAGGAGGAAAAGTTTCCACACACTAGGAAGCCCCTTCGCTGGCAGAGACAGGGGGTGGGTGTGGGGGAAGCTTCTGAGCCATGGAGGAGAACGCAACAACAGGGGTGGAGAGGACAAAGCAGAGAGATTCCCACACAGAGGATCGGTGCTGATCAGCACTTACCAGCCTGAGAAGCTTGTCTGCTCACCCCTGGGGTGGTTGGGGGCTGGGAGCTGAGGCTCAGGCTTCAGAGAAGACTGGGTTGGCTGCGTGAACACAGCCTGAAGGGGGCTAGTGCACCACAGCTAGCCAGGAGGGAGTCTGGGAAAAACACTGGACCTGCCTAAGAGGCAAGAGACCATTGTTACGGGGTGCGTGAGGAGAAGGGATTCAGAGAACTGCCTAAATGAGCTCCAGAAACGGGCATGAGCTTCAGCTATCAGCGCGGACACCAGAGACGGGCATGAAATGCTAAGGCTGCTGCTGCAGCCACCAAGAAGCCTGTGTGCAAGCACAGGTCACTACCCACACCTCCCCTCCTGGGAGCCTGTGCAGCCTACCACTGCCAGGGTCCCATGATCTAGGGACAACTTCCCCAGGAGAACACACAGCACGCATCAGACTGTTGCAACGTTACACCTGCCTCAGCCACCGCAGGCTCACCCTGCATTCCAATTATAACTACCATACCCCTCCCTCCCCCATGCCTGAGTGAGCCAGAGTCCCCTAATCAGCCACTCCTTTAACCCCCTCCTGTCTGAGTGAAGAACAGTTGCCCTCAGATGACCTACACGTAGAGGTGGAGCCAAACCCAAAGCTGAACACCAGGAGCTGTGTGAACAAAGAAGAGAAAGGGAAATTTCTCCCAGCAGCCTCAGGAGCAGCAGATTAAATATCCACAATCAACTTGATGTACCCTGCATCTGTGGCATACCTGAATAGACAACAAATCATCCCAAAACTGAGGCGGTGGACTTTGGGAGCAACTGTAGACTTGGTGTTTGCGTTCTACATCTAATATGTTTCTGGTTTTATGTTTATCTTAGTTTAGTATTTAGAGCTTATTATCACTGGTAGATTTCTTTATTGATTTGGTTGCTCTCTTCTTTTTTAAAAAAAAAAATATATATATATATTTTTTCCTTTTTCTCTTCTTGTGAGTGTGTATGTGTATGCTTCTTTGTGTGATTTTGTCTGTATAGGTTTGCTTTTACCATTTGTCCTAGGGATCTGTCTGTCTGGTTTCTTTTACTATAGTTTTTAGCACTTGTTATCATTGATGAATTTGTTTCTTGGTTTGGTTTCTCTCTTCTTTTTTAAAAATTACTTTTTAATTTTATTTAAATAATTTATTTTATTTTTTATTTTAATAACTCTTTTTCCTTTCTTATTTTTCTCTTTTCTCCCTTTTCTTCTGAGCCATGTGGCTGACAGGGTCTTGGTACTCCAGCTGGGTGTCAGATCTGAGCCTCTGAGGTGGGAGAGCCAAGTTCAAGACATTGGCCCACAAGAGACCTCCCAGCCCCTCATAATATCAATCAGAGAGAGCTCTCCCAGAGACCTCTGTCTCAATATTAAGACCTACCTCCACTCAATGACCAGAAAGCTCCAGTGCTGGTCACCTCATGCCAAACAACAGGAACACAACCCCACCCATTAGCAGAGAGGCTGCCTAAAATCATAGCAGAGAGGCTGCCTAAAATCATAAGTTCACAGACACACAAAAACACACCACCAGATATGGTCCTGCCCACCAGAAAAACAAGATCCAGCCTCATCCACCAGAACACAGGCACCAGTCCCCCCCACCAGGAAACCTACACAACCCACTGAACCAACCTTACCCACTGGGGGCAGACACCAAAAACAACGGGAATTACGAACCAGCAGCCTGTGAAAAGGAGACGCCAAACACAGTGAATTAAGCAAAATGGGAAGACAGAGAAATACACGGCAGATGAAGGAGCAAGGTAAAAACCCACCAGACCAAACAAATGAAGAGGAAATAGGCAGTCTACCTGAAAAAGAATTCAGAGTAATGATACTAAAGATGATCCAAAATCTTGGAGATAGAATGGAGAAAATACAAGAAACATTTAACAAGGACGTAGAAGAACTAAAGAGAAAACAAACAATGATGAACAACACAATAAATGAAATTTAAAATTCTCTAGAAGGAAGCAATAGCAGAATAATGGAGGCAGAAGAACAGATAAGTGCCCTAGAAGATAAAATAGTGGAAATAACTACCACAGAGCAAAAAAAGAAAAAAAGAAAAAGAATGAAAAGAATTGACAGTCTCAGAGATGTCTGGGACAACATTAAATGCACCAACATTCGAACTATAGGGGTTCCAGAAGAAGAAGAGAAAAAGAAAGAGACTGAGAAAATATTTGAAGAGATTATAGTTGAAAACTTCCCTAATATGGAAAAGGAAATAGTCAATCAAGTCCAGGAAGCACAGAGAGTCCCATACATGATGAATCCAAGGAGAAACACTCCAAGACACATATTAATCAAACTATCAAAAATTAAATACAAAGAAAAAATATTGAAAGCAGCAAGGGAAAAGCAACAAATAAAATACAAGGGAATCCCCATAAGGTTAACAGCTGATCTTTCAGCAGAAACTCTGCAAGCCAGAGGGTGTGGCAGGACATATTTAAAGTGATGAAAGGGAAAAACCTACAACAAAGATTACTCTACCCAGCAGGGATCTCATTCAGATTCAACAGAGAAATTTAAAACTTTACAGAGAAGCAAAAGATAAGAGAATTCAGCACCACCAAACCACCTTTACAACAAATGCTAAAGGAACTTCTTTAGGCAGGGAACACAGAGAAGGAAAAGACCTACAATAACAAACTGAAAACAATTAAGAAAATGGTGATAGGAACATACATATTGATAATTACTTTAAATGTAAATGGATTAAATGCTCCAACCAAAAGACATAGACTGGCTGAATGAATACAAAAACAGGACCTGTATATATGCTGTCTACAAGAGACCCACTTCAGACCTAGGGACACATACAGACTGAAAGTGAGGAATGGAAAAAGATATTAGATGCAAATGGAAATCAAAAGAAAGATGGAGTAGCAATTCTAATATATATCACACAAAATCGACTTTAAAATAAAGACTGTTACAAGAGACAAAGAAGGACACTACATAATGATCAAGGGATCAATCCAAGAAGATATAAGAATGGTACATATATATGCACCCAACAGAGGAGCACCTCAATACGTAAGGCAAATGCTAACAGCCATGAAAGGGGAAGTCGACAATAACAAAATAATAGTAGGGGACTTTAACATCCCACTTTCACCAATGGACAGATCAACCAAAATGAAAATAAATAAGGAAACACAAGCTTTAAATGACAAATTAAACAAGATGGACTTAGTTGATATTTATAGGACATTCCATCCAAAAGCAACAGAATACACTTTCTTCTCAAGTGCTCATGGAACACTATCCAGGATAGATCATGTCATGGGTCACAAATCAAACCTTGGTAAATTTAAGAAAACTGAAATCATATCAAGAATCCTTTCTAAACACAATGCTATAAGACTAGACACAAATTACAGGGGAAAAAATTAAAAATACAAACATATGGAGGTTAACCAATACAATACTAAATAACCAAGAGATCACTGAAGAAATCAAAGAGGAAATCAAAAAATACCTAGAAACAAATGACAATGAAAACATGACAACCCAAACCTATGGGATGCAGCAAAAGCAGTTCTAAGAGGGAAGTTTATAGCAATATAATCCTACCTCCAGAAACAAGAAAAATCTCAAATAAACCCAACCTTACACCTAAAGCAATTAGAGAAAGAAGAACAACAACCAAAAAAAGTCAGCAGAAGGAAAGAAATCATAAAGATCAGATAAGAAATAAATGAAAAAGAAATGAAGGAAATGATAGCAAAGATCAATAAAACTAAAAGTTGGTTCTTTGAGAAGATAAACAAAATTGATAAACCATTAGCCAGACTCATCAAGAAACAAAAAGAAAAGACTCAAATCAATAGAATTAGAAATGAAAAAGGAGAAGTGACAACTGACACTGCAGAAATACAAAGGATCATGACAGATTACTACAAGCAACTCTAGGCCAATAAAATGGACAACCTGGAAGAAATGGACAAATTCTCAGAAAAGCACAACCTTCTGAGACTGAACACGGAAGAAACAGAAAATATAAACAGACCGATCACAAGCACTGAAGTTGAAACTGTGATTAAAAATCTTCCAACAAACAAAAGCCCAGGATCAGATGGCTTCACAGGTGAATTCTGTCAAACATTTAGAGAAGAGCTAACACCTATCCTTTTCAAATTCTTCCAAAATATAGCAGAGGGAGGAACACTCCCAAACTCATTCCACAAGGACACCATCACCCTGATATCAAAACCAGACAAAGATGTCACACAAAAATAGAAAACTACAGGCCAATACAACTGATGAACATAGATGCAAAAATCCTCAACAAAATACGAGCAAACAGAATCCAACAGCACATTAAAAGGGTCATACACCATGATCAGTGGGTTTTATCCCAGGAATGCAAGGATTCTTCAATATATGCAAATCAGTCAATGTGTTAAACCATAGTAACAAATTGAAGGAGAAAAACCAAATAATCATCTCAATAGATGCAGAAAAACTTTTGACAAAATGCAACACTGATATATGATAAAAACCCTCCAGAAAGTAGGCATAGATGGAACTTACCTCAACATAATAAAGGCCATATATGACAAACCCACAGCCAACATCATTCCCAATGTTGAAAAACAAAAACCATTTCCACTACGATCAGGAACAAGACAAGGTTGCCCAATCTCACCACTATTCTTCAACATAGTTTTGGATGCACTAGCCATGGCAATCAGAGAAGAAAAAGAAATAAAAGGAATACAAATTGCAAAAGAAGAAGTAAAACTGTCACTGTTTGCAGATGACATGGTACTATACATAGAGAATCCTAAAGATGCTACCAGAAAACTACTAGAGCTAATCAATGAATCTGGTAAAGTAGCAGGATACAAAATTAATGCACAGAAATCTCTTGCATTCCTATACACTAATGATGAAAAATCTGAAAGAGAAATTAAGGAAACACTCCCATTTACTCTTGCAACAAAAAGAATAAAATACCTAGGAATACACCTACCTAAGGAGACATAAAACTTGTATGCAGAAAACTATAAGACACTAATGAAAGGAATTAAAAATGAACAAACAGTTGGAGAGATATACCATGTTCTTGGACTGGAAGAATCAACATTGTGAAAGTGACCGTACTACCCAAAGCAATCTACAGATTCAATGCAATCCTTATCAAACTACCAATGGCATTTTTAACAGAATTAGAACAAAAAATTTCACAATGTGTATGGAAACACAAAAGACCCCGAATAGCCAAAGCAATCTTGAGAAAGAAAAACGGAGCTGGAGGAATCAGGCTCCCTGACTTCAGACTATACTACAAAGCTACAGTAATCAAGACAATATGGTACTGGCACAAAAACAGAAATGTAGATCAATGGAATAGGATAGAAAGCCTAGAGATAAACCCAAGCACTTATGGTCACCTTATCTTTGATAAAGGAGGTAAGAATATACAGTGGAAAAAAGACAGCCTCTTCAATAAGTGGTGCTGGGAAAACAAGACAGCTACATGTAAAAGAATGAAATTAGAACACTCCCTAACACCACACACAAAAATAAACTCAAAATGGATTAAAGAGCTAAATGTAAGCCCAGACACTATCAAACTCTTAGAGGAAAACATAGGAAGAGCATTCTGACATAAATCACAGCAAGACATTTTTTGATTCACCTCTTAGGGTAATGGAAATAAAACCAAAAATAAACAAATGGAACCTAATGAAACTTAAAAGCTTTTGCATAGCAAAGGAAACCATAAACAAGATGAAAAGACAACCTTCAGAATGGGAGAAAATATTTGCAAATGAATCATCGGACAAAGGATCAATCTCCAAAATATATAAACAGCTCATGCAGCTCATTATTAAAAAAACAGACAACCCAATCCAAAAATGGGCAGAAGACCTAAATAGATATTCTTCCAAAGAAGACATACAGATGGCCAAGAAGCACATGAAAAGCTGCTCAACTCACTAATTATTAGATAAATGAAAATCAAAACTACAAGAGGTATCATCTCACATCAGTTAGAATGGGCATCATCAGAAAATCTACAAACAACAAATGCTGGAGAGGGTGTGTAGAAAAGGGAATCCTCTTGCACTCTTGGTGGGAATGTAAATTGATACAGCCACTATGGAGAACAGTATGGAGGTTGCTTAAAGAACTAAAAATAGAATTACCATATGACCCAGCAATCCCACTACTGGGCATAATTCAAAAAGACACATGCACCCCAATGTTCATTGCAGCACTATTTACAATAGCCAGCTCATGGAAGCAACTTATATGCCCATCGACAGATGAATGGATAAAGAAGATGTGGTACATATATATATAATGGAATATTACTCAGCCATAAAAAGGAACAAAATTGGGTCATTTGTAGAGATGTGGATGTATCTAGAGACTGTCATACAGAGTGAAGTAAGTCAGAAAGAGCAAAACAAATATCGTATGTTAACACATATATGTGGAACCTAGAAAATGATACAGATGAACCTGTTTGGAGAGCAGAAATTGAGCCACAAATGTAGAGAAACAACATATAGACACCAAGGGGGGAAAGTGGTGGGCAGTGGGGGTTGTGGTGTGATGAATTGGGAGATTGGGATTGACCTGTATACACTGATGTGTACAAAATGGATGACTAATAAGAAAAAATAAATAAAAATTAAACAAAAAAAAATGATCCACCTGGATAATTCAGGATCATCTCCTCATCACAAGATGCTTAACTTAATCGCATCTGCAAAGATCCTTTATTCAAATAAGGCAACATTTATTAGATTCCAGGGATTAGGACCTGATATAACTGGGGGCCATTAATAAGCCTGCTACAGACTGCTATTGATTTTGTTTTGTTAACCTTGGATTCAGCAACATTTAAAGGGTTTGTCTGAAGAGTCAACTTTTCTATATAGACAATTATATCACAAGAAATTAAGAATTTTGTATTTACCTACTGATTCAAAGAAGTTTTAGTCCTCCTTTTCACTCCCTCTCCCTCTCCCTGTGCACCACCTTCTTTTCATTCTTCTTCTTTTTCTTCTCTTTATTACTTTGGTCTTATTTTCGTTCTTTTTTTTTTTTTTGCGGTACCTGGGCCTCTTACTGTTGTGGCCTCTCCCATTGCGGAGAACAGGCTCCAGACGCACAGGCTCAGCGGCCATGGCTCACGGGCCCAGCTGCTCCGCGGCATGTGGGATCTTCCCAGACTGGGGCACGAACCCATATCCCCTGCATCGGCAGGCGGACTCTCAACCACTGAGCCACCAGGGAAGCCCTTATTTTCTTATTTTTAATAATATGAATAATTTTCAAATAATTCTTTTCCTTTTGTGTTTTTTAAAAAATTTGTTTATTTTTAACATCTTTATTGGAGTATAATTGCTTTACAATGGTGTGTTAGCTTCTGCTGTATAACAAAGTGAATCAGCTATACATATACATATAACCCATATCCCCTCCCTTTTGCGTCTCCCTCCCACCCTCCCAATCCCACCTCTCTAGGTGGACATAAAGCATGGAGCTGACCTTCCTGTGCTTTGCAGCTGCTTCCCACTAGCTATCTATTTTACATTTGATAGTGTATATATGTCAGTGCTACTCTCTCACTTCGTCCCACTTAACCCTCCCCATGTCCTCAAGTCCATTCTCTATGTCTGCGTCTTTATTCCTGTCCAGCCCCTAGGTTCTTCAGAACCATTTTTTTTCTTTTTTTTTTTTTAGATTCCATATATATATGTTAGCATACAGTATTTGTTTTTCTCTTTCTGATTTACTTCACTCTGTACAACAGACTCTAGGTCCATACACCTCACTACAAATAACTCAATTTTGTTTCTTTTTATGGCTGAGTAATATTCCATTGTATATATGTGCCACATCTTCAGTAGCCATTCATCTGTCATTGGACACTTAGGTTGCTTCCATATCCTGGCTATTGTAAATAGTACTGCAATGAACACTGTGGTACATGACTCTTTTTGAATTATGGTTTTCTCTGGGTATATGCCCAGTAGTCGGATTGCTGGTTCATATGGTAGTTCTATTTTTAGAGTTTTAAGGAACCTCCATACTGTTCTCCACAGTGGCTGTATCCATTCACATTCTCCCCAACAGTGTAAGAGGGTTCCCTTTTCTCCACCCCCCTCCAGCATTTATTGTGTGTAGACTTTTTGATGATGGTCATTCTGACTGGTGTGAGGTGATACCTCATTGTAGTTTGATTTGCATTTCTCTAACGATTAGTGATGTTGAGCATCCTTTCATGTGTTTGTTGGCAATCTGTATATCTTCTTTGGAGAAATGTCTATTTAGGTCTTCTGCCCATTTTCTGATTGGGTTGTTTGTTTTTTTCATATTGAGCTGCATGAACTGCTTGTATAGTTTGGAGATTAATCCTTCATCAGTTGCTTCATTTGCAAATATTTTCTCCCATTCTGAGGGTTGTCTTTTCATCTTGTTTATGGTTTCCTTTGCTGTGCAAAAGCTTTTAAGTTTCATTAGGTCCCATTTGTTTATTTTTGGTTTTATTTCCCTTTCTCTAGGAGGTGGGTCAGAAAGGAACTTGAGATTTATGTCATGTAGTGTTCTGCCTATATTTTCCTCTAAGAGTTTGATAGTTTCTGGGCTTACATTTAGCTCTTTAATCCATTTTGAGTTTATTTTTGTGTGTGGTGTTAGGGAGTGTTCTAATTTCATTCTTTTACATGTAGCTGTCTGGTTTTCCCAGCACCACTTATTGAAGAGGCTGTCTTTTTTCCACTGTATATTCTTACCTCCTTTATCAAAGATAAGGTGACCATAAGTGCTTGGGTTTATCTCTAGGCTTTCTATCCTATTCCATTGATCTATATTTCTGTTTTTGTGCCAGTACCATATTGTCTTGATTACTGTAGCTTTGTAGTATAGTCTGAAGTCAGGGAGCCTGATTCCTCCAGCTCCGTTTTTCTTTCTCAAGATTGCTTTGGCTATTCGGGGTCTTTTGTGTTTCCATACACATTGTGAAATTTTTTGTTCTAATTCTGTTAAAAATGCCATTGGTAGTTTGATAAGGATTGCATTGAATCTGTAGATTGCTTTGGGTAGTACGGTCACTTTCACAATGTTGATTCTTCCAGTCCAAGAACATGGTATATCTCTCCAACTGTTTGTTCATTTTTAATTCCTTTCATTAGTGTCTTATAGTTTTCTGCATACAAGTTTTATGTCTCCTTAGGTAGGTGTATTCCTAGGTATTTTATTCTTTTTGTTGCAAGAGTAAATGGGAGTGTTTCCTTAATTTCTCTTTCAGATTTTTCATCATTAGTGTATAGGAATGCAAGAGATTTCTGTGCATTAATTTTGTATCCTGCTACTTTACCAGATTCATTGATTAGCTCTAGTAGTTTTCTGGTAGCATCTTTAGGATTCTCTATGTATAGTACCATGTCATCTGCAAACAGTGACAGTTTTACTTCTTCTTTTGCAATTTGTATTCCTTTTATTTCTTTTTCTTCTCTGATTGCCATGGCTAGTGCATCCAAAACTATGTTGAAGAATAGTGGTGAGCAGGGAGATCACCTCTGTGCTTTGTGACCACCTAGAGGGGGGTTTGGGGGGGTGGGAGAGAGGGTGATGCAAGAGGGAAGAGATATGGGAACATATGTATATGTATAACTGATTCACTTTGTTGTAAAGGAAAAACTAACACACTATTGTAAAACAGTTATACTCCAATAAAGATGTTTAAAAAAAAATAATAGTGGTGAGACTGGACATCCTTGTCTTGTTCCTGATCTTAGAGGAAATGCTTTCAATTTTTCACTATTGAGAATGAAGTTTGCTGTGGGTTTGTCATATACGACCTTTATTATGTTGAAGTAGGTTCCCTCTATGCCCACTTTCTGGAGATTTTTTATCATACATCAGTGTTGAATTTTGTCAAAAACTTTTTCTGCATGTATTGAGATGATCATATGGTTTTTATTTTTTAATTTGTTAATATGGTGTATCACATTGATTGATTTGCGTATATTGAAGAACCCTTGCCTCTCTGGGATAAATCCCACTTGATCATGGAGTATGATATTTTTAATGTGTTGTTGGATTCTGTTTGCTAGTATTTTGTTGAGGATTTTGCATCTATATTCATCAGTGATATTACTGTGTAGTTTTCTTTTTTTGTAGTATCTTTGTCTGGTTTTGGTATTAGGGTGATGGTGGCCTCATAGAATGAGATTGGGAGTGTTGCTTCCTCTGCAATTTTTTGGAAGGGTTTGAGAAGCACACATACGTGTTAGCTCTTCTCTAAATGTTTGATAGAATTCACCTGTGAAACCATCTGGTCCTGGAATTTTGTTTGTTGGAAGATTTTTAATCACAGTTTCAATTTCACTACGTGTGATTGGTCTGTTCATATTTTCTATTTCTTCCTGGTTCAGTCTCGGAAGGTTATACCTTTCTGAGAATTTGTCCATTTCTTCCAGGTTGTCCACTTTATTGGCATAGAGTTGCTTGTAGTAGTCTCTTAGGATGCTTTGTATTTCTGCGGTGTCTGTTGTAACTTCTCCTTTTTCATTTCTAATTTTATTGATTTCAGTCCTCTCCCTCTTTTTCTTGATGAGTCTGGCTAATGGTTTATCAATTTTGTTTATCTTCTCAAAGAACCAGCTTTTAGTTTTATTGATCTTTGCTATTGTTTTCTTTGTTTCTATTTCATTTATATCTGCTCTGATCTTTATGATTTCTTTCCTTCTGCTAACTTTGGGTTTTGTTTGTTCTTCTTTCTCTAGTTCCTTTAGGTGTAAGGTTAGATTGTTTATTTGAGATTTTTCTTGTTTCTTGAGGTAGGCTTGTATAGCTATAAACTTCCCTCTTAGAACTGCTTTTGCTGCATCCCATAGGATTTGGATCGTCATGTTTTCATTGTCATTTGTCTCTAGGTATTTTTTTATTTCCTCTTTGATTTCTTCAGTGATCTCTTAGTTAATTAGTATCCTATTGTTTAGCCTCCATGTGTTTGTGTTTTTAAGGTTTTTTCCCCTGTAATTCATTTCTAATCTCATAGCATTGTGGTCAGAAAAGATGCTTGATATGATTTCAATTTTCTTAAATTTACTGAGGCTTGATTTGTGACCCAAAATGTGATCTATCCTGTAGAATGTTCCATGTGCACTTGAGAAGAAACTGTAATCTGCTGTTTTGGGATGGAATGTCCTGTAAATATCAATTAAATGTATCTGGTCTATTGTGTCATTTAAAGCTTGTGTTTTCTTATTAATTTTCTGTTTGGATGATCTGTCCATTGGTGTAAGTGAGGTGTTAAAGTCCTCCACTATTATTGTGTTACTGACAATTTCCTTTTTTACAGCTGTTAGCAGTTGCCTTATGTATTGAGGTGCTCCTATGTTGGTACATATATATTTATAATTGTTATATCTTCTTCTTGGATTGATCCCTTGATCATTATGTAGTGTCCTTCCTTGTATCTTGTAACATTCTTTGTTTTAAAGTCTATTTTATCTGATATGAGTATTGCTACTCCATCTTTCTTTTGATTTCCATTTGCATCAAATATCTTTTTCCATTCCTCACTTTCAGTCTCTATGTGTCCCTAGCTCTGAAGTGGGTCTCTTGTAGACAGCATGTATATGGGTCTTGTTTTTGTATCCATTCAGCAAGCCTGTGTCTTTTGGTTGGAGCATTTAATCCATTCACGTTTAGGGTAATTATCAATATGTATGTTCCTATTACCATTCTCTTAATTGTTTTGGGCGTGGTTTTTTTAGGTCCTTTTCTTCCCTTGTGTTTCCCACTTAGAGAAGTTCCTTTCGCATTTGTTGTAGAGCTGGTTTGGTGGTGCTGAATTCTCTTAGCTTTTGCTTGTCTGTAAAGCTTTTGATTTCTCCATCAAATCTGAATGAGATCCTTGCAGGTAGAGTCATCTTGGTTGTAGGTTCTTCTCTTTCATCACTTTGAGTATATCATCCACTCCCTTCTGGCTTGTAGAGTTTCTCCTGAGAAATCAGCTGTTAACCTTATGGGAGTTCCCTGGTATGTTATTTGTCGTTTTTCCCTTGCTGCTTTCAATAATTTTTCTTTGCCTTTAATTTTTGCCAATTTGATTACTTTGTGTCTCAGCGTGTTTCTCCTTGGGTTTATCCTGTATGGGACTCTCTGTGCTTCCTGGACTTGGGTGGCTATTTCCTTTCCCATGTTAGGGAAGTTTTCAACTATAATCTCTTCAAATATTTTCTCTGGTCCTTTCTCTCTCTCTTCTCCTTCTGAGACCCCTATAAAGTGAATGTTGTTGCGTTTAATGTTGTCACAGAGGTCTCTTAGGCTGTCTTCACTTCTTTTCATTCTTTATTTTATTCCGCAGCTGTGAATTCCACCATTCTGTCTTCCAGGTCACTTATCTGTTCTTCTGCCTCAGTTATTCTGCTATTGATTCCTTCTAGTGTATTTTTTATTTCAGTTATTGTATTGTTCATCTCTGTTTGTTTGTTCTTTTATTCTTCTACATCTTTGCTAAACATTTCTTGTATCTTCTCAATCTTTGCCTCCATTCTTTTTCTGAAGTCCTGGATCATCTTCAGTATCATTATTCTGAATTCTTTTTCTGGAAGATTGCCTATCTCCATTTCATTTAGTTGTTTTTCTGGGGTTTTAACTTGTTCCTTCTTCTGGTACATAGCCCTCTGCCTTTTCATCTTGTCTATCTTTCTGTGAATGTGGTTTTTGTTCCATAGGCTGCAGGATTGTAGTTCTTCTTGCTTCTTCTGTCTGCCCTCTGGTGGATTAGGCTATCTAAGAGGCCTGTGGAAGTTTCTTGATGGGAGGGACTGGTGGTGGGTAGAGCTGGGTGTTGCTCTGGTGGGCAGAGCTCAGTGAAACTTTAATCCGCTTGTCTGCTGATGGGTAGGGCTGGGTTCCCTCCCATTATTGTTGGTTGTTTGGCCTGAGGTGACCCAACACTGGAGCCTACCGGGCTCTTTGGTGGGCCCAAGGCGGACTCTGGGAGAGCTCACGCCAAGGAAAACTTCTGTTGCCAGTGTCCTTGTCCCTTGGTGAGCCACAGCTGCCCCCTGCCTCTGCAGGAGAACCTCCAACAATAACAGGTAGGTCTGGTTCAATCTCCTATGCGGTCACTGCTCCTTCCCCTGGGTCCTGATGCACACACTACTTTGTGTGTGCCCTTGAAGAGTGGAGTCTCTGTTTTCCCCAGTCCTGCCAGAGTCCTGCAATCAAATCCCGCCAGCCTTCAAAGTGTGATTCTCTATTAATTCCTCCTCCCGTTGCCAGGCCCCCAGGTTGGGAAGCCTGACGTTTGGCTCAGAACCTTCACTCCAGTGGGTGGACTTCTGTGGTGTAAGTGTTCTCCAGTTTGTGAGTCACACACCCAGCAGTTATGGGATTTGATTTTATTGTGATAGTGCCCCTCCTACCATCTCCTTGCAGCTTCTCCTTTGTCTTTGCATGTGGGGTATCTTTTTTGGTGAGTTCCAGTGTCTTCCTGTCAATGATTGTTCAGCAGTTAGTTGTGATTCCAGTGTTCTTGAAAGAGGGAGTTAGATCATGCCCCTCTACTCTGCCACCTTGAACCAATCTCTCCAGGTGGATCTTAAATGCAATCATATGTATCATAGGAGGGAGATTTCACACACACACACACACACACACACACACACACACACACACTGGAGAAGGCAATGTGAAGACAGAGCAGAGAAGGATTTGAACACTGACCTTGAGGATTGGAATGATGCAGCCAGAAACCAAGGAACACCATCAACCACCAGAATCTGGAAGAGGTGAGGAATGGATTCTTCCCTGGAACCTCTAGAGGGAGAGCAGCCCTGCCAACAGCTTGATCTTGGCCCAGTGGTATTTTTTTGTGCTTTTGGCCTCCAGAACTATGAAAGAATAGATTTCTGTCGTTTTAAGTCATCAAGCTTTTAGAAATTTGTTACGGCAGCCATGGGAAACTAATGCACAGTCCTATAGCACCCACCAGAAGAAACAAATTAAAAGGTATAATGAACAAAAGTTCCTACTCACAAAGCAATAAACACTTCAAGATACTTAGGAACAGATCTCACACTATACAGCACTCATCATGGACTTTCTGTATGCACCCAGGTCTGGCTTCCCTATCAGAGCAAAGTTCTCTGAGATTGGAGAACACATCTTGAGGAATGATGTGTCAAATACAGGTGCTAGATATTTAAAAATAAATAGACATAGACCCTGTCTTCAAAGCAGACAGACGGGTAATAACAGTAGAATTCAGTAAGTATCTCAATGGTAACAAGAGTTCTGTGGGAATTTGGTAGGGAAGAGGGTACGAGCAACTAGCCTTGAAAACTACCTTGAAAAATTAAGAAAGTTTCAGAAAGGAGATAGCACCAGAACTCGCTCTTCAAACTTCAGACCAAGAAGAGGTGGGGAGGTCAGTGCAGGTCGAGGGAACAGTGAGTGCAAAGATAAGGAAGTATCAGGAAAGAACCTGACATGCTTGGGGAAGGGTACAAAGCACTCTGATTATTTACACTGCAGGAGCTATTCCATACGTATTATATACTTCATAGGAAACAAGCTAGAGAGTCAGAAGAAGCAAGATCAAAAAGGAAAATTTGCCTTAAACCAAACAAAAGTGTTCCTTGGTGAAAAGGGCGATAGAGAAGGTCTTCAGCTGTGGAGCAGATTTGATTTTTTTCTAGTTCACTCTGGTAGCGGGTGGCAGCGGACTGGTATCAGGCCAGTTAGGAGACCATGAAGCCGTCTAGGTAAGAGGTGATGAGAGCATGAGGAAAGCAGTGGGGGTGGGGGACAGGGGACAGATTGGAGAGGTTTTAAGCATTGAGGACACGGAGACCAACTAGATATGGAGGTGAAGGGTAAGGAACAATCCTCCAGAATGGCAGCCCCACAAGGACAGGAAAGTTTTATACCCTGCTGTATCCTTGGCATTTACACGAATTCTTGGCATATGGTAAGTGCTCAAAAAACAACCATCTAGGGGGCTTCCCTGGTGGCTCAGTGGTTGAGAATCCGCCTGCCGATGCAGGGGACATGGGTTCGTGCCCCGGTCTGGGAAGATCCCACATGCCGCGGAGCGGCTGGGCCTGTGAGCCGTGGCCTCTGAGCCTGCGCGTCCGGAGCCTGTGCTCCGCAAGGGGAGAGGCCACAACAGTGAGAGGCCCCCGTATCACAAAAACAAACAAACAAAACAAACAAAAAAAACCAACCGTCTAATGAATAAATGACATATGATTCCCAGTTTCTAGGTTGGAAGATAGATTCAATGGTGACACAAATAAGCAAAAACATGGGAGGGGGAATCAATTTATGGGCAGAAGTGCAGTGGCTTATTTGAGTCCTATTGGTTTACATGCCTGTAAATGAGATGTGGGTTTGGAGCTCAGGAAAAAGTTTGAAACCACTGGAAAAAGATGAAATTTCCCAGGAAAAAAGCACCAGAGCAAGAAGGGATAAGATCAAGAATGGACCTTCCCCTTACTCAGTCCGCTTGGGCTGCCATAACAAAATACCATAGATTGAGTGGTTTAGACAACAGAAGTTTATCTTCTCTCGGTTTTGAAGGTTTGAAGTCCAAGGTCAGGGTGCCAGCATGGTGGGGTTCTGGTGAGAGCTCTCTTCCTGGCTTGCAGATGGCTACATCCTGCCTGTGTCCTCACATGGCAGAGAGAGAGAGAGAGAGAGAGAAAGAGAGGGCTCCCTAGCATCTCTCCTTATAAACTCACCAAGCCCATCATGATGGCCCACCCTCAGGACCCCATCTAAACGTAATTACCTCCCAAAGACTTCATCTCTAAATACCATCACATTGGAGGTTAAGGCTTCAAAATGTGAATTTGGGGGTTGGGGGGGGACACAGTTGAGTCCGTGGCAGAGATTGTTAATGCCCTTTGAGAGAGCTGCTTCAGAAGAGGGGAGGTGGGCTTCCCTGGTGGCGCAGTGGTTGAGAGCCCGCCTGCCGACTTAGGGGACACGGTCTCGTGTCCCGGTCCGGGAAGATCCCACACGCCGCGGAGCGGCTGGGCCCGTGAGCCATGGCCTCTGAGCCTGCACGTCCGGAGCCTGTGCTCCGCAACAGGAGAGGCCACAACAGTGAGAGGCCCGCGTACCGCAAAAAAAAGAGGGAAGAAGCAGATGATAATGGTAGAAAGTGGATGGAAATAACTTACATTTTTAGCCCTTTGTGCCTGGAGTATAGTAAGACCTTAACAGACATTCCTTAAATGAATGTTTGGGGGGATTCTCTGAACCTGAATCTGCCCCTTCCTAACTTAAAATATTCAATACTTACACCTTATCTTGAGTTTCTCCTGCATCCTTCCACCAAATCCCTCTGGACTGACTTTTGCTGTAGATTTCACAGTTGTTCTGGTGAAAGCGCCCGATAACCATGCCCCAGTGGAGAGCACCAGCCCCCGACCCAGAAGCTGGCTTCACACTGGGAAGATCAAGGCTGAGACATGCTGTGCCGAATGTCTACAAGATCATGGCTGTGATCGTAGACCTCAGGGTCCAGAATGCTTTGGGAAGGCTATTCCTGGGCTTACAAGCTAAAAAACAAAGATTAACAGCTGAGCAGGTAAAATAAATGAGTAGAGCCAGCTGCAAGTAAGGCAGCTGAGAGTGGGGACGACTGGGGCGTGTCCACAGGTCTGCCTAAGGCGACCTTGACTCAGTTCCAGCCAACTAGTCCACGAAGAATTGTGGTCCAGAGCTGCCGGATATTTGTATCTTCCAAGAGAGGCCATCATCTCAGATTATTCTATAAAACTGCCCAATTTTTAATCTTGGCAACTAATTCAAATTAGTCATGGGGGTTCAACAGGGCACACCTGCAGGGCCATGAGACCCACACATCACAGGAGACTCTCAAGTTGCCTGCGGTGGCCCTGCCTTAGATCTTGCAAGAAGTAAATGAAAGATTCATGAAGAAAAGTTTTACTCCTACATTATAAGTCATAAAGTTAGAAACCTCATTAACCCCCAGGGTAAGATTTGGGTTGAGAATAAAAATAAAGTCTTATTAAATTCATGGAAACAGAAACAAATTTGAAGTTATGGAGGACACCCCGAGATATCAGGCACGTCCCTAACTGCTCAAGAAGGACAAGCAGGCTGTTGACGACACAGCCCGCCATGTCCCCATCGGAACAGACCCCGCGAGGAATGGCCCACAGGGCGATGATGTCGTGCACATCCTCTCTCTCATTAGGAGCAGTTGGGAGTAGTAGTGGGGGGAGCAGTCAGGAAAAACAGGACAGGATCAGCTTTCTCATTTATACAACAAAGGGGCTGAGCCTGAGATATTCTCTCCCGTCCCTTCTACTCTGCAATCTGCACAGAACGATGGGCTGACTTCATTGCTGCTCTCCTGCTCTGACACTGTGTTGTTTTCTGACAGGCAGGAAGCAGCTGTGCCTCCTAGACCTGATGAAAAGCTGTCACCACAGGCCTCAACAGTCAGCACACTGAACAAATGCCTTGGGGACAAAAAGGAAAAACAGTGTCAGAGATTCATCTTCATGACCAGTAAGTGAAGACTGGCCAAGGAGAAGGACAAGACTAGCAGGAATAATCTGGTATTTTTTGGTTTTCCACTCAGCATCCCTTCCCTTATTAGAAGGAAGGAGACAACTTAAGAAAAAGTCTTGCTCTGGGAGAGTAAATTACACTCATGTATCCATTCAGTCACTCACTCAACAAGCATTTATTGAGTCCTCCAGGCTCCAGGCCCTGTTGTGAGGCTGCGGGGGACCTCGGTGAAGACAGGCGCGCTCCTGCCCTCAGGAAGCTCACATGCTCCCAGGATGGGACAGAGCTCAGATAAGTAAGCATAATAAACCAAATTTAGGTAATACCGATTTTATTTTATTTTTTTTAAGATTTTTTGATGTGGACCATTTTTAAAGTCTTTATTGAATTTGCTACAATATTGCTTCTGTTTGGGGGTTTTTTGGCCACAAAGCACGTGGGATCTTAACTCCCCAACCAGGGATCAAACCCACACCCGCTGCACTGGAAGGTGAAATCTCAACCACTGGCCTGCCAGGGAAGTCCCAAGATTATATATTTTTAAAATTTATTATTATTTTTTATGAGCTATGTAAGAAGGCACCACGTGCTGTGATAAAGTAACTTCTGGAGTTGTGCAGAGGCCCCTTTAAAAATGATATAATGATATAAAATGATAGGCTGGAAGTTGGAGGAGGAGCAGGTGGCAGGAACGGCTCAGGGAAGGGTGTTATAGGAAGAGGACATAGAAGTCCAAAGAACTGAATCAGAAAGAGCTTAGCAAGTCCTAGAAACCATCAGAGGGCCCATTGGCCAGAGCCTGCTAACAAGAGGGTGAGTAAACTGAGTCTGAGATTACTGGAGAGGTGCTGGTACTCCGATAGCCACCATGAGGAGTTTGGATTTTGTTTCAAGAGCAGTGGGGAGCTGTTTTTAAGGGGATATAAGGAGGGGCTTGACATTATCTGAATTTTTTCAAAGATCCCTCTGGCTGCTGCATGGAGATTAGATTGCAGGAAAGCAGGAACCTCATTACAAAGCAGATAACAATCATCCAGGCCAGAGAGACGGCTATGGAGAGCAATGAATGGACTTGGCATACATCTTCGAGGCAGAACGGAGAGAACCATTGATGGGTTGGATGTAGGTGATGCAGGAAAGAGAGGAATAAAGGATGACCAATAGATATGTGACCTGAGACACAGACATTTGTGGGTACCATTTACCACAGTGGGGAAGGCTAGAGAAAAAGTGGGTTCAAAGAAGAAAAAATGGTTACATTAGTAAGTAAGTGACTGGGCTTGGGAAACACTGTCCTGGAAGATCTCACAATGTCCCACGTCACAGTGCTGATCATGCCACGGCCTTGCCTGAAACACACCAACAACTTCTCAATGCCGTTGAGACACATTGCAAAGTAGCAAGGAGTCTAAAATGCTTTATGGTTTGGGCTCAACTTTATTTCGACTTTATTTGCCAGCTTCCTCTGCTTCCACTTGCTACACACATTCTACCCTCTTTTCTTTCTTTTTTTTTTTAATTTTTAAAGATATTTATTGCTTAATATTTTTAGAAATAATTTTATGCACTCTATATTGTCTGTCCGTAATACATCTACTTGCGCTGCTTTAAGGCTTCAAGGCTTCAAGGCTTCCCATTATTATTAGGATAAATACCTGAACTCACACCATGGCCATAAAGCCCTGCCTGATCTGGTGCCTGCCAGCCTCTGCCTCTTTATCTTATATTCTTTTTTTTTTTAACATCTTTATTGGAGTATAATTGCTTTACAATGGTGTGTTAGTTTCTGCTGTATCACAAAGTGAATCAGCTATATGTATACATGTATCCCCATATCCCCTCCCTCTTGCGTCTCCCTCCCACCCTCCCTATCCCACCCCTCTAGGTGGTCACAAAGCACCTAGCTGATCTCCCTGTGCTATGCGGCTGCTTCCCACTAGCTATCGGTTTTACATTTTCTACCCTCTTTTCTTCATTATTATTTTTGCCATTCCACGTAATTTGCAGTTGCTTGAATATGCCTTTCTCTCCTCACACCTTTTAGCCTTTGAACTTATTGTTTGGTTTCCCTAGAATAGGCTTCCTTCTTCATTCACTTGCTGAACTCAACTCAGCTCAAAAGTGATACCTCTTCTAAGAAGCCTTCCTTGATTGCTCCAGGCGGACTTGTCTGTTTTCTAACTGGGCAACATAGTATTAATTTAGAACATAAGAACAGGGAGTCAGAGGGCCTGGGTTCAAATCTACCCAGCAGCTGGGAGTTCGTCAAGGTCAGGGACTACACCTGGATCAACTCCATACCCCCAAAGCTCCTGGGACAATCCTTGGCACAGAGTATGGAGTTGCCTGGTGAAGATCTGGTGAAGAGGTGTAAAAGACCTCACTGCTCATGCTAGGCTTCGAATCCTCAAACCAAGTTCTTAAATCTTCCTTCTAAACTGAGAGGATACACTTCAGAGACATCTATGTCTGCACTACTAAAGGGCTCCAAATGAGAAGTAGTTGCACTCATTTTCCTCCAGTGCTTTCTCTCCCCTGTGACCCTGTGACTTTTTTTTCCTCATCCCAGCCCTCCAGGCTCACCTCTGTAGAGCCAATCCTTACCCCAACTGCCAATACCCCAGCCCTCATCGGGAGTGGAGGAGGTCAAACAGTGGTCTGCAAGATTTCCAGATACACTTCAAGGATCATTTAAATTTCCCAGAACCTATTGACTGAAAATTAATTATTGAAAGCCTACTATGTGCCCACTACCAAGCTAAATGTCTTGGTGGATCAAAGTTCTATATTATGGGGTGTGAAACATTGTACAAATACTGGGATCTTTTAAGAAAAATAATATAAAGTGACAAATACAAGTTTAGGAACAGAGTCCGGAAAAGCATGGTAAAATTAGGGACCTTGAAGCTTAAACTTTATTAGCTTCACATAAATCTGCTTCTAGCTTAAGAGCTCTTAACCTATTTTGTGCCATTTGATAGCCTGGTAAAAGTATAGGTCTCTTCTATGTCTTTAAATACATAAAATAAAATACAGAGCATTACAAAAGAAACTATTTATATTGAAATACATCTGGGAAATACTTTCGAAAAACAAATTTGTGATGTAGTCATCTGTTTTTCTTTATTAGGGCATTAAACATCAAGATCTTGCAACAGGTCAAAGAACTAGTGCTTTCCTTTCTTTAGAAGAATTTGCCTACTGTGAGTTCAGTATCTACTTTGTCTCAGTAACCAGCACCCTCTTGGGTGCCTCGCACATGGGTGAGCTGAACACCCTCCAGTGTTCACAGCTGTGCCAGCCAGCTTATGGGTCCTTGTCTCTAGTAACCAGTAGTGGTGGCACCAGCTTGAAAGTTGGAGCCATAATCACATGCACCCCACATATATGTTCTCCATTTCTTCCTCATTCAACCACCCAAAAGATCTCATGTTAGTCTGGAGATTTGCACCACTGGAGGGGAGGCACAGGAAGAAAGAAAAACAGCAAGATTCACAGTCTGCAAATCTGGGTTCAACTAGTTAGGGCAACCACTCTGAATCAAATCTCCAAAATGTGCAGAAGGAAGGTTTCTGCCCTGCAGGGGTGTTCTGCATACGGGAAGGTATGTTAAAAGTACTTCGATAACAAAACATATCTGGGAAGAAGTTATATAATTTGACATCCTGAAAAAGGAAGAGAGAATATTGAATTTAGTGATGCTTCCAGCCATCCATTCTCTCAGTATTGTGAGAAGTGTTTTAACATTCATTTCGAAGTTTATTTAAATTGATGGTCTGACATAGTATGTGCTCTGTCCCAAGGCACATGATAGGGTAAAGCAGGGCTGGGTTCAAACTCAGGTCCCTGGGTTCTGAGTCCACTAGTTTTTCCATTCTGCTGGGTAGCTGGGTTTCAGGTCAGCTGGGAGCCAGTCTCCGTGCTCAGGGGGCCAGACCATAGTGTACAGTGAGTTTCCTCACATATTCCTCTACTTAGGTCACCCAAATTCTGGTTGTCCCCCTTTTCTTCATGGCTTCAGTACTCCTCAAGACCACAAACCCATCTGTTAAGACAGAGGAAACCTCTTCCTCTTCCTGAAGGCCTTGGCCCCTGGGGTGAGGTCCAGCTGTTAGTACAGCTGTTAGAACAGCACTTATTGCTTCATAGCAAGTCCCCTATGAAGGGGACTTCATAGGACCCTCACCAAGCAATTCATGCACACATTTAAAACGTCTTGAATACCTACAATGTGTTAGGCACTGTCCCAGGCCCTTTGTGGTGGGACAGATTTGACCCAGGTAGAGTCAGTCCCTGACCTTGAGAACCCCCCAGATGATGGAGTTAGGATTTGAACCCAGGCAGGTTATGAGTTTTATTTTTTTTAATTTTTATTTTATATTGAGTATAGTTGATTTACAACATTAGTGGTTGTGAATTTTATATGGAAAGTGTTCTCAGAGTTCACCAGATCCAATCCTCCCATTTTACAGATGAAAATGCTACTTCCATATTTACTAGGTGCCAGGCAGTATTCTAAGGACTTTAAAAATGTGAAATAGATACAAAGGAAAAAATGAAGGCAAGGAACTTTTAAGTAACTTGCCTAAGATCACATAGCCAGGAATAAATGGCAGAGATGGGCTTCAAACCCAGAGAATCCAGCTCCGGCATTCACACTCTCAACCTGCCTTACTGAGGGAGGAGTAGGATGCCGGCCCCTCTGCCGGGTTGCCAGCCCTTCCCCCCACACGTGTCCAGATGCTCCCCCAAGCATCTGGCAGGCCAGACCTGACCCAGTCTTGAGTCAGAGAGCAGAGATGCTATCAGTGACAACTCTGAGAACAAACAAGAGATGAGCTTGTTCTCAGCTATTTTTTTCCAGCCTTTAGTCGGCCTGGAGTGGTTAGTTTCCCAGCATTTCCAGTCATAGAGAAAAGCCCCCAAGACACAATGGAGATGGAGCAAACAGTGGCCCCCACCCACCCTTCCAGCTAAGCTTTCTCCACTCTTCTCTCCCAAATCCTGCAGCCTCCTTTGCCCTTGACCTGAATTTGAAAGGACAAATCATCAGTCTCCCATTAGGGCTGACATTTGAGTGGAGGAACATCAATAGATGTGTTGAGAGAGATCTGCTGATTGGATCCAGGCAGCTCATGAAATGTGGCATCAAAAGCCTCTCCGGGGGCTCCCAGGCAAAGTGCTCCAGCTGGCCCTGGGCAGAGCAGACCCGCAGAATCTAGACAGAGACCTCAAGCCTGCCAGCCCTGAGTCTTGACTGCAGAGACACTCTCTTCCCCACCCAGTACATTTTTGCAGCTCCTTCCTGCTGCCAGAGAAGAACAGACTGGTCTCCTCTGTGCTATTGTTTCCAGGTCCCAGGTATTGTCAGCATCAGCCCCTCTCATACCCCTGCAATGCAAGGCACCTGGTCTGGAAACACCCCAGACTCTGTGGCTGGTTTCAGGGTCTCACAATTGCTTTCAAGCCATCATTTGTCCCCTACTTATTGAGCATCTACTATGTGCCAGGCATTGTGTTCCATGCCAGAGATCAAGTAGTAAATAAGGCAAATATGATCCCTGCCTTTAAGGAACTTACAGTCCAGTGGGGACAAAGGCAATCACGACAAAGACTAACAAGTACAGGACAAGAGGAATGTAGCCATTGGCTGGGTGGTCAGGGAAGGCTTCCTGGAAGAAGAGATAACTAATCTAAGATCTGAAGAATTAGTGAGGCTTAACTAAGCAGAAGTAAGAGGAAGGAGAACTGGGTGGAAAAGTATTTGAGGTAGAGAAAGGAACATATGCAGAGGTCTTCATGAGAGGAAGCACTTGGCTTTCAAGAAACGAATGTTGTGAAGAAGTGAAGGGCAGAAAGGTCATGGAATGTGGAGAAAGGCTGGCCTGATTACAAAGGGCTATAGACCAAGGTAGAAGTTAGATTTATGAAGATAATCAAGGCCATTATTGGGTTTTATGTAAGCAAGAGTGTGTCTGGTTGACCACTCATCATTCCTCTGGCCATGATTTAAGCAACATGACCCTTCAAGCTCCTATGTCAGTTCCACAGAAGGGCTGTCCTTGAGCATCTAGCTTTGCACAAGGAGGAGGTTCAGAGCTCTGGCTTGAGTGAAGGTTGGACATTTTGACTGAGCTCGGCTGTGACTGAGAAGCTATGAGACCTGGCTGGGCTGAATCCTAAAGAGGGATTCAAAGATCTCAGTCAGCCACAGCTCTTGGAAAACTAAAGCCTCCCAACTTATAGTCAAAGGGTAGAAGCTCTTCCCTGAAACCAGTTCCACAAGGTCAGGGAATCCCTTGAAACAGTGAACACCAGAGGGAACCAAAGCCAGGCCTTTGAGGAAGAGGTTTGAGGAGAATGTGGGCGTTTCTCATAAAATGGTAAACCAGAACTTTCATTTTCTCTTGGCCTCAGGCAGGTATGAATTGCAAAACCAAAATATTGAGCCTTTTCACCAGAAACGGCGCAACTCTCAAAACAAACCACCCTGACAGGAGTCTCATTACTCAGCTCTAAGGGTTTAAAAACCCCACAGGGCTTAGCAGCAACGCTGAGAGAAGTGAGAGAAAGGGAGACCTGTGAGCTCATGGGGTGAGAGTGGGATCCTCTGCAAGGGCAGGACCCGCACCCACCTGAGAAACCAAAATAAAGAAGAGGCACCAACACGGAGTGCGTTGGAAGACAGCTGGTCACCTCCAAAAGAGGGAAATGAAAAATCCCACAAATGTGAGTGGAACCAGGGTGAGAGGAATTTTCTCCTGCTGTTCAGGAAGGAGGGTTTCACGAGGCAGGTCTCCAAGACAGAAAGCAATGATTCATGCGCACAACGCTCTGTGTCTGCCTGGGCTCCATCCTCAGAAGACCCTCAGGAAGAAATGAGGTCCCTAGTGCTCAAAAGTTCCCATCAGTCTTTTCTCTTAAAAGGCCATTGGGAAAAGCCTGACGAAAACGCGACAAATGTAAATATTAACCATGTGCTGAGTGAAGAGAACTTCTCAAGCAAGATACTAGCCGCTATTTTTACAGATGTGTATAAAATAAATATCGCCCCCTGGAAACACGTCTTCCTATCTCTAACACCACATCTCAAGTGGTGCTTGAGGTCCACCCAGGCTCTGGGCTCTGAGAGGAGAGTGTTTCTTGACGCAGGTGAGACTCGCATGGAACAGCTTTGAGTAAGTCTGGCTTCTAAATAAGTTTGGAAACCGAGGGACTCCTTGGTGATCAATGAAAATGATAAATGGGCTGGAAAAGTGACCATTATGTGGGAAGGCTACAGAAATCGAGGTCTGTTTTTAGTCTGAAGAAATAGGTTGAAGAAGAAAAGCCTGGGGGAACCGGTGGGGCTTGGGGAGCGGAGCACTTGATAACAGTCATTAGATGTATTAAAAGCTATGTGTAAGATGTGAGTAAGGTCTTTTCAAATGCAGTAGGGAAAAATGAGAAAATGCATTTAACTAGCCACTCAGTCCTCTAACCCAGCTTGCATACTCCCTTCCCCCAATTACTATCCTCTGCTCCAAAAGCTATTTAGAGAACCTGGGAGTTTGTTTGCGTTTCAAGACCACATATACTATTCACTTGTCCTACGGCTTTATCTCTGCAGCTATCATTTTTCAAAATAGCTGCCAAACAACTATGGACCACTGTTTGACAGAATATGAGATCATTAGTAAAATACAAGATTTCATATGAGTAAGCACACTATCTCAGCTACCACTTCTGTCCTTAAAAGTCCCCTCCTTACCCACGGCCAAAGTCATAGGCGCCTTATAAAAATAATGATAAAGAAGCTTTAAAGATTTCAAGAACTCTTGGCTTCTCTCACATTTGGATTCAAGCCCTCTCACTTTAGTCTGGTTTCCTAAGATACCATTCTGTTGCCGCAAACCTGGAGTCTCCACAGGGCTTCTGGATGGATGACTCAGTTGTCCTGAAACATTGGTTTTGTTTTTTGTTTCAGCCCAATTTCATTTACCGTCTCATCTTCGGTTTCGTAGTTTACAGTCTATGGGCAAATCCCACCCAACGTTATTGGTCAGCTCCACGGCTCAGCTCCCTGAGGAAGGCTCCTATTCTCTAGGGGGAGGAGCCTACAAGTCCCGTCAGCTGGAAGGTTAACATAAACTCAGGAAGACCCAGCCAACATCTCACAAATGGCATTCTTTGGAACAAGCGATGTTAGTGGATTACACTAACATCAGGATTGCAGTCAGATAAGTGGGGAGAGTGCTGGGCTTAAGTTTATTACTCTATCCCAGTGCCTAGAACAGTATCCGACACACAATAAATATGCAAGAGTTGTTGATTGAATATGTGAATTAAATACCTATTGATAGGACTTCTCAAAAGCTTTAAAGTGCTGGTGTGCATTATAAACCTCCAGGAGGGTGATAATTTGCTCAAAACTTCCTCAAGGGATCCCTCTCTTATTTTTCACCAAATACCAATTAACATCTCATGGGACACAATTATACTGAGGAACTCAGTTTGGGAAATGCTGACCTAGTTTCTTTTTCCCCTCCAATGTGATTTATCTGCTGTTTTAGCCAGTCATATCTTTGAAGCCAAAGCTACCTAAAAATAAATAACTATTTTTTATAATGCATATTCTCCTCCAAACTGCAAAAGAGAGTTTCCTAGCTGTGGAATCCGTTTTTTATGTAGTTCCCCAAAGGAGCAGCACAGGAGAGAATGACTGGCCTTTTAGAGGAGCCATATGCATTAAAGATCTTGAGTGACTGGTTGAATCCCAAGAAATAGAGGCTACTTGGTGATTTGCTGTTGTTATTTTCTGGCCCAAAATACCTGATTCAAATAAACTTAGGTAAAGTTTTAATATCGGTATGGTTTTCACTCAGTAGCTTTAAATTAAAGGTCATTTTTCCTAGAAATTTGAGTGCCAGATAGCATTTAATGTAGCTGTGCCTCAGTTTCTCCTGCTTCATGAGACATCCTCCTCCTCCTGCCTTCTATGGATGCTAAGAAAATGCCTGAGTCACCCATAAACTCAACAACAAAAAAAAACAACCAATCCAATTAAAAAATAGGCAGTGGATCTGAATAGATTTTTTTTTTCAAAGAAGACATACCAATGGCCAACGGGCACATGAAAAGATGTTCAACGTCACTAATTATTAGGGAAACGCAAACCAATACCACAATGAGATATCACTTCACACCTGTTAGAATGGCTATCACTGAAAAGACAAGAAATAAAACGTTAGAGAGGATGTGGAGAAAAGGGAAGCCTCATCTATGGTTGACAGGACTGAAAATCGGTGCAGCCACTATAGAAAACAGATCTCTTGGGGCTTCCCTGGTGGCGCAGTGGTTGAGAATCCGCCTGCCGATGCAGGGGACGCGGGTTCGCGTCCCGGTCCGGGAAGATCCCACGTGCCGCGGAGCAACTAAGCCCGTGAGCCATGGCCGCTGGGCCTGCGTGTCCGGAGCCTGTGCTCCGCAACGGGAGAGGCCACAACAGTGAGAGGCCCGCATACCGCAAAAAAAAAAAAAAAAAAAAAAAAAAAAAAAAAAAAAAAAAAGAAAACAGATCTCTCAAAAAATTAAAACAGAACTATCATATGACCTGGCTATTCCACTTCTGGGTGTTTATCCGGAGAACAAGAAAACATTAATTTAAAAAGATATGTACACTCCTATGTTCATTGCAGCATTATTTACAGTAGCCAAATATGGAAACAACTTAAGTGTCCATCAATGGATAAATGAATAAAGAAGATGTAGTATACATACACAGTGGACTATTACTTAGCCATAAAAAAGAATGAAATCCTGCCATTTGCAGCAACATGGATGGACCTTGAAGGTACGCTAAGTGAAATAAGTCAGAGAGAGACAAATACCGTATGATTTCACTCATATGTGGAACCTAAAAACAAAACAAAAAAAAGAACAAACAAGACAAAAACCCATAGATCAGAGATCAGATTAGTGGTTACCAGAGGGGAAGGGGATTGGGAGTAGGTGAAATGGATAAAAGGGGTCAACTGCTTGATGACAGATGGTAACTAGACTTGTGGTCTAGTGTGGGAATCACTTTTTAGTGTATACAGATGTCAAAATATAATGCTGTACACCTGAAAAGATATATATATTTAAATACCTGAGCCAATAGATGTAAAGAATCTACAACTTTTCATACATCTGTGCTTGTGTGTATTCACAATTAATTATAACATTTTATCTGCCATGCAATTATTTTTCAGGAGCAGACAGAAAATATGAAGTTGGAACAGTCTCAGAGTGGCCAAAAGAAATATCTATTTCATGGTTTTGCCCTGAAGTTTATACACCTTCCTCACTGTAATGATTCTCATATTTTCACTCAGAGCCAACTTTTCTTTTTTTTTAATCACTTGGACAACTTCTCAATTTTAAAAAATTAAAAGAAATTTTAAACATTGTAATACAATTTGTAAAGGATACATTTCATTTACAGTTATTATAAAATATTGGCTTTATTCCCCATGTTGTACAATAATATATCCTTGAGTCTATCTTACACCCAATAGTTTGTACCTCCCACTTCCCCACCCCTATATGCCCCCACCCCACTGACTACAACTAGTTTGTTCTCTATATCTGTGAGTCTGCTTCTTTTTTGGTTATATTCACTAATTTGCTGTATTTTTCAGATTCCACATATAAGTGATATCATACAGTATTTGTCTTTCTCTGTCTGACTGATTTCACTTAGCATAATGCCCTCCAAGTCCATCCACATTGCTGCAAATAGCAAAATTTCATTCTTTTTTATGAGAGCTAACTTATTTTTATCTCACACATAATGCTAACAAGTTTAAGAACTAGTTTGAAACTTTAAGAACAAACTTAAGTTTCTGAGAATTAAAAAAAAAAAAAAAAGCCTGGGGCTCTTCAGCGTGCTGGACAAATGACCTTACTGCAGTGATCTGTTTAACCCCTTGTCCTGGCATCCCTTTCATTTTGATGGCTGTGTGCTCTATCTCTTTACATCTGTAAGTCTGGCTGATGTCTCACATCCGGAAGCAATCCTCCTCGGGAGGCACAGGAAGAACAAGGAGCCACCAGTTCCTCGGTGGCTCAGCATCACACTGGTTTTAGAGCCCTGCTCTGACAGTAGTACCCCAGCTGTCCATCACTGAGTTCTGCCATGTTCTGAAGATATATCCCTGCCTTATACCAGTCTGGTTCCCGATGAAGTCAGTTTTGGGCCAGTCTACTTTAGGACACTCTAATTTGAAGGCTGATATTTTTTTCCTTTAAGAATGATGACTTGGACTTCCCTGGTGGCTCAGTGGTTGAGAATCCGCCTGCCGATGCAGGGGACACGGGTTCGTGCCCCGGTCCAGGAAGATCCCATATGCCGTGGAGCGGCTGGGCCCGTGAGCCATGGCCGCTGAGCCTGCGCTCCACAATGGGAGAGGCCACAACGGTGAGAGGCCCGTGTACCACAAAAAAAAAAAAAAAAAAAAAAAAAGAATGATGACTCCATTTTTCAAAAACAAAAAGTAGGACAAAATCTGATAACAAATAATTTTCTGACTTGTGTCTCACATTTAGTGGCACATTTAATACATTATCATTATTGAAGCAAAATCCAAAGATAGAAATAAATTCAGCTATTTACATCTATATGTAATCAGCAATACAATTATTAAACATTAGAAATTGGAATTTTCTTTGAAATCAGGGTTACATGGGCAACTTTGTTCCAGATACCTGTAGGTAGACATATTTGCTTCTTGAATTAACTTTATTTCTCTCTGCTATGGGAATATTTCTACATATAAAAACAGGCTCAAGCATTTTAGTTTCTATGGCACTAGGAAAAAATGAAACCTGTTTTCTTTATGAAAAGAAAAAGGAGCCCATTTCTATGCGTGTAGGCATATGTGTCTCTCTCTGGCTTCCTGGCCAAGTCAAACAGGTTGGTTCAGCGCAGAGGCCTTTTATAGTGTGGCGATCTGGGCTGCACGTGTCTCATCTGTAAAAATAAAGCACAGAACGAGGGTTTCTGTCAGTTTCAAATGCGATGATATGCATGCTAGTGCTTTGAGAGGGGCTATAAAAATACAAGGCATATTATTACCAGTGGGGTAGAGATTCCAGCCAGGTATCACAGTAAATGTGGTCAAGAGATGGGGGAAAAGACTCTCAGGAAGCCCCTGAAGGCCTTGCCCGCCTACTCCTTAAGCTGCAGAAAGGCCTCCACCCTGACCCTGGCAGGATGAGAGAGAGAGACTCAACCTCTTTTTCTGCTTCTTGTGGTCCTAGAACTCTGCTCCCTTCTGACCACCCTCTGCGGAGAGAAAGTAAAGTAAAATAGATGGTAATAGAAGAAAGCGATGTGTACGCATTCTCATGAGCCTGGCCATGTTAATACCAATCCTTTCCTGGGACAACTGCTTCATTCCTGTAAGTCTGGCTGACCTCTCAACTCTGAAACAATCCACCTTGGGAAGGATGGGGCAGGATAAGGAGCTTCTATATTCCTGCATATATTCCTCCTTAAAAAAAAGTATTTATACATAAGATATATACATATATAATATATATATAACGTGTATAAGATATAGATATAAACATATAAAATCTGGAATTTGTATTGGTATCCAGCCAGTCCTTTCTCTGGAATCATGGACTTTCATTAGAATCACTGTCCTTCTATCAGAGGTCCCCAACCCCGGGCCACAGCCCAGGATCAGCCCTCCTGTGATACAGGGCAGAGCTGTAAATATTGAAGAATGGATCTAAAAGTAAAAACGCCCAAGACTGGCCCAGGTATTAACAGTTAAAATGTGAAAAGTGGTCTTCCAGTAGCTGGAGCTAATGGGCTTCAGAAGGCAAATCACTGGGTAAATAAAGGCTTGTTCTCAAACTCTCTGGTCACTCTAAAAAGGGGGAAATCCTCTTTTTTGGTTGAAGGAATTCGTAAGTAAAATACTTCATTCTACAGGTAGCAAAACCATGGTATTTTTACTCAAGAGAGGTTGAAAATATAAACAGAGTTATACACTTAGGTAAATTAATTCCATAAAAATGCATTTAACACCTATGATGTTCAAGTTGCAAAGGCAGAGATTCCTAAATGATGTGGTCATGGCATTCTGGAGTGCTATAAGCCAGGGGTCCCCAACCCCCAGGCCGCAGACTGGTACCCGTCCTCAGCCTGTTAGGAACTGGCCCGCACAGCAGGAGGTGAGCAGCGGGCAAGCCAGCAAATCTTCATCTGCCGCTCCCCATAGCTCCCCATGGCTCCCCACCACTCCCCACCACTCCCCGTGGCTCCCCACCACTCCCCATCGCTCCCCACCACTCCCCACGGCTCCCCATGGCTCCCCGTGGCTCCCCGTGGCTCCCCATCACTCCCCGTGGCTCCCCATCACTCCCCAGTGCTCCCCATGGCTCCCCAGCACTCCCCATCACTCACATTACCACATGAACCACCACCACCACCCCCACCGCCTGCCATAGAAAAGTTGTCTTCCACGAAACTGGTCCCTGGTGCCAAAAAGGTTGGGGACTGCCACTTCTATAGCTCCTTTGATGTCTTTCTATTGATGGGCCAACCTAAGTATATAACTAGTTATCTACCAGGACAGTGTACATTGAAACAACATAGCCAGCTTGCAGCAACTTTTCCAGCCGTAGAGCATCTTAGGTCAAGACTAGCTTTCTTAGTGTTTCCCTGTGGACAAAACTTACTGCAAATGATAAACTCTCTCTCTCTGGATTGTATATCTGTTCCCCTATGTTTGTGCACTGCTCTATACCTGAGTACATGTTCTTTAATCACGCTTTCATTCATTCATCAAGGATGTATTAATCTTCTTCAATGAGTCAGATTTGCCTAAAATGCCTTTTTTAAAAACAAAGACGCTTTGCCTTCTCTCCTCCAGAGCCAGGCCACATACCACCTCCTCGGGGCCACCTTATTTGTGAAGAAATGCTCACTGCATTTATCACACTATATTTCACCTGCTCACTGCCTGCCTCTCTCACCAGGCCATGAGTATCTTCAAGTCAGAACCCAATCCTGATCATTTTTTAGTTCCTAGTTCCACATACTGGCACATAGGAGACAGTTAATAAACATTTGTTCACTTGAATTCTATGTGACAGATTCAGGGTCAGGCATGGCAATAAAAAGATGATTAAGACAAAGACCTGGGGACTTTCCTGGTGGCACAGTGGTTAAGAATCCACCTGCCAAAGCAGGGGACACAGGTTCAATTCCTGGTCCAGGAAAATCCCACATGCTACGGAGCAACTAAGCCCATGCACCACAACTACTGAGCCTGCACTCTAGAGCCCATGTGTCGCAACTACTGAGCCTGCATGCTGCAACTACTGAAGCCCACGTGCCTAGAGCCCGTGCCCCACAAGAGAAGCCACAGCAATGAGAAGCTTGCGCACTGCAACGAAGACCCAACGCAGACAAAAAAAAAACAAAAGATACAAGGAACTTTCGTCAAGGAGCTCACAGCCATCCCCTCCTAGTTCACCTTACATAAGCCTGGGAAGTATCCATGCCCTTTCTTCTTTTCCTTGTTCTTTCTAGTCCTGCATTAAATATTAAGCAAAATAAGCACATGCTTACTTGTTCAAGGGGAAGGGGCACCTTGGCATTTTCCCCTACCTCAGGCCCTTAACTTTTGCTGCTACTCTAGATAGACCTGAGTGGAATTTTTAAAAAATTGTCATTATCCGCTTATGTTCGATTCTAATCAGCATTGTTAAAAACAATTTTCTTTGACACACTGACTAAATTTTAAGTTTGATTTGAAGGTGTCATCAGATATCTCATTTGTTTCCACCTCATGGTGTGAGAGTTTCACTTCCATTCAGTGTAAACACAAGGGCTGGGTCTGACTAGCATTTAACTCATCAGCTGATTTGTGTAACAGACCTGTATTTGAAGTGATGGACCAGCCAAGGAGGCAGCATTGTTGGTCTGTGTTTAGGGCATCAATTGACCTTAATCTAGCCCTGCTCCTTCCATTACTTGTTAGCAACTGTGGTGAAAGGCTTGTTGTGGCAACATGAAACATCTGGATAAAAAGAGGCACCTTGGCTATCAAGTCCAATCTGGCCCTGGTCTAACTGCTCAGTCTTTTTTCTTACATGTACCCACCCCTGTGCTCCATTCCACTTCCACTGGGACCCTCAGTTTCTCCCCAAATCACTCCCCTCCACAATTTGGACTTCTTCCCCATCCTATTCTCTCATCTAGAGTTTATCTCTAGGAGGACCCAGCTTCAGTCTGGCCTCCTCCACGGGGCCTGTTTGGAAAATGCCCAGAACTCATAACACATCATGGCAAGTAATAGGCATGGAGCATCCTTATCCAATGTCCCATGAGCTCTTGTGTGTCAGTTTTGAATGTTCACTTATAAATATTTTTTAACTCTCAATTAGCAAGCTCCTGGAGGTCTGAGTTTGTGTTTTTCGGTCCAGGGTAATGTGAACAGTAGGTGCACAATAAATGTCTTGTATTAAATACTTCCCAGATTTCAGTTGTTCATGGGACCCCCATCTCTCCCCATTCTCCCCTTTCCCAAATCACAGATCATGGTTGTCACTCTTTAATCCAAATTTGGGCACATTTAAGAGTCTTGTCTGCATCTCTCCCTTAAGGGAGGACATCCCCACGAAAATTCAAATAAACATAGTTATGGGAAGTTTGAACCTGACACCCTCATTTATGTGTCCTCCTGAAGAGCAGTGGAGAGTTTCACTTCCTTATTGTAGTAAAGTTCTCTCCTGTCTTTCAACAAGTGAAGGAGGTCTCCTGGGAGGGATTAAGCAGGATCTAAACAAGGAAATCTCAATATGTCAAGTACCTACCATCAGCAGAACTGTCTCCTGGAGCCATGGGCAGGGACTACTGACCTGAGCAAGGTGGGCAAGGTGACAGGTTTGGAGTTGAGCAGGATGGCAGCACTAGTAACGTCAGCTGCCACTCTGCATCTGCCATAAGCTAGGTATTCTGTGAAGAAGGTGACAGGCACACTATCCTTTAATCCTCACAACACTCCCATGAAAGCAGGATTATTTGCCCCCATTTAACAGATGAACAAACTGGGGATCTGTCTATTGAACAGCATGCCTGAATTTCAGCATCAGCCCAGCCACTACACCACACTGAGTGGGGTTTTCTAATAACTACTTAGGTTCAAGTCCAAGAGATAAAAATGTTAAACTTGAGCTGAGTATTCTTTATGAGCATGAACCGATTCTGAAGTTGAGGCTTCTAAAATGGCTCCAAATATAATTTGAAGAAATTTCCAAGTGTTTAGACTTATTGGGTCCAGAAAGCTCTGAGGATTATAGAAAAAAGGTTGTTATATGACGCGGCAAGACCAGCTGCCCACTCTAGCCAGTCTTGAAAGCTTCACTAAACACAGGCAAAAATATAAACTCACCCGACTGCACAAGAGCAGAATGGTGCTGCGGGTGACCATTCCTGACCCAGCTAGGGATCCCACCTTGACCTCTAATTGCCTTTATTGTAGATGTGATGGGCAGGGCCAAAGATATGACAATAGCCGTTGATTACAAGTCACTCAGCTGCTGGGAGGGAATGATTCAAGGGTTTTAGTGCAGTGTTCTGGAGCTGAGCTTTTAAAATGCGTTGGTTGTGGTACATGTCTCTTTTTGAAGTATGGTTTTCTCAGGGTATATGCTCAGTAGTGGGATTGCTGGGTCATATGGTAGTCCTATTTTTAGTTTTTTGAAGATCAGCTCAGTGCTTTGTGACCACCTAGAGGGGTGTGATAGGGAGGGTGGGAGGGAGGCTCAAGAGGGAGGGGATGTGGGGATATATGTATACATATAGCTGATTCACTTTGTTATACAGCAGAAACAAACTCAACATTATAATGCAATTATACTCCAATAAAGATGTAAAATGCATTGGTTATCTGTTAAATCATTGTAGTGGGTAGTTACCAGCATGAGAGAGAGACAAATGGGGGTGGGGGAGGAAGAAGGAAAGAAAAAGAAAGAAAGAAAGAAAGAAAGAAAGAAAGAAAGAAAGAAAGAAAGAAAGAAAGAAAGAAAGAAAGAAAGAAAGAAAGAAAGAATGAAAGGTGGAGGGAGAGGGGAAGGGGATGGGGAAGGGAAAAAAGAGAGAAAATGGAGTGCATTTCACACAGTTTAAGTATTGTTTTGTTAGAAATCATTTTTTAAATATATAGGTTTACTGGAACATGATGTAGAAATCATAGTCTAAAAACACATGAGAAACACTGACTTTGATCCTTGAAGTAAAAAGTTTCTTCAAAATACAGACTATTGAACTTCCACAATGACTGGACTAAATGGAAACCCTTCCAAAGTTTTCCTTCCTTCCCACCTAGCTTAGCTCGCTGGAGACGTTTGAGAACACTTCACGTTTGTTTAACATGTCCACAAGATTCCCTCCCTATCCTCCATCCTTGGGAGCTAAGAAAACACATGAGTGACTATTTCCAGAACGCTTTTTCCTAGCCACCTAAAAAGATTTCAAATTGTCTTAAGTTTCTGAGCATTTCTTGGGCTGGGCACTGAGTGGAGGATGCAGACCCCCAGAGAGCCCAGGCTGAGTGAGTGACCCCACTCTGCTCCCATCTCATCTCTTCCTTTGTCTCTCACCAAATTGGGATGCCTTGTGCTTAGAACTATTTACTGTCTCTGCATACCCACAATTCAGTGCGCTGTATGCAATAGGCACTCCGTAAATGTTTGGTGAACAAAAAAAAAAAGAGAGAGAGTGAATCTGCTATCAGTAAAGATCAGCTAGGCGAAGTACATTTAGCTTTGTTAAGGCCTTTCACTGACCAAGAGGTTAATGAAATTTGCTTGCATAGTCAGCGTCTGGCTTTGAAACCAATTAAAATTCATCTTCCTCTGATTAACGGGGTTAAGTGAAGGTCTCCAAATTACAGTAAAGGATCTAGGAGATGCGTGTTCCCATCTCATAAATGGTGGCCCCAGAGAGCATTGCCAGGAGACCAGTTATTTGCCTAAGAAAGCAAATAAATAATACCTGGAAGAGGGAAAATGCTTCTGCGTTTGGGATACAGACAGGTGAACAAAGGAGAGAGGGGAAAAGGCAGACTCAGCCTCACAGGGAGAACCCTGGTGGATCAGAAATTCACCCAGAGGCCAGAGAAGATGCTGGGTGCCACACTGGAAACCAGTGAGGACTGGTGGGGAGAGACATTTCTGGGTGCCACACCCTTGATGCCTCTTAGTTGTCCCCCCAGACTTTGCCCCAAGGGAGTTTAATGTCAGTCCTTGAGATAGAGGGCTATTAAACATCAGACCTTACAGCACCCTTTCTGGGCTAATTCAGGAGCTGTGTCACTAGGGGGGAGCGACTGTCCCCCACCTCAGTCCACACAGGGTGAAATCCCAACAGTGATGGCATCACAGAGATTGCCTCAGGGTGAGAGACCATGGCTGCAGAGGCTCCTGGTCAGACTCCCAGCATGACAGTGTGAAGCCTACGCCCATAGCAGAAATACTCTGAAAGGCATCACGGAGAACTATGGAGTCGCTCAGAGACTGAGGAAAGGAGAATCCTGTGTGTTCTGGCCCAGGCTGTTGGGTAGCTGCTCAGCGCTAAAGTTAGCTTCCCTTTCTGTCACCATTATTAACAAACCCTTCATCTGACCCTTCTCAGCTGATGTGGCTTGGCAGAAAATAGGGCTACACGGCACTGTGGAAAATCCTTCAGCATCAATCAGCCTTTTTCCAAAGAATTCAGATCTGCCAACCCAACTCTGGGGAGCTCATTCATGTCCAGGAAATGTGCTAGTGAGTCAGGCCCTGGGAGCCTAATTTCATTATTAAAGAAGGTTCCTATCCTATGAGGAACTACAGATCTGGACTCTGTCTCTCTCAGCGTATTCTAAATTTAGGATACGGGGTTCCATTGTGCAAAGCACACTTCTCTACGAAGCCGCAGAAATCCCTTCTGAAATCACAGCCAGGCAATACTCTTTTGTTTCTATTCCATTATCACATCAATTCACTGACAACATGTACCAAAACATCTAGGAAATTTTCAAGCTTTGTACAACTGTTGAAGGGACCTATACAGAGGAATACTGTCATTGACTCACGGTTTCCAGTAAGAGGGGGAAAAAACAGCCTCCTTATTTCTTAAGAAAAATCTATCCATTGAAACATCATCCACTTGTTTTGTTAAAGACCTTGGGTGCTCACATGCCCTATAAGCTCTTGAGGTGGAGACAGTGTGTCCTCATGTTAAAGGAGAGACAAAACATTGGTGGGATGAGGGGTGTCTCATGTTTTTAAGATTTAAATTTCTACATTGCACGTTCGGTTGGAAAGCTACCAAAACCAGCTGTAACAATAATAGCTGTTGTTTATTCTGTATTTACCATATGCCAAACACTTTCTATGCAGTGTCTTATTTAATCCTCAAAACAACCCAATGAGTAGAGCTGACATTCAGCCTGTGTGCAACAGTAGGTTTATAAGCTACTGAAATATTTCCTTACTGGTTGGTAAAATATTCACTGCCCTGGGACCCCTGTATGGCAGCTCCCACCCTCCCCATGTACACAGCATGCTGTCTGTCCTTACTCTCCTCTAGGGACCTCCAGGACTGTTGTTCTCTAGCCTAAAGTGTTAATGCTGGGGACTTGTGATTGGGCAGTGTCTAGGCTGTACTCCTGATTAAATATTTTCAGTGTCTCCCCTGCCTTATGAGTTACATATGGTTATCCTCGTTTGCAGATGAAGATTGGGAAGCTTTAGACAGTATGGCAGACTCTCTTTTCCAAAATTAGCTCCAACAATATTTCCAAGCATACATGCTCTTCAAGAACCTTTTCACTTCCCCATCAAGAGTTGGTATCTATCTCCCCTCCCCTAGAAACTGGGTGGGCCTGTGTGGCTGTCTGAATGAACAGAACATGGCAGAAGCGACGCTGAGTGACTTTTAGGGCTAGGTCAGCAAAGGTGATCCAGTTTCCACTTGGCTTTCTCCGGACACTCACTGGAGAAATACAACCACCGTGGAGAAGAAGCCCTGGCCACATGGAGAGGCTGTGTGCAGGCGCTCTGGCTGACAGTCTTGGCTGAGGTCCCAGCTGACAGCCAGCCTCAATAGCTTGATGTGTGAGTGAGGGAGACGTCAGGTGATTTCAGCCCCCAGCCTGTGAGTTTCCAGCTAAGGCCCCAGACATCAGGGAGCAGAGACCAACTGTCCTGCTGTGCCCTGTCTAAATGTCTGACCTAAAATGTATGAGTATGCCAAGTGGGAGGAATTTGTTACATGGCACTACATGATCCTAACAGAGAGATTGAACAATTTGCCCAAGGTCACACAGCTAGTAAGTGGTGAAGCCAGGATTTCTACCGCCAATCACCTGACTTTGAAAGCTGGCATTCTTAACCACCAGGTGACACAGATCCTGTGGCCACAACACCAAGAGGCAACATGGTAGGGCAAAGATGCCAGCTGGACAATCTTTCAGTGGATGCATGGAGTTGAAGGATGGGCCAAGCTCTTTTTATCCTGTGGCTCTGTGGTTCCCATTTCCAACATCATCTCCCAATCCAAGATGGCAGCTCCAATTCTCGCCGTCACATCTGCATTCCAGGCCTTAGGAAGAAGGAAAGAAGAGAGGAGCATGCACTGCTCCTTTTAAGAAAATTTCCTGGGAGGTGCAGACCCTATTTCTGTTTAACGTACCACCATCCAGAACTTAGGTACATGGTGCACCTAGCAGCAAGTGATGTTGGATAACCTTATGTCCAGTTAAAAACTAGAGGCATATTTCTGTGTATTCTAGAGAGTAAAAGGAAATATCTGACACTGGGACAACTCTCAATCTCTGCCATAGAAAATAAAGGGGATTGGGTAGGAAAAGTGATTTCGAATTTGGAGCTGTACTAATCCCTGTCTTCCTCTACTTTCTCCAATCTTTTGGCTTAAAAAAATTATTTATCATCTATTAGTAAATGTTTTGTAGAGGATTTAAGCTGACTTTATTGTAAGAGTTTTGAAGACCTTGAGACAACAGGAATCCCCTGGCTGTGTTGCAAGGGGAGATCTGCCCCGAAGGTAATCTGGGCTCAATCTACTATGGTCCATCATGCTCCAAAAGAGTGGAAATGCTGGGTGGACCAAGAATCTAAAAAAAAATGGTGTCCTATTCAGGCATCACACCAGAGAAAGCCACACATGGTTGGCTGGTGGTTCTGGCATGACTGAGAAATAAATGTTACAGTGAATTTTGAAGGAGTCCATTTCCAGTTTTCAAGGTGTATTTCCTTCCCTCTTAAGTGTACATCTAGAGAATATTTCAGATGATGACTACACTGCTGAAACTGATTTCACTGATTACTCTCTGAAATCTGAATGTCTACTGTCTTCTGAATTTCCAAAATCCTGCCCAACATGCAAAGCGTTTAGGTGGGTGAAGGTGGAAATCACAGGGTCCCTTGGAATGAATGCACCATTTGATCTCATTACAAGCCTCTAAGGTTTACATTTTTCAGTGCTTGATGACTCACACACAAAGAATTCTTTAAAGAAGGGACCTGGAATGCCATAAACAACAGAAGTGAGTTTAAAAGAAAGAAAATCATAGCATCCCCAATACACAAATCTATCATTACAACATTTTGATGAAAATTTGCCACCATGTAACTAAATAAAACAGAAAATCAAGTATGGCTTAGCAATAGGGAGAGAAAGGGCTGCAATAAAATGTTCTGTTGGCACAAAAATGCAACATCTGTTTCTGAAGTGGAGTCTATCTGATCTTAATTAGAGATGTCTTCAACTTGTTTCTACAAGAAATAGGACTACAGCCTGTATAGAATGTTTCACCCAGGCCTCCAGAGGAACCCGGGAAAGGGTACATAACAAGAAGTCCTAACCCCATGATTTCAGGGTTTCAGATTTCTGGCCCCTGAAATCTAAAAGCCTGATCCTGAAATAAAACTGGGTAGGAACTCTGCAACCAGCAGATGAGAAAGGGGCAGAGGTGTGTGTTCTGCCCACAGAGGAACAGGGTAAATTTTGCTATGGATATTTCCCTCAACCACATGTAAAGCCACCTGAATATAAAAGCAGTGTAAGTCTGCATAGCATTTTGTGATATACAAATAGGTTTTCACACACATCACCCTTAGCCCTCTATAAGACTTTCTGCAGCTTGTAGGGAAGGCATACTGTCCATTTAATTCTGATAATGGAAACTAAGTTTCAGAGCACTTGTGATTTTCTAGGAGTCACCAGCTGGAGAATGGAAAAGCCAGAACTCAAGCTAGGTCTTCTTTCCACTACACCACGTTTCTCTCTCTCTCCACTTTTCCAGTAGTCCAGACTGTGTAAATACATACAACACAGATATAGTGGTTTTGAAATATGTCCACAGAATTCTTCAAAATTCCTTCTTAAAACAGTAGAGCATACTCATTCCTCTCCCTTGCAGTATGGACTGGACTTAGTGACTGTCATCTACCATATAGAATATGGTAGAAAGGACCGTGTCATGACAAGTTCATAAAAAGCATTGTGGCCTTCTCCCTGCTCCCTCTTGGATAACTCTTCTGAGAGAAGCCAGTGGCCACGTTGTAAGGGCACTCAAGCAGCCCTACGGAGAGAACGAAGGCCCCCTTCCAACAGCCAGCAAAGAACTGAGGCTCCTGCCAACAGCCTTGTGAGTGAGCCACCTTGGATAAGGATGTAGCCCCAGTCAGGTGTTCACATGACTGCAGCCTCATCTGACTTGTCTTGACTACAGGCTTGTGAGAGACTATGAGCCAGAATCACCCAGCTAAGCCACTTTCAAGTTCAAGGCACATAGAAATTGTGAGGTAACAAATATTTATGGCTTCATACCACTAAGTTTTGGGGATAATCTGCTACACAGAAATAGATAACTAAGATATTAGGGAATAATTTATTCTGTTCCTTGACTCCCAAGAGTGTTCTTTCCACTATACTATGCATTTTCCTATCTTACTCCACTTTTCCAGGTTTCCAGACTGTGAAGTACATACAACCCAAGAAAGTCCTCATGCAGTTCCTTGGCTCCCAGAAGCCCTACCTTTTGGGAACATTCACCCAGATTCTTATTATCCTTTATCTATTCTATTCATCTGAGTCAGTATGTTAATATTTAATAATTTAATAATAATCATCCCTCCCAGATTCTATGTCTGTATTTTAACAGGGAACTTCAACATCTTAAGCTAAAGGGCAGTCTCAGCATAAGGTAGAGTGGGAGGGGAATTTCTGGCCCTTGAAGATCCCTAGAGATGTACTCATAGTGTTCCCTAGTCTTTCTCTTTACGTGGATACCCTACAGGCTATGCTCACCATATGACTACCCACGACATCCAGGGACCCAAACCCTGAATTTGAAAAGGGTCCTACAAAGGAAGTAATTGAATGGTGAAAAGTAGAAGGTGCAATCTGAAAAGGCTACACACCGAATCATTCTAAATGCTATGACATTCTGGAAAAGGCAAAACTATGGAGACGATAGAAAGATCAGTGGTTGCCAAAGGTTAAGGGCAAGGGAGGGATAAACAGGCAGGGCACAGAGGATATTTAGGGCAGTGAAAGTACTCTGTACAATACTGTACTGACAGACACAAGTCATTATGTACTTGTCCAAACCCATAAGCTGTACAACACCAAGAGTGAACCCTAATGTAAACTATGGCCTCTGGGTGATCATGATGTGTTGATCTTGGTTCACTGATTATAACACATGTACCACACTGGTACAGGATGTTGATAGTAGAGGAAACAAGGGCATATGTGGGGACACAGGGTAGATGGGAAACCTCTGTACTTCCTACTCAATTTTGCTGTGAATCTAAGATTGCTCTTTAAAAAAGTCTATGAAGACCTAAAAAATAACGTCTAAAGAAACAAGTAGGAGGTTAGTCTAGATTCATAGATTGTATAGAAGAGAGGCAGACAGCAATGGAGAAGGCCACAGTTTTAAGGAAGGCCTCCGTCCACCCTCAGAATTCTTGATGCCCATGTAATGAGGAGTCAATATGGCACCTCATCAACAGCAGAGTCTATTTCTGAGCTATTTGTTTCCTGCCCAGCCTTGGGCTAGATCCTGGGAGTACAGTAGATGACTTCCCAGATCTACATTCTACTTAAGGAAACAGTATAACACACAAAACGGAGAACAAGCCAGAGCAACGAATACAACCCAGGATGATATTGGTTGCTGAAATGCAAGGCAGTGAGGTCAGGTGTGGATTGGCTAGTAAGATGGGGGATGAGAAGTGGCTAAAGTGGGGTTTAAATGATGCAATGCACAGAAGATAAGATAAAAGGTAAAGAATTGGGTGGGAAGAGTGGCTATTTGGTGGGGATTGGAGTGAGGGTATCTTAGAGGAGCTGGATTCTGGGTGATGTTTTGGGGGCTCTGTTTTGGGATTTTCAAAGAAGTAACTCTAAGTCTATGGACTTGAGATTTCTCTCCAAAGTCTCGGAAGATGGAGAGCGCTCCCGCTGGTGAAAATGGAACGTGGATGGGTTCCCTCTTCCTCCACAGGGAACCCTGCCTGCTGCTGAGTGGGGGTTGCGCATGGGGATGCTAAATCTGCTTTCACAAGAGGACCTGGTGTTCCCGGCCCACCCTGTGCTTTACTCCCAGAGCCCGGCAGCCTGTGGAACTACCCGCTCTGACCCCAGGCAAGGGTTCCAGAGGCCAGCTGGGTGCTGGGGTAAGGCGGGGCTGGCTTGTGGGCTGTGGGTACGAGCCCAGGGCACTCAGACAGACAGAGGTCAGAACTGACTGCCAGACACACAGTGGAAATGAAGGATTAGGGTGAGGGGCCCCCAAGAGGGCGGCCGATAAGGAGGCAGAACCAGCAAGACAGAGCCTCTCTGAGATGGGAAACCGAAAGCCCAGACCTTGTTGCAAAACTTCGCTCTCAAATGGGAAGAGGACCCCTAAGGTACAGCCCTGAAACTGTGCCTGTCTTTATCTGGTTCCTATCTGTGAAATGGGGATGCTATGAGGATTAGGTGAATTCGTACGTGCACGACCACTTAGAACTACGCCTCGCACAAAAAAAAAGTGGTTAATAAGGATTCGTTGTTGCTGTCGTCATGAAACTTGGACAGAAGCATCAAGAGCTCCTAGAAAGAAAGTGCCAGAGGAATACACACACCACTTGGTGACAGATACACATCTTGACAGCATGCTAGAAACTCTTTCTGAAAGCATTCTGCTGAGCTGACTGCCCTCTGTTTTAGGGAATGGTACATCCAGCCAAGCCCCCAGGATCCTGCCTCACTCTGTGTGGAAAGCTGCAGGGGGGCTGCGCAGTATCGGGCCTGCCAGTCTATCACCACCTGTCTGTCACCGTAGGCGCTGTGCAGACCGTCCCGCAGCCGGGCAGCCACACCAAGCCTCAGCCCCCAGCCTGTGGTCAGCAGAGCAACGCTGCTTTCTCCTTTCAGGGGGAGATGTGACCTCAGAAAATCAAGTTGCCATTATCTCGGGCACAGCCCGCCCTGAAGCCCGCAGTAACTCCCTTGGTTTCGTGAAGGAGCAGTTCCCAGGATCTTTAGAATTCACACTCCAAATGCTGTAGCAAGGGAAGAATTTTACTGATGAGTGAGGAGATGAAATGGCTTCGCTCAGTCGTCACAGTCACAGAAGGAGGGGCCTTGGCTTGTCGGTAGGACAGAGAAAGTGTTTCAAAAATGTACATGGCATCTCCCAAAAACTTTCACTTTCTCCCCCACTGAAGCAACTTTCCTTGTCACCTTGTGTTGGGTGTCACCAAGGTTGAATGATTCAGAAGTCTTGGGATCTTCTTCCCTTTCTTTGTGGAGACCCCCCTCCCCACTACTCTTGAGCCAGCATCTGTGTTTTATTCCTCGGCTCAGCTGTCTTCTAGACTTGGAAGCATCTAGCAATGTCGGTCATTCATTTAGAAATATTTCTTAAGGACCCATTATGACCCTGCAGGTGAAAAGATGGATATGATAAATTGTCTGCTCTCTAGGGTCCCTGTCTACTTGGTGGGGTGACAGTCAAGAAAAAAAGCAATGTGGTAAGCTCTTACACTATAGGATCAGTACATTATTATAACAGGGTTACGTGTATTGTAACAGTGTATTATAGCAGTGTACCTGAGGGTCCATACCCATAACCCACCCCCTGATGAATGTCTTAGAGTCCATCCCTGTCAGGGAGAGTTATGTTTTAATAAAAGTACTGAAAAGCAGGAAAGCTTTCAACACAAAAGAATTGATCTGTGGGGAAGAAGAAACTCCTTGCCAGTGAGAGAGAATTGGGGGCAGGAATTTTCCTTGCACTTTTCAGTCATTTGAATGTACCTTCCTTAGATGGTAGTCCCAGAACCTAAGATTGTAACTCCGATGCCCCACCCTCATGCCAAGTGTCTTAGCCAAAGAATCACCTAGAAGTAACAGTTTTTCTGTGGAGAGGGGAAGGTTTGTCTGCAGTGAAGAAAGGCAAGATTTTTTTTCACCATGTCTTTACACTAAGGACATGATTTCTTCCAAGATTCAAACCCCTTTCCAGGGGAAGAAGATGTCTGGAGTTGGTTGCTCATGCGTCATCATTTATCTGCCAAGGATGCTAATGGGTCCCTGGCCATGGAGGGGGGACTGTCATGGCCCAGGATGCCCAGCTGATGCCCAGCAGCATCAGCTAAAATTAGGCTTTATCTCAGCTGGAAAGATCTCCCTCCCTCTTTGGGGAAAAGCCATTATGGGAGATAAAGGGATCTAGTTGTTGCCTTTTTGTAACCCATTTCTGGCTAAGAATGACTTCACGGGATCTCGGCCACAAGGAAAAGGGGAAGCACTCTACTATTTCAGGCATCTTGGAAAGAGCCCCTGCTTTGAACTCTGCCCTGCCCACTGCCACTGATCATGGCCAAAATTAGGGGCACACTGTCCTGGGACCCCACCACTGCTAAGAGTTGACACCCTTTTTTTTTTCTTTTGCGGTACGCGGGCCTCTCACTGTTGTGGCCTCTCCCGTTGCGGAGCACAGGCTCCGGACGCGCAGGCTCAGCGGCCATGGCTCACGGGCCCAGCCGCTCCGCGGCATGTGGGATCTTCCCGGACTGGGGCACGAACCCGTGTCCCCTGCATCGGCAGGCGGATTCTCAACCACTGCGCCACCAGGGAAGCCCCGACACTCATTTAAAAATAAAAAAAGCTGGAGGAAAGAGCCACTGGAGTTGGGTCTGCAGGTCAACAGAATATCCATAGGACAAACACAGTGTGAAAGGGTCCAAGACAGAAGCCCAGGAGAAATAAAAGGACACAGATCCTCATGCTGCCTTCAAAGAGTTAACAACTCACATGCAAATTCCCCCCAATAGAGCAGAGATTATCTAATAGCCACCTCTCCTCAAGGGCTGCTGAGTGGAATACTCAGTGCTATAAAAGGAGGGGGGAGCTAAGGAGGAGAGCAATTCTTTTGGTCAAAGAAACTTAAAGAAAACATAGGACTTGTGTTGGGTCCTTGAAGCCCAGAAAAAAGGCAAAGTAAGGCAGTCTCAGGACTAGTAATTGTAGCTCAAATGACGTTTTCAGGTATCTGAGTCACAGATCTGAATTGTATATATGAGGGGTACAGCACACTAACTTACAGAAACTTGAGCTGGTTCACATAGCAATTTTTATTAAACTATGAATTGATTTTAACTGGGAAAGATTTGTTTTTACAAAATGACTGAATCAATTCAGATGAAACCAACATATTTTTCTCAAATGACTGATCCCAATGAAAGCAAAGGCATTTATTCATTCATTTTCTCATTCAACAAACATTGAGTGTCTGTTAATGCCAGCCAGTGTTCTTCGTATAAGGTTCCTGCCTTTGGAGCTTACAGTTTGGTAGGGGAAAGCCAGACAGTAAAACAGATGGAATAAACAAGGAACTATCAGGAAGTAATAAGATGAAAGTAAAACCAAGTTATGTGCTCGAGCTACTAATTCAGATTGGGTGGTCAGGGAAGGATTTTTGTGAGAAGTGATTTTTAATAAGAAATGGAAATGACAGGAAGGAGCTGGAAAGGCAATGATAGGGCGTTGGGGTCATTCCAGGCAAAGAGGAACAAGACTGAAGGTAGAAGTAAGCTTAATATGTTCAAAAAACCAAAAGGAAACGAGGGCTGGAAAGTGATGGACAAGAGGAGGGTGGTACAAAATTAGTTAGGAAAGCCAGGCAGGGCCACATCACGGAGGCCTCGTAGGCCAGGGTTAGAGGCTTGGACTTTATTCTACGTGTGATGAGAAGTCATCAGTGATTTCAGCTGCTGTGTGGAGTGAGCAGCGGTGGCAGGGAGACCACATCAGGGGCCAGAATCTTGTGGGGATGGCCATAGCTTGGACTAGGCATGCATGCCAGCTGACCCAAATCTTGACTTTTCCATTGCCCATTGGAAAGCATCAACAAGCTGTACTTGTGTGTGGTTGAAAAACAAAAACAACTTCTCCCAAATAAGATTCAGTCCAACCATATAGGGATGCTTTTTTCCAACAGGCCATACTAGAGTTCAGTTAGAGTCTCAGACAAAAGGACAGACCAGACACCAATGTTGAGGTGTCCATGAATCTTTAGGTGCCTAGGAATTTGGTGAGAAGATGGGTTTGAACTAACTGGACTGGGTCTTGGACAGCTGATGTGGAAAGGAGGTTGGCTGCTGTGGTAAAGAGCAGGGGATACCCCTGCATCGCCATCTTCCTAAAGTAGCAGTGGTCTGTCCCTCTGGTGTAAGATGATTTCACAGAGACTCAGTTTGATCTCGAAAGGCATCATAGAGAGTAAGTTTGGAGAACACGAGATGGGACTTGAATATGAATCTCCTCTGGTACCTTCTGAGCTTTTCAGCATATCATTCACTGGTTCTTCTTGGCTGGGCAGAAGAAAGGATCAGATTTCGTCACTCACTGTGCGCACAGAGTATTATATAACGTTCTACAAGGTACACGGAAATTTTAAAAAGCAAATTATTATCATTTGCCAGATGCCAACTGTGTTTATATAACTTGATTTTCTTGGTTACTGGTCTCCATTTTGTAAATTAGTTCAAACCAATAAATCAAACTCCATTTCATTCTACGAGACAGCTTCAGACTAGGCTAGCAAGCCCTGTGTGGGAACTCTTTATAAAAGAATAAGAGAGTCAAGCTTGTGTTCTTAATGCCCATTTTATATGCATGACTTGAGTTGAGCCCTTATGCATAATTCATGCGGTCATTTACAGGCTTTTACACGACTCCTTCCTTTAAGAGTTAACAGAGGACAATATCAGCCATGGCAACCAGGATGTTATGTAAATCTATCTCTGCACCAACAGAAGAGGGGGTGGGTTGAGAGGAGGAAAGGGGGGTACACATGCCTCTTGATGTTACTCATCATTTATTAATGTATTTAACTGAAAAGAATTTTGCAGGGTAAACATGTGTTTGTACATTGCCTCTGGATGTGAGAGCACTGTTTAACCCTGTGAGCAACCATTTGAATAAATGGAAAATAACTGATTTCACTCATTTCATTTCCTCTCCTTCCAAGGAACAGCATCATGAGAAGGTGAACAAAGTCTTGGATTTGATATCCAGTGATACAAAATTCTTGTCCCTATAGCCCATTATACTAATCAAGTTACTTAACTCCTTTGAGTCTCAGTTTCTTATATATATAATATAAATAAAAATACTTGTTCCCATTTATTTACCTCATACAGGGTGAGAGGGGACTACACAAGGGTATAAATAGGAAGAGGAAGGAATTATTGGGGATCATCTATGGAAGGCAAGTGACCAGATGTCAGTAGTAGATTTTCCCAGAGTCACTGGGATGATACAGAGCCAAGTCAAAGCAAAGGTCTAGCAAAGTCTTTCTACGACAAAGGTCCTCACATAACTGCTGTTCACTGCATTGCTGGAGGGAACCAAAGTGGGACCCTCTATCTTGCCGAATGGGACTTTGAAATTTTCATTTCCAAAGCTGATCCAAAAACGGTGATAGGGTCTGTCCCATGAGTATTTTAAATATTTACCCTTTGCCTGACGAACAGATGTTTCCTTCAAGTGCAGGTATAACGCAAGACTGAGTCAGGAAGCAAGTTAGGCGCTCTCTCTCTCTCTCTCTCTCTCTGTGTGTGTGTGTGTGTGTGTGTGTGTGTGTGTGTGTCTCCTAGGCTTTCAGTACTAAGACCAGGCCAGGGCTCCTGTCCAGGAGAATCTTCCAGATGGACTGAGTGAAGCCATCACAGTTCTTTCTGGATTTCATACACAGTCCTGGGGTAGCTTCAAACTAATGGGTGATGACTCCTAGACTAACAGAATTCCTGTAGAAAGACAGCAGCCACATTCCCCTGTGAACAACTGGCTTTTGACCTTATTTCCAACACCTGAGAACTGAAGACACCTTCTCGTATATCCCCAGTACTCACTCTTCAATATTTCCTATTTTTAAATTATGGTGTAACTGCATTCTTATCCCCCATTACAGAGGATTTTTGGATTGTTCTGATTCAGCTATGGAGTAGACAGTACTGTGTTTCTGTTCCAAAATAACCTGTTATTTTTTATTATAAAATAATATATGCTTATTATATACACTTCAGAAATCAAAGAAACATCTGAATGAAGAATTAAAAATTCACTGTCAATATTTGATGTCTTAGGAATTTTTTTTCTGTACATATGTGAATAGACCTGTAATTACAACATTAAGAAACATGGTCTATTTTCCCATAGGAAAGTTCATATTTGGGGTTGTCTTCTGTCTGGATTTCATCATTTCATACATCACAGGGGCCACAAATGATGTGCCATAAAACATAGCAACAACTATAAACTTCTATAAGTACTTAAAATTATAAAATGAATAATGGGTAATGAATAAATGGGTAATGTTCATAATTCCTACCATAGATAGCATCCCAAATTACAACGAATGCACAGAGGATTCCAAGCCACTGAGCACCACTGCTAATTTTTCAAGAGGTGGGCATTCTTGGAACCAAAGAGTTCTCTTCCCAACCTTCCAGGAAGAGGAGTCTCCAGGATCACCAGAACAATGGATTCTTCACAGCTTCGTTGTATTCCCAGCAAAGGTGATGCCCATAGCCCCAGTCTCTAAGTATGACCAGTTATTGGACTGATGTCACTGGGGTCTTTGACTTTACTCTCTGGAAACTAGAGGCCAGTTCATCCCATAATTCTTTATATCCCTAAACCATAGTCCAAAAGGCAAGCCTCTCTCAGTTTCTGGTATCTCGCATATTTTAAATTCTGTATTCCTTAGAATATCTTTCTCCATCTCCTGCCATTATGATGTTTTTTTCTAAGAAAACTTCTGATCATTCCCTCTGGAATCCTCACTCCATGTAAGGAAACTTCCAACGCCTCCTATTTCTGGTAATGTCGTAGGTTATTTGGAACAACTTTCTGCTGGAAACAACTAAAAGCAGCTGAGTTCATCTGCAGTCTCTCAACACCTCCATTTCCATTTCCAAAGGATATTGAAACAGCTCGCTTCACTTCAAATGTCAGTGTTTATTAACACCAGGGCAGGGAAGATGCATTTCTGAACTGTCAGAGATTAAATAGTTGAGACAGACATAAAAGCTTTTTTATTTTTTCATAAAAGCTTTTTATGTTGATGTTCTTACATATCATTTATTGACAATCCAATCCTGTTTAATGCTTTCCCATCTCATTTCAGGGTTTGTCAAGAGCCTGCTGGGACATTTTTGACAAGCCATTTTGGACCAATTCCTTGGCAAGCAAATGAAATCTCTTTGGAGGGTGGCAGGCCAATGGTGGCCATATCAGGAGAATCAGACTGTGATTCTCTGTTTGGTGCCAAGAGGGCCCATGCTCCCCTTTACACTTGGTTCAGATGGCTCCCCTCTCTGTGTGGGAGTGCGGTTTGATCATTGCCTCCCCCACTGAGCCCCTCCTGCTCACTCATTTTTCCTACTTGCAGTTTGCGTGAATGATGGTCAGAACTTAGGACTGGGATGGAACTCTGTAACAAGCAGGTGAGACAGACATGCTCCTTGGTCGATGGAAGCATGCAATCAAAACCAGACATCACTGTATGGTAAGTGGAAGACCTACAGATAGAATACGAAAACCCCACACAAACATGAAAGCAGTATTTACACGGCACAGCCAGTCCAGGGTCAAGTACGTCTGAGCATAAAGAGAGATCCGGAGCTGGGAGAAATACCAGGTGTGTGTACCTGCATTCAGAGAGCACTTCGGCCCCATTAACATATCTACACTGAATGTCTAGTATAGAAATGGTTGAGACATCATTCTCATATCTGATACCAGATTTCTTCACTTTAACGAGAGCGCATACAGCACAGCAGTTAAAGCCCAGGCTTTGGATCCAAAAGTCCAGGCTCTGGACCTAAACATATCCAGGTTCAGATCCTATTTCCCTGAACTATACTTTTCTCAAGACAAATGGGAATAATAACAATACCTCCCTTCCTAAGATAATTGTAAAAATTAAATGAAAATATGCACATAAAGTATTGAATATAATGCCTAGCACATCCAGAGAACTTAAAAATTATAAGCAATTGTCATCATATATTATTAGCTTACAGGTGAATTTCTTTTTTTGGCTACTTGAGATGAACGGTTAGAGATTGAATCAGTTTCCTTGAATCTCCAGCAATACCAGCAAACATACTGATAACATTAATTCCAACACTGTGATTATAATATGCTTATTTTAAAGGTGAGTTTCATGAGTTTTTAAAAATTCCACCTATCATTGTCTTTATTTTTATTTATTTTTTTGTCCTGTAAAGGATACTTTTTTTTTTTTTTTGGTAATTCTATATATTTGAAAGTCCTTGTAGAAATTATCATAGTCTTACTCGTTTCTTTAGTTTAACATTTCTGAAGTAGCTAGCACATAATAGTGTTTCTTTAGAACAGTAACTTGTCATGTGTTGAAATTATACCTTAAAAGCATAAACTTCTATAAAATATTAGAGCCCATTTTAGGCGAAGTCATTTTCTTCTTTCAATAATTCTGTGTGTGCAAAGATTTAAGACCAGAGGCAGTAAAATTCATAGTCTGAAAGGGCTATCAATCTTCAGGTAGCCTGAAGGACATGGCACATTGTTAGTGTTTAATAATAATGTATCTTATCATTAACACTGACTTCTTCTTTGCTTTTAGAGTGTTTTAGAAAATCTTCAAGGATGTGCCACCTTGTGGGGTTAGTTGTACCAAGAACTTGAATATGGAAGCCACAGATGTTCACAGCATCATCACTGAGGTCTTTGCACACCAAGTCGATCTCAGTAGATTCCAGGATTGGTTAATTCAGTGCTAGATCACCAAGGACCCAGATTCTATCTTTCCATTCTGCTATCTATTTCCAGTGTGTCACCTTTATCCTCAGGCTGTCTGCCTTTCTCATAACTTCCCATCCAGGCCTAAGAGTGTCCAAAGAGAGAAGAGGTGTCTGGCTTACGCATCCTTTTTTAAACTTTTTTCTATGAAAGAAAAGGATTTAGCTTTCTTCTCCCCACCATATAATGCCCCTTCCTAGTCCCCCAGCAGAGTCACATCAGATCTTTGATTAGAGAGATAGTCAGCATTTACATTCTGATGACTATTTGGACTTCATTCAAACTGTCAGAAGTTGTCCTATAATTTATATTCCCTTTCCTCTACAACTTTGTGTATCCCCTAGAATTAATAATTACCTATTTTTATTTGCTTATTTTTCAACATACTTCCTAGCAATTTGACTGCAAATTCTCCATTAATCCTCTAAATTCCTCTCAAGATGTTTGGAGACATTGGGTATCTATCAAATCATATTCCTGAGGAATTTTCTTTTGGAGACTTCTGACTTGTTCTGATCTGGGCTGGCTGCCATTTGGGGGCCTTTCTTTAACATCAACCTAGATGTTCTCTTTCCCTGTCTTTTCTTTCGGCAGTTTTCTTTCTTGGTTTACTCCTTAGTTTTTGTGGTGCACACCTTCCAGTCACCTCCTTAGAAAGGAGTGGATCAGAGGTAAATTTACGAGATCGCGACAATGTCTCTGTCTTATCTTCATTTGATTGATAGTTTGGTGGGTATAAAATTACAGGCTGGAAATCATTTTGCTTCTGATATTTTTGAGGACATTTCTCTACTTTCTTTTAGTTTCCAGTTTTGCTGTTGAAAAATCCAGAACTATTCTGATTCATGACTCTCTTTTGCATAGGCTGTTTTCTTTCCCCTCTAGAAACTTGTAAGATCTTATCCATGTCCCCTGTGCTGTGAAATGTCTTGAGACTATGCATTGACTTGAGTCTATTTTCATCTATGTTGATGGCCACTCAGTCAGCTATATTTCCTTTACTTCTAGGAAATTTTGTTGAACCATTTCCTTGGTGATTTCTTTGCCTCCATTTTTTTCCAGTTCCACCTGATGAATCTTCTTTTTAATTGTCAATATAATGAGCAAAACAAGATAAATTTTAAAAGGCTCAATTTTCATTTCTATGGTTCCTAGTGATGTAGCCTATCTTTTCATACTACTTTTACTATCTTTATTTCCTAGGTTAATTATCTCTTGTATCCTTTGTCCATTTGTATTCCCTTCCTTTCTAGCAGGTCTATATTTAAAATTGAAGGGGAAAAAACCTAGCCTATGTTTAAGTAAAAGATTCTTCAACCATTATAAAAGTAAAACAAGAAGAAACAAAGGAAGGAAAGAGCTTAGGTAGCCCCACCCCAAAGACAGCCAGTCACAGTGGATATTTTGGTGTTTTCTTCCATCCTCCTTTTCTTTTCTTTCTATGCATATGATTTTGGACTGTGTTGTTATCTGATAAACTTGTGACCACCTTGTTTGTACAATTGTGTGCCCTACAATCCTATCTTTATTTTGAAACCTCTAAAGAAGGCACTTTGGAAGGTGTGAGTCACTCAGTCCTTTTAAAATTTTTTTATCAAGGCGTTTTCTCCTATAAAATCCTAATTTTTACTCTGCCCACACAGCACTTGCTCTGAAATCAAGGCAGGGAAAAGGCTGCACCTCTGGGGACCTGTGTAACTGGAAAATCTTAAAATAGTTCTGTGAGGAAAGGGAGTGAGTTTAAGATAAAAGTTGTGAATCTCTAAGTTTCCAAGCTCAGGAATTCCCCACTCTTGGGACAGCTTCCTGATTGCTCTTTCTTTCCCGCATGAACTGTGCCCAGACCCTCTCATTCTCCCCATCTAAGACCCAGGTCCTTGCCTCACCTCACCTCCCTCACAGCCCGTTCTAGATCCCGGTGGTCCAGGTATCTTCCTGACTCACTTCCTTGAAGTCTCACTGCCCAGCCACACATCCTCACCCACTCCTGGTCCACACTTCCAATTCCCTCCACCCTGCAAATCATTTCTTTTGTTCCTCCTTACACACATTATTGTGATTATTCCTTATGCTGTGTCCTCCCCCCCACCCCACTCTCACATTTAGGGAATCTTAGTTATCGTTCACTGGTGTATCCAAGAATAACTAGGACAGTGCCTGGTACACAGTATGTGTCAAAAAGTATAAGTTTTGCTGAGAGAATAAGTGATTGCTCAAACCAGCACCCTAGCTGCTTTTACCACCCTGGTTTTCTCCCACCTTCATTGTGTCGATTTCCAAACTTGAATGTACCCAACACCCATTTTCTCAGCCTCTGATGCTGTGGCTTCTGCTATTTTCAGGCTGCTGAGAGTTGCTGGAGAAAATCACAGATGTCTGCCAAGCGGATCCACCACAAAAATCATATTGCTGAACCTCATATGTGCCTTTAATCGTGCCTAACAATCTTTGTATGTATCTCACGTTGCCTCCCTAGCAAATTCCACACTGTGATGTTCTAAAACATCTTTCCTTTTCAAATTTGCCAGGAGTCAGACTTGTGGCCCAACCATAGCCAATGTTCAGACTTGAGCAATTGTTTTCGTTTTTGTAATAGGTTCTTTCCAGCTCTTATTTTTTTGTCTACTCTTGTTGGCCTCTTTCCCTCACCTACTTCTAACCTAGGCAATCTTGGTGAACTTTAAATCTACTCACAAGCTGCCTTAGATCATTTTGTTTTAACAGAGAGGGTTCTAAGTTTGTTGTTGTTGATTTTTTAAATGTTCTTAGATGATTTTAAAGCTCTTTGTAGCTTAATTTTGATGGCCATGTCATATTCTAATATATGATAATGTACTTGCCTTTACTAGTGTTGGACATACACATATTATTCCATTTATTTCATCATAAAAACCTAGGCACATAAGTCTTTATTTTGCATTTCTGCAAATTCCTTATGGTAGATTCTTAGATTTATTGGAGTCAAAAGGTATAAGTATTTTAAGACTCATGATAAATGTTGCCAAATTTCTTTTCAGAAAAATGGTACTGATTTATGTTCTTACCAGTCACAGTGATCATTTCATTATACCCTCACCAGTACTAGCATTCTCATTTTATCATTTTTTTCCAACTGGATAGACAAAGAATGTTTCATTTTAACTGCATCTCTTCGGACATTTGTGAATATGACATTTTTCACATATTCATTAACTATATGTACTTTTCTTTTTGTGAATTGTCTATTAAATATTTTTCCCCATTCATCTGTTGAGGTATTCATGTTCTTGGTCATTTTATCTGTTTACTTGAGAAATTTATGGCAGTAATTTTGTGTAATGTTTACTAGAAATAATTTTCCAGCTTGATAATTGTCATTTTATTCTTTTTGGTTTTTCCTTTTGCTTCTTTATATGTACACACTGTTTTTAAAGCTTGTTAAAGCTATGTATCTTTGCCTTTGGGATCTTTGCATTTGTTTTTAACTTGGAGAGTCTTCTCTGATCCAGAAATTTGATATTGTCTTCCAGTTTTTATTTTTAATAGTTTGACATTTATAAAAGTTATTCTTCATATACTGGCATGCATTATGATATAAATTTTTTCCCCAACTAGCCAACCACTTGGTCCAGTTTTGGAGTTTTAACTGGACCAACAAATAATATCTTTTCCCCTTCATGAGTTAGAAACCAATTAAGAGATAAAGGCAATGCAGGCCAATGTTGTCTCCTTTATTTCTGGGTAAAGTTGATTAGAATATTGTAATTTAAGATTAAACAGCCAAAATCGTCTGTTAATACACCTCACCCCTGGATTAAGCTGTCTGGGCCACCCGAACCCAGGCCCTGCTAGACCACAGTGAATCCCCAAAGGGCAGGAGCAGGAACTTCCTCAATAAGGGGCCACAAAGCAGAGGGCAGAACAGCACTCAGCTTCTCTGCAGCCCAGCTGATCCAAGAGAGGAGGGCTCTGAGCTACTCACAGTCTATTTCTTCTTCTAAACTCATCAGTGAGGTGTTTCCCTCCTCCTACCCTAGGGAATAGAAAGTGAGGGCTTGGGAGAGAAGAGGAATGTGGGACTCTAGTTGAAGACCCGTGCACAGAAACACACACTTAGCAACACTTTCCCTCCAATCCTTCCTCTGACTCCCACCAATAAATATCTAGGACTATTCATTGGAGAATCCCCCACTTCCATCCTGTGCTGTGTACCATCTTTATCATCATCATATATAGTCTATGGACTATTTCTGGCCTATCTATTCTCTTTCCCTAAACTATACTAGCAGTTGAAACAAACTGAAAACATTATTGTTTCTTTCTGTTGTCTTTTACTTTCTGGGAAAACTAATCCCTCTCCGCCATCCACATTTTTTTTTTCTCAAAATGTATTAGTTGCCCACGCGCCACAACTACTGAGCCCGTGCACCTAGAGCCTGTACTCCCCAACAAGAGAAGCCACCGCAATGAGAAGCCCATGCATTGCAACAAAGAGTAGTCTCTGCTTGCCGCAACTAGAGAAAAGCCCGCATACAGCAACAAAGACCCAACGCAGCCAAACATAAATAAATAAAATAAATAAATTTACTTTTTAAAAATGTATTAGTTACTTTTGCTGGTTGTCCTCTAGCTGCACTTTAGAATGATTTTGTCATATTCCAAAAATAACTCTATTGGGATTTTGATTGGAGTTACAGTATAACTATAAATTAATTTGGTAGGAAATTGACATCTTTATAATATTCAGTTCTCCCATCCAAGAACATGGTATGGTACTATTTACTGAAGTCTTCTTTTATACTTTGTAGTAAAATCTTGTCATTTATTCATATAAATCTCTCATATTTCTTGTTAAGTTATTCCTAGGTATTTCATCTTTTTTGTTTCTATTGGGAGTGCAATCTTTTCTTTTGTTATGTTTCCTCACTCGTTATAGTTAGTAAATAGAAAATCCGGTAATTTTCAGATATTTATCTTAACATATATGCATGTATCTTTCATATATTAAGTCATTCTTCTCACTCTTTTATTCATGTCAATACTTTCTTCCTTTGGCTTTCCAGACCACAGCTCTCCAGTTGGTGCGCTGCATGCAGTCCACTGCTGTGCCGAGAGGGGGTCTCGGGTGCTCTATAAGACACTGACTGCCCAGCAGTCAGGGAGGGTCTGGTGCGGCCACTTGTAACTAGTCACCTACATTCAAGAAGCTCCTTGGAGGCTCGAAAGAGAGCCCTAAGCAGAGGAGCTCTGATTATGTGCGATCACTATTAGCATGAGCAGAACCGGCCACATCCCGCACACCTGGCTTTGCGGCAACCTGTTAAACAAGCTCAAGGGTGCCCTCCAGCCAGGACGTCCCCTCTGTGCCAGCTGCAGAGCACATCTCTGCCTTGTGGCCCTAGGACCATGGAGCTGCTGGAGGGGTTTGGGTACCAGTTGCCCATGGTGCCCAGATCACAGCCCAAGTGGGCTCAGGGCAGGCACTTCACAGGTGGCAGCTTGGAATCTTGGTCGTGACACAGGAGATGCTGCCACGTATTTGTGCTGATGGATTCTTTTAGTGACATTCAAGTTACTTGCAAGGTGACTGCTCTAATAACACCTGTCTTTTCCTCACATTAGAGCTTCATCACTACTTTGAAGTACATGATATGAGAAAGCTATATTGTTTTGAAAAATCTATCTGCATCATCACAACAAATTTCAATATCACATTTGTCTATAAAGCAGAAACTAACACACCATTGTAAAGCAATTATACTCCAACAAAGATGTTAAAAAAAAAGAAAAAAGAATGAAAAAACTGTTAGATTTTCCTGGCAACTATTATAAATTTTAAAAATTAAATATTTTAAATTAGCAATTTATATGAACAAAGTTTCTCATTTGTGTTGACTAGCAAGAGATGATCATTAAAAAGTCAACACCAAGAAATGCTGATGACCCCTTATATAATCTTATATTAATCTCATATTAAAGATTTAGGCATATAATCTTATATTAAAGTTACGTCCAGAAAAGTAAGCCTAAGTATCTAGGTAAATAATCTGAGAATATTTTACATGTAAGTTTTATTTAAATTCAATATTGAATATCTTTTGTAATACATTATGTTTTATTTTTATTATCATAATTATATAATATAAAAACACACTAAAATGTTTTCACCAAGCCACAGAAAATTGCCTCCAAATCCCCTATGGCTTACTCCAATGTATCTTATAGATACTATCATTTTCTTCAAGGGCCATGTGTGGAAAAGGGCTGAGAATCTCTATTTTAGAACAGTAAATATATCTTCTGCAAACCATGATAATCATGCACTTTCTTTTGTAATAGACTTGTTATCTCTGCTTTAAGCCATTGCAACAACAAACACGTCCACACAAAAAAAGAAAAAACTCACAAAAAAACCAACTGTGGGTTTGATCCAATCACTTCCTGTGCCATCAGGCATCCCATTTTTCTCCTGAACCATTAATCTCTTCCTCTCCTGGGCACCTTCCCTTCAGCTTAAAAAAAACAGGATCAAATTCTCCATCTTGAAAAGGGAAGGAATATTCCATTAGCTTTGCATTCTCAAGCAAGTATTTTAGCTCTCACCTCCTGTTCATCACCAAACTTTGTCAAAAAATATTTATGCTGACTTCTCCTCCCCCCTCTGCCCTCATTTACTCCTCAGTTCACAGTAGTCTGGCTCCTGCTCTGGCCATGCTACCAAAATCATCTTAGATGATCATCTCCTTTGTGCAAACGCTATGTGCAAAACGCTATGGTCTCTTTTCAGTCCTCATCAACCTTGGCTTCTTTGCTGACCACCCTCTTTTGCCGTTTTTAAAAGCTATCATTTATTCAGCACTTCTTGTGATTCAGGAATTGTGCTAAGTGCTTTATTTAGATTACTGAATTCAATCTTCACGATAGCCTTATTTTAGATAGGCCTTACTCTACCCATTTTACAGATGAGGAAACTGAGACTCAGAAACATAAGCAAAATTCCCCTAGGTCTCACAGTAAGTAAGGGGCAGTATTGGGCATTCATATGTCCAAAATCTTTTCAACCCCTTGTTGTCTTCTATGACATTTTGCTGGCCTTGTTCTTTATTCTTATCCTGTATCTCTGTGGCTCGTTTCCAAAGTTAGGGAAATTTTCGGGAATTCCCTGGTGGTCCAGTGGTTCGGACTCCAAGCTCCCACTGCTGAGGGCCCGGCTTCAATCCCTGGTTGGGGAGCTAAAATCCCACAAGCCATGTGGTGCAGCCAAAAAAAAGAAATTAGGGAAATTTTCATTCATTATTCTTTCAAATATTTTTTCTGAAGTTTCCTCCTTCTACTCTCTTTCTGGGACTCTAATGACATGAATGTTAGATCTTTTGGTATGCTCCCACAGGAGAGAGAGGGGCTATGCTCTTCCTACCCTCACCAAATCTTTTTTTTTTCTCTGTTGTTCAGATTGGATAATTTTCATTGATTTGTCTTTGCATGTAGTGACTTTTTCTTCTGTTATATCCATTCTGCTATTCAGTCCATCTGGGGAACTTTTTATTTTGGTTATTGTATCTTTTTAGTTCAATATTGTATCTGGTTCTTTTTATATCTTCTATTTCTTTGCTGAGACTTTCTATCTTTTCATTCATTTCAAGACTGCTTACCTTTATTTCTTGGAGCATTTCTATAATAGCTACTTAAAAGTGATAATTCCAAAATCTGTTGGCTGCTGCCACTTACCTTGTCTCCTGTGAGTTGACATTTCCCTGGTACTTTGTATGATGAGTAATTTTGGATTGTACCTTTGATACTCTGATTGTTGTGTAATGAAACTCGGGTTCTTGTTTATATCCTATGGAGAATTTTGATATTTCTGTCTTAGCAGGCAATTGATTTGGTTGGGTTCAGGTCACAAGTTCTGACCCACCTTCTATGGGTTGCAGTTCTAATGACAGTTCGGTTTTCCAAGTCTTTGCAGGCTATTGGGATCTGTGCCCTGTATGTGCCATCCAGTGACCAGTGTGGGACCAGCATGGTGGCCTGTCCCATAGTTCAGTTCTCATAGTCTTTGGCAATCTATTTAGGGCCATGTCTATACATGTACAGGTCAAGGGTGAGCCCAGGGATTCATAAACAACTTGATTTCCTGAACTCTTCTCTCTCCATGATCATCTTATCTTTTCAGTTCCCTGGGGCTTCCCTTTTCAGTCTGGGTGTTTAGCTACCTGATTCTGCTGTCCACTTCCTACAACATGGAGTGGACATTCCCATACATGGACTATGCACTCGGTATGGTAGGGTCAATTAAGTGCCATGTCCACCCCTGGACCAGTAACAGTCAGCAGGGGGGTCTCCTTGAGCTGATGGCTTACACCAGTTAGGACACTCCTAAGGGACTGAGGATGATTGACATTTGACAAAACTGGGCTCTGTGAAGAACAGAGACATGGCCGTTGGGTAGACAACCAGTAGTGTTTAGCCAGTGCTCCTTTCCTCCTTTTCTTCCCTAAACCACTAAATGCCAGCACCACCCTCCCAATCACTCAAGCTTGAAACCTCAGAGTTTTCTTCCCCTCTGTGCTTCTCCTCCCCATCCTCACCCCTGTAAACATCCAGGCAGATGCTCAGCCTAAACATGCCTCCTCATCAAGGCCTCTTTCTTTGATCCTCTCTGTCTAGCCACATTTTAATTTTAATTAAAAAAAAAAAATTGGCCGTACCCCATGGCATGTGGGATTTTAGTTCCCCGACTAGGGATCAAACCCACACCCCCTGCATTGGAAGCACAGGGTCTTAACCACTGGACCACCAGAGAAGTCCCCTAACCATGTTTTAAAGCTCTCCTTTCCTGCTTCAGATTTCCCTTCTCTGTGGTTAGCTTCTAAAAGCAGAGGGGAACTGATCATCAAACTCCCCTGGCCTACAGAAGAAAGTCCTCGGCACTGTGATCAAGGCCTCCCCACATCTGTCCTAACTTCTATGCCTAGGGTCACACGACACCCCTCTACCCACCAACACTCCACCAGCTACATTTGACTAAAAGTCAGTCCTTAAACATACCCTGCATTTTGTGCCTTTTGTTCCAGCTGTGTCCTCCTAAAAGACCCTTCTATGCAATCACAGGATTCAAGGCTCAGCTAAGACACCATGAAGACTGAGACCACACAGAGTTAGCATTCATCTCCCTTTCCCCCGAGGCCTTGTGGACATCTCTACTGAAGCTCTTAATCACGATGCCTTGAATTGCACGGTTGTCTCCTTCACTAGAGCATGAGCTACTTAAGAAGTGAGACCCATTCTCATTCTCTTTTGTAGCCTCTGCAGTTCCTGGCCCAGTACCTCAGACACAGTAGATACTGAAGACATGGTTGTTTCATTAGATTCAGTTAAATGGACTTGACTCTATAGCCTCTGGTATAACATTCTTGGGATCCAAGCAATCTAGAAAAATAACTTTCTCCTTCTAATAGGCTTCTGTGGGTGTTTTATTCAGAAAGGCATTTAATAGAAATTATTCTCTCCCCAGCGTAGGCTGGGTGCTCACCTCTATGCCGCGATATTTCCCTGTAGCTCTCATTTTATATCATTCATCATTTGTCAATTACTTGATTAGTATCTGTTCCCCCACCTCACGCTTTCATATCATTCTTTGAAGGCAGGGACTGATCTTTCTTTTCCTCCACTGTATGTCTGACACCTACCACAGTTTCAGGTTTGCAGAAAGCACCCACAAATATTTATTCTTTGAATGGAGTTGAGTAAATAAGAGCTACTGAGAAGAGGTAAACGGAGGTTTATTGCATTGCAAACTGCAGTGATAAGAAATAAATTCAGACATCTAGAGTCAACTGACCAACAGAAAAAAGAAAACACCATATATAGTCTACGTTTATCAAGACAACCTTTGCCTTTTCCTTCTCCCATTCTCTTTCTCCCTCTTTCTTAACTTCTCCAATTCTTTCATTTTTATTCTCCCTCCTTGTTTGTACATGGGGATGAGGCTGCCAGTTGTCCCCTCATTTCCATTCTCATCTTCTTACACGTGAATAGAGTTTTTAGCTTGTCATAAGGCCACCTAAGTAAAGTTGACATCTCTTAGCCCCCTTTGTGGCTTGGTGTAGCCATCTGACTAAGTTCTGACCAGTGGGAGGTAAATAGAATGAGGTATGCAACTTCGGGACCATACCCCTGAGAGAAAACAGTGTGCTCTCCCCTTCCATCTCTCCCCTTCCCAACAGCTGAAATGCAGATGTGCTGTCTGGAGCCAGAACAGTCACGTTGGCCCACAAAGTAGAAGCTGCATGTTAAGTGTAGTAAGAAGATCAAAGAAGCCGGATCCCTAACTCCATGTAGCCACCAGACCCACCCTGGCTGCTTCTACCCACATTGTTAGGAAAGTGATCTAGAGAAATGTCTATTTTATTAAACTTTGTCTCTAAAATAACACCAATACTTACCTCCTTAATAATATAATGCATGGCCATCTTTATGGCCATTTTTCCCAACAGAAAGAAAAAAAAAAAAAGATAAAGTTACCTTTGAAAAATCCTACTCCCATAGACCAAAACTTTTGGCTATACACCATGTGACAATACTTCTATCATCTGGAACCTACCTCCAGAAGAGAATGATATAGGCTGTCGGTGCACAATACCTCATTTCCAAAGGATAATATGTTACCACTAAGGAATTAATGCAAGCAAAAGACATTTTACAAAAATTTTATGTCTTGCTCTGTGTCTTGAAAAATTATGGATACTTGCTACTTTGGGATATTTCTATTAAAAAATAAAGCTGGGCTTCCCTGGTGGCGCAGTGGTTGAGAATCCGCCTGCCGATGCAGGAGACACGGGTTCGTGCCCTGGTCCGGGAGGATCCCACGTGCCGCGGAGCGGCTGGGCCTGTGAGCCATGGCCGCTGAGCCTGCGCGTCCGCAGCCTGTGCTCCGCAACGGGAGAGGCCACAACAGTGAGAGGCCCGCATACCGCAAAAAAAAAAAAAATAAAAAAAAAAAAATAAAGCTGACCTTTCAGTGTCTAAATGAGAAAGGAAATGTTATAATTGGATGTCTACTGAGAATCACCTTGGTTATAAGAAAGGGGTTAGACTGTACCCATTTGGACTTTGGGGACAAAATAAAAACATTATTGATTATTATTTAATGTTACCTTGAGTAGATAGCAAAAGGGATTCTATTGAAAAAGCCCTTTGAATTATGTTCGTTTCTCAGAGTTCTGAATCTTTCATTCACTTCTCAATAAAAATAATTAACTACTTAATTTATGGTCTGGCAAAGCGAGGGGAATTATTGGCCCAGAATCCCCCTAAAACACCTAGAGTAAGTACTGAAATGTGTGCATTTCATTAATTTAGCCACTGAGAGCTTTGATTACTTATTCATATTTATGCAACTTTTCAAACTTATTGATGACAATAACTTCATATTTTGTATTTTTTTTAAAAAAGTAGTCTTTTAGCATTCTTAGATTTAACCTTATGGTTTCTAATATCCATGAAAAACTTGGGAAGCATATGGTAGGATATTACATAATTGCTGCAGTTTAAAATGGAAATTATATCCTAGAATGATCTATTTGAGTTCACAACGGTCTGGGAACATTCAGGATCTCACCTCTCAGCATTATGACTGTTCTCTCTCTTCAGCAGGAAGCTTGACTGGTTCAATAGACTTTGTTCATCAAGAAATCTGATGAAGGTTTCCTTCTATAGAGTCTAGGGTTTGTGGTTCCTGAAGGACAAAGAGAAGAGACTATTTCCTTTCAAAGCCCTTTTGTTAGGCCTTATTGATAATAGAGCGAATCGAGTGTTAGTTACTGGTCACTCTTCCTTACAAATCATTCCCTTGTTGAAGGGACAGAGCAAATATTACTGGTAGGTGTGCAGTTTGGAAGGAAAACTATCACTCAAGAGATCTCAAATAAGTAAGGCCCTTCACAGTGGCTTCCGAGTGTCCATTGCTCTGTTCAGAAACCTAGCACAGGGTCATGTACACAGCAGGTGCTCAACAAATATCTGCTGAATGAATAAACAAATAGATTCAGTGCATAATGCAAGAAAACATAAGAAATACTTCCTGCCTTCAAAGAGTTTACCAGTCACACATACACATTACTTCAATGAAAAGAAACCAAGTTCCTAAGAAGCAAAGGATTAGTACAGATTTTAAGTACTGTAGCTTTTCTGGAAGGTCATTCTCTAGGGCATAGAATGAAAAAGTTGATAGGGCAAGAACTGGGGCTGTGTGTGGAAGGCTCTAGATGGCTGGCTGAGAGCTTAGAGTCCGCTGTGGGTCACAGGGAGCTACTGTGGTTTGCTCCATTGGAGGAGACACACAGGAGGGGGCAGGAAGACCACTTAGGGGGCAACCGCTATCTGGTCCACGTGACCAGGAAAGAGTCTAAATTAGGGCAGTGGCGGGGCAATGGAGAAGAGGAATGACAGCATCGAGGACAGCGAACATCCCCTGTGGGAGCCAGGAGGTAAAGCTGCAATACCTCTTCCTCGAATTTCAGCTGGTGAGTCAGTCAACCGTGGGCTGCTTGGACACAGGGTGGACTAGAATCAGCTCTAGAGTAGAAAAAATCTTGTTATAAAGCAGCTCTATTAGCTTTGTTTACATTTTTTTCAGAAATACACAAGGTCATTTATTTTTAAAAATACACAAAGTATACAGAAACAATAAAAAGTACCCCAAATCCCACTCCCACCCACCAAGATTACTGCTATTATTTTAGTGAATACCTTTCCTCACATTCTTCTATGCACAGATACATACAAAGTACGAAAGAATCTTATTAAGATGCAATCATTCCACATATGCTGTTCCTGAATCAATTTTCCTTACCCGCTAACATGTTGTAAACATTTTTCCATGTTGATCAATATTGATTTACATATAACAATGTCAGTGTGTTTGCCTATATCACAATGTTCCACTAATGGATATTTAGATTCTCACTCTGTGTGTTACTGTAAATAATCCTGCGATTAACCTTATTATGTATATTATTTTCCAACTGTATCATTATCTCCTTAATTCAAATCTAAGAAGTTGGATTGGCTAGGTCAAAGGTATGTATCATTTTATGTTTTGATACATATTCCCAAACCATATGGGATACAAAACCCTCCAGAAAAGTACACTCATTTATTTATTTACTCAATAACTATTTTTTGAGCACCTACTATGTACCAAACATTGTTCTATATGCTGGGAATACAATAGTGAATAAAATGGACAAAGTCCCTGCCCTCATGGAGCATACATTCTAATGCAGGACAATAAGCAATAAACAAACAATTAAACATATAATATATTGTCAGATAGTGGTAAGTGCTAGGAAAGCAAAATAAAACTGAGTAGGGGGCTGGAGAGTCCTGGCGGCAGGGGGAGGGAAGAGTGTTTTACATAAGATGGCAGGGAAGGGACTATGAAGAAGAGACATGTGATCCGACATGTGAATGACCATGGGTGCAGTGGTGCAGAGAAGGAACAGGAAGGGCAAAACATCTAACATGGGAACATGCCTGGCGTGTTTCATGGCCCAAAAGCCAGTGTCTCTGGAGCAACTCGAACAAGAGGGAGAGTTGTGGGCGAGGCCGGTGGAGAGGTGGCCTGGTCAGACCGGAGAATTAGGGATGAGCCCTTGTAGAGGTGTTCTAACTCATTATGATATTGGCCGAAGGAATCTGAGATTCTAGTCTGAGACTTTTAAAAGGAGAAGGAGGAAGATGGAACTGGGTCTGCTTTAGTTGTGTCTTTTACCACTTCTCAGTCTTCTATTCATTAGACACTGCTTAGTGGACGTCTGCACTCCTTCTCCCTCACCACTGCCTACCCAACCCCTCTTTCCCACTTATAAACAGCATCTTTCCCACTTATAAACAGTTCCGGCAAGGAGGGAACACAGGTAGGACTTCATACTTGGGAGGTGATTTAAGCTTCCCTTATGTTTATTAGGCAGGTCTTACTTCACAATACCTCCCAACTTCAATCAGATTTGAAAACTCCTTTTGCCAGCCTCTTAACTACGCTGAGAGATTCTCTGCTCCCCTGATTGGAGACCCTCTGTCACCCTAACAACAACTCAGGCAGCCTCGTAGGCTTATCATGGCTGACTTATACTAACGTTCCCAAGCCCTCCTAACACAGAATTTATAACATGGAGGGTGGTCTATAAATATTTGCTGGATAAACAAAAGAATGTATTCACAATTTTTCTCTGAAGGCGTCTTTACTTTGTAGGAGCTCTATTCTACTACTTTGATTAGCGTCAGTTTCAGAGGATACATTCTGACCATGTTCTCCATGTTTTGACGCACTTTGATTACAGCTCCCTGAGCCCTGCCTTTGGGTGTCTCCTTACCATCTGCTGGGAAGGTCCAGGGGATTTAAATGTTCCCAAGGAGAGCACTTATAGACAACGCTTAGGGCAAGCCTCGAGTAAACGCAGGGCTTCACTCTGCTCCAAGATATCTGCCTGCGATGATGATTTTTTCTACAGTGATATTCTAGAAATTGCACAGCAAAAAAAGGACTAAGTTAGAGCAAAACAAATTTTTTTAAATTAAAAGCAAAAGGTGATTTGCTGACAATGGAAATTGCAATGTTGGTTAATTTATTGTCCTTCAGTTTAAACAAAATTAATAATAGCGTTTTCTTCTGGTTATAAAAGTACTTCGTACTCATTCTAGACAAAAATTTTAAATATCAAAAAGCATAAAGGAGGAAATAAAAATTACTCATTATCCACAGATAAGCATTGTTGACATTTTGCTGGATTTCCTTCCATTTTAAACATCATTATGATCATACTATACGTCTATGGTTTTATATCTCTCTTTTTCACCTGACAACAAATTCTGAACATTTTCCCCAAAATACGTTTTTTAATATTATTACTAAAAGACGCACAATGTTCCAACTATGCCTTTGTCATAATTTATATTATGTGCCTATTATAATTAGTAGAGACCATTAGTTTTCAACCTATATTATAAACTCTTATAAATAATGTTGCAGTGAACATTCTTGTACATAATCATTGTCTAAATCTCTGAACAATGCCCTATACTAGACCCTCAGAAGTGTAATTATTTGGTCAAAATATATGGTATTTTTAAAAGGCTTTTGATAAGTATTTCAAAACTGCTTTCCAAAAAGTTTATATTAACTTACAGTCCCCTCCCACTACTCTCAACCAACCCCCTCAAGCCACTGTATTTTAAGAGGGTAGCAAAGATATGTTGGGTTCCAATCCCAGCTCTACTGTCTTAGGAAAGTTATTTAACCTCACTAAAGCTCAGTTTCCCTGTAAATCAAGGATAGTAACAGTATCTAGCTCATAGGTTTGTTGTGAGGATTAAATTAAATAATATAAAATTGCCTAGTACGGTCCCTAGAATATATCATGTAGTCAATGTTAGCAACTATTACCAGTAACTATTACCAGTAACCAGTAAAATCACCCTTCCCCAGATCATTCCAGAGTAATATTTGGGTACAAAATCCCCTAAACACAGTCATAAAAAGTACCAAGTTTCCCTGTTTAACAAGACTGTTTAAGTAGCTGAAGTCACTCAATTATTGTACCCATACACAAAGCCTCAGCATTCTAAAAATACTAGCCTATTTGGTTTCCACCTGGAAGCAAAGAGGGTCTTCTGAAAGGTGTTTTCTGCCCTTTATACATTATTTTAACAATGGTATGTTTTTCTTTATTATTTCAAGAGAAACATTTATTTAAGGGCCAATGGCTCAATTTTGGATTTATTTTTCCCGCAAGAGAAGGAATCAACATAAACAGGCTTGTAATTCATCATCATAAACAGATTTCATAAGCATCAATCTACTACATTTTGGCCAGAGCCTCTCAAAAGAGATCAATGTTTTTTTAAAAAAGTCCCTGAGCAACTTAACAAAGAAAAAGTTATTCCAATTAATGTGACAGGTCTGCTGGAATTTTGCTTAGAATTCAGTGAGTTTTTTGTTTGCCTATACCCAGAATTTTTGGTTGAGATGATCCCAAGATAAATAAAATCACTTGTAGAAAGTTGTTTATTAGATAGATGCCCTAAAATTGTTGCATGAAATTGGTTTAGCTATATTTAAATCCAAAATAGATCAATTTCACGTGCTTTATGAGAATATATTTGCTTAACCTTTTTACAGAGCTAAATATTTACTGGATGTGGGAACATTAGTTCTCAGCTTCTGGAGAAACCACTCAACACTGTTCTGTGTCCATTGTCTAAAAGGATATTACTACCAGTGGAAAAAATATACAGAATGTGCTCTAAGGTCTTTGGAGTTCCTTGACATTGGGTAAACTTATGCCACTGGTTAGTAGAGAAACACTGGGGCATTTCATGCTGTGAAAACAACAGAGGAAATGAAATCGTAGGATATCAGAAAAGGTCCTAGCTGCTCTCACCTGGAGTTTCTTCTCTGGAAATCTACTAAACAAAAAGCTTTGGTCTGACACCAAAGATAGCATTTGAGAACAGAAAACTGATTCAACTCTTCCCTTTCTGAAGTACAAATATGCCCAATGCTTTCCTGTCCTATTTTCCTTCTCCCTACTCTGAGATCAGTGTTATCAGACCCTGTAAATTTCCCATGCAGTGGGTCCCAAATAAACAGAGGTATACAATAACAAACAGATGGGTTTAGACATCTTCCTGTTCAACTGCTTTGGCCAGAAAAGATGGGTAATTCCTCCTGTGAGATAGAATAGAGAAAAATTCTAACTTAGAGATTTCCAGAACCTGAATGAGAAAAAGTACCCTTTCCTCCCTGCTGCAGTCAGTATCCTTTAGCTTGACAAGCAAAGCACAGGATAGATTTTGCCCTTAACTATCTCTTTGGGCTGCACAATTGTACTGAGAATCCCTAAATTTCATTTTCATAAATGCAATGTGTGTTGCTGAATTCTTAACGGTAACACAAGAAAAGCAACAGGACAAACGATAAAATATAACTTCAGGCCTCAGCTTTACACTGGAAATCAAAATGTTTTATTGTGAATCTGCATGTGCCCAGCTCTGTGAAAGGCCTGCAGGGGATACAAATGGAAAAGAAAAATCCAGTGAGTTCCTGAAGGATGCTATGGTATAAAGGTCTCTCTGTATATTTGTTATTGCTTGTTATAGATCTGGGGGAAGGGAGAGAGAAGAGTATCATACTACATTCTCAATAATAAGACCTTGTTTAATGTCCTATGCTTGTGTTAAGAGTGACTTCAAGAATCAGGCCACATGGATTCAAATCCAGCACTGTTACTTGCTAGCTATATGACTTTCAGTGACTGACTGAGATGCACTGTTCCTCAGTTTCCTCATCTATAAAAATGGGGATGATAATAGTAATGACTTCTGTTATAGGTCATTACTATTATTCTATGTCCGTCACAGTTCTTCTAGTACCAAGGACAGTATATTATTTTTAAAAAGGAGAACACCATCAGTTGTCATAATCACTCTGAATTTAAACTTCAACTTTGGAACTCTGAGCAGACCCTGTATTTAAAATGGTTATTTGGTTTCTATTTCTAGTCATGGCAGGCAGCTAGTAGCAAGAAAATCCTCCCAAGAGAACACCTAGAAGAGTTAAATTTAAGAAAAATTTTAATGTCTGAAAACATTGAAGAGCCACCAAGGCAGCCAGGGCTTGAACAGTCAAGATCCTTGAAAGAAGGCAAACTCACTGAGATAAGCCTGACATTCTACAATCCCCACTGAGTCATCTGCTGACTCATATTTACAATGGATAGAGGGCAGAGAAGCTGAGCAGAAAGTGATTATTAAAAAGCAGAAAAGGTGAGCAGAAGTTTTGGCGGATTCACTGGAGAGACAAATATGGGAGCTCAGGGCCACCAAAGGAACCAGGACTTGAGATGCCAAGATTTTGGAGGGAAAGAAAGTGCAGAGAACTTATTTAAATAGAATTATCTGCTTTGGGACTTCCCTGGTGGCACAGTGGTTTAGAATCTGCCTGGCAATGCAGGGGACACAGGTTTGAGCCCTGGTCCGGGAGGATCCCACATGCCGCGGAGCAACTAAGCCCGTGCGCCACAACTACTGAGCCTGCGCTCTAGAGCCCACGAGCCACAACTACTGAGCCCACGTGCCTAGAGCCCGTGCTCCGCAACAAGAGAAGCCACAGCAATGAGAAGCCCGTGCACCGCAACGAAGAGTAGCCCCTGCTCGCCACAACTAGAGAAAGCCTGTGCACAGCAAAGAAGACCCAATGCAGCCCAAAATAAATAAATAAATTTTTAAAAAACATTAAAAAATAATAAGTAAATAGAATTATCTGTTTTTTCCTCTACATATTTGCCAGTTAGTAAGCAGAACAGGTTAAGAGTTAGAGAGGCAGACAAAAAGTGGAAGTTAAGAGACTGAGAAACTAAACAGAGCTAATGACAGTACCACAGGGCTGGATAAATAAACATTAGCATTCAGAGCCTACCAAAGCAGAGTGGCCATGGTAAACACCTTCTGCTTTCAGTTGGAACTGATGGGACTACATCCCAGAAATAAGGGTAAATAGATATAGACCAACCTTTGTAAAGGCTTAAAACCCAGCCTCAAGTAAGCTTATTCCCTGATTGGCTTAAGGTATTCTGCTTTTAATCCGTCTGCCAGAGTTAACATCATTGAGAGTCTTTACAATTTTTCATATGCAATGTCTGGCATTCAATCAAAAATTACCAGGCATACAAAGAGACAGGGACAAGAGAAAGAAGACACAATAGAAACAGACACAGAGATGATCCAGATACTGAAATTAGCAGACACAGAATGTAGAATAACTGTGATTGACATGTTCAAGAAAATAGATGACAAGATGGAGAATTTCATCAGAGAACTGAAACCTATGTATTACAAAAAAGCCAAATATAAATTCTAAAACTGAAAAATTCAATAAATGAGTTCAAAAACAGTTTAGACAGATGAAGAATGCATTCGCAACCTGGAAGATTAGTTGGCAGAAAATATCCAGATGGAAGCATCCAAACCAAAAAAGAAGAAAAAAAGGTGGAAAATCACATATAAAAGCATGTAAGACATTGTGAAAAGGTCGAACATATATGTAATTGGAGTTCCAGAAGGGTTCCAGAGCGAAATTGAGTTGAGAGCAACAGAAGCAATACTTGGAAAGGTAATGCCTAAGAATTTTTCAAAACTGATTTAAAGGGATCAAGGTATAGATTCAAGAAGTACTACAAACCTCAAGCAGGATAAATACAAACACACACACACACACACACACACACACACACACACACACAGAGACACCTAGGAATGTTCACAACCAAGTTTCTGGGAAAACAAAACAAAACAAAAAAGAAAATCCTAAAAGCAGCCAGACTATCTTCCCAAATTACCTTCAAAGAAGCAACAATTAAATAGCAACTTAGAAACAGAGGCAGCCAGAAGACACTGAAATAACATCTTCAAAATGCTGAAAGAAAACAACTGCCAAACAACAATGTATTGCAAATATTAAGCCAAAATAAAGACATTTAGGACAAGCGAAAGTTGAGAGAATTTGTTGCCAGCAGACCTGTGCTTTTTATTTTTAAAAAAGTCTAAAAGGAGCTCTTCTGGCAGAAGGAACATTATCTCTGAGAGAAGACCATACAAATGTGGAGGAATGAAAAATGCTAGAAACTAAACAAATAAATAATGACTATATAAAACTATAAAAAAAGGCTGTTTGGGGACTTTGAAAAGCCAGAAGTAACCAGCCTACTTTTCAGGTCTTGTATGTTGAGAAAGGTTCATTGTTTTTTAAGAAGCAAAAAAGGATCATCTTAATTAGGAATAGTCCATTTCCTTCCACATTAGGAGCCTTACTGGGTCAGGATGCTAACCCCAACCCTTCTACTCACTGAAGAATAAGGCATGCGATGGGCCCTTGAGGGATTATTTAAAGCCTCATTAGTCACTGTTTAGAAACCAATGTCACAAAAGGAAATAGCAACATGCTAAGGGCAATGCTGCTGTGTTACAGGGCTCCACCCATTGTCTCACTGTGTGTACATTATCCCAATAAGTTGCCCCAACAACCCCACCAGGTAGGTGTTTTTCTCCCTATTTTATAGAAGTTCAGAAAAGTTAATGAAAGTGCCCTAAATTGCACAGTTAGAAAGTGACGGGGGCTGGATTTTAACCCAGTACTGCAAACAAAGCCCATGGTCTTTCCACTCTACCAGGCCAGAGGCTAGAAAGGCTCCAGCCAGTAAACTAATGTGAGTGCACATAATAGTTAAAAGAGAAGATCTAAATGTGCGTAGCACACATGTAGAATATTATTCAAAATAAGAGTGAGAAGATGGAAGGCTGGCTGGCTGGCTGGCTGGCTGGATGGATGGATGGATGGAGTCAGACACAAAAGCCCCTGCCTCAGCAGTAGATGGTTAATCCACTGACAGATTCAATGTTTATATTATAAATCAAGCAAATATGCTGAAACTTTAGAGGAAATTCTCTATTCAAAAGCTGCAGCAACATGGATGAACCTAGGGATTATCATGCTAAGTGAAGTAAGTCAGACAGAGAAAGACAAATATCATTTGATATCACTGATATGTGGAATCTAAAAAAAAAAAAATGAAACAAATGAACTTATGTACAAAACAGAAATAGACTCACAGACATAGAAAACAAACTTATGGTTACCAAAGGGGAAAGGGGGGGAGGAATCAATTAGGAGTTTGGGATTAAAATATACATACTACTATATATAAAATAGATAACCAGGGACTTCCCTGGTGGTGCAGTGGTTAATAATCCTCCTGCCAATTCAGGGGACACGGGTTCGATCCCTGGTCTGGGAAGATTCCACATGTCGCAGAGCAACTAAGCCTGTGCACCACAACTACTGAGCCTGCGCTCTAGAGCCCTCGAGCCGCACCTATTGAAGCCCGCGCGCTTAGAGCCTGTGCTCCGCAACAAGTCACCGCAATGAGAAGTATGCGTACCGCAAAGAAGAGCAGCCCCCGCTTGCCGCAACTAGAGAAAGCCCGCACGCAGCAACGAAGACCCAACGCAGCCAAAAGTAAATAAATTAATTCATTAAAAAAAATAGATAACCAACAGGACCTACCGTATAGTACAGGGAACTATATCCAGTATCTTATAATGACATATACTGGAAAAGAAACTAAAAAAGAATATATATATATGTCTCTGAATCACCTTGCTGTACACCTGAAACTAACACAACATTGTAAATCAACTATTTTTCAATAAATTTTTTTTTTTAAAGCTGTCAGAATGCGCCCAGCAGCTCTCTTAGCAGTTCACTTCACCTGCCATTAGGTGATCATTCAGAATACAAATAAAATAAAGCAAAAAGTAAATAAATAAAGCTGCAATATATTTGCATGTTAAATAATTCAAACAGTACAGAGGATATTAAATAAAAAGCAGGTTTTCCCCCTACTTCAAAGATTCAATCTCCTTCTCCAGAGGAAATGGTCATTGATTTTCTATGCTCTTAGGAGTGCAGATCTATGTTGATACTGTACCTATATCTATGTATATGTATGTATATATATACTTTTTTCCTTGCACAAATGGAAGCATATTACACACTGGTGTGAACCTTGATTTTTCACATGACTTTTCACATAATGAAGATTGTTCCTAACACACGTATAAATCTAATTCAATCTTTTTAATAGCTACATTGAAAAATTCATTGAAAAGATGAATTAGGCTTTATTGAAACAATTCTCTATTAATGGACATTTAGAATGTTTCGAGCCTTTTGATATTAAAAATAATACTTTGGGGCTTCCCTGGTGGCGCAGTGGTTGAGAGTCCGCCTGCCGATGCAGGGGACACGGGTTCGTGCCCCGGTCCGGGAAGATCCCACATGCCGCGGAGCGGCTGGGCCGGTGAGCCATGGCCGCTGAGCCTGCGCGTCCAGAGCCTGTGCTCCGCAACGGGAGAGGCCACAACAGTGAGAGGCCCGCGTACCGCAAAATAATAATAATAATAATACTTTTAATGGAAATCAGTCTTCTCCCGTTGCGGAGCACAGGCTCCGGACGCGCAGGCCCAGCGGCCACAGCTCACGGGTCCAGCCGCTCTAGGGCATGTGGGATCTTCCCGGACCGGGGCACGAACCCGTGTCCCCTGCATCGGCAGGCGGACTCTCAACCACTGCGCCACCAGGGAAGCCCGGAAATCAGTCTTTATGTATACGTGCAAATAGTTTACAGGATAAATACTTGGAAGTGGAATTGCTGAGCAAAAGTATACATATATTTTTTATTTTAATAGCTACTGCCAACTAACCCTCCAAGTATATTGCACTGGATTATACTCCCTCCAACAGAATATTGAACCTATTTCCACATACCCATAAGTCATCAAACTTTCTAGTTTTGCAAATTATAGGTTAAAAATCATATCTAGTAATTTTAATTTGCATTTCTTTAATTTTGAGTGCAGCCGAGTATTTGTCATATGTTTCTAAATAATTTGTATTTTCCTTTCTTTAAACTGTCTATTCATAACCTTTGCCCATTTTTTATTGGATTGTTGGCTTTTTTCTTTTTAATATTCATATTCATATACTAAGGAGATCAGCCCTTGATCTGTCATATGCCGTTGCAAATTTTTTTTTGAGGTTATCATTTGTCTTTAAATGTTATCTATGGTATCTTTTTCTTGTAGAAATGTTTGTTGTTTATATAGTCAAATTCATCATCTTTTCAAAGTCTAAGCATCAGGTGATATCATCATGCATGACGCTGAAATGCCCTGGAGCTGTATAATTTTTGTTTGTTTGTTTAAATGTCTCAAGATGCAGAAAAGTTTGCAACAATATTCCTAAAAATCTTTATTCCGGAGCATCAGTAAGCAATAACAACACCTTTCCTGGAATATTTTCTTGAAGACCACTGTTACTACTTTTGAGGTTCTTCAAGACAGCATGATAACATATGGATGTTGCCTGTAGAAACAATGCTATGAATATTTAGGATTCCCCTTCCCCCCCTCATTGGGAAGATGCCACTTAACATTTAAAAGAGTGCAAAGAGGCAGTTGTGGAAGAAACTGGTGAGTGTGTGCCTTAATCCAAAAATAATAACTGCACCTCTCCTTGTATAGTGATATCTCATAGCGATGACACTCTACCACTGTACAAAAGTCTTACCTGGTCATTATATAATCTGATTCATATGACAAAGCTAGACAATCAGGGATTACCATCTCCATTTTGCAGATATGAAAATTAGGAAAGGCAGTGGCTTGTCTAAGCTTACATGGTTACCAAGTCGCAGAAGGGGGCTAGAACCTAAGTCTTTTGATCATAGAGGCAAAGCTACTTTAGACTCTACCGTAGCCTCTCTGGCTCAGCTCACTACTTTTCTCCCTGCTGCTGAAACACCTCACCACCAAAGAAGAAATTGCTCCATGGAACCAGCCTCATCAGCATGTCATGTTTGAGGTTGGTATATGCAGCAAGGAACATAAGGCTCTGCCTCTTAGCTAACAGGTCACCTTTTAAGAGCAGAGTTGTACTGGACCCCACACTGTCAGATGGCATGAGAACACCAGCTGATTTATGCTCAAATTCAATAGCCCCTATAGAATAGAACTGCAGGAAATCTGACAGCAGAGTCCTTGCTATATTATGAAGGATGCTAGTGTTTACAATACCTACCTACAGATTCACATTTACAGTTTCAACTGATCACAAGTCTCTTTGGAATCTCACTTCTTCCAAGAATGGGCTGCCACTCTAAATTATGGCACCAAAGATACAGTCCCAAGTCTATTGTTCAGAGCCTATGACTATGAACATGTCTACTTATGGAGAAGAATAATGATGAAGGCAGGTAGCCTGAGCTACTACTGATATTTGGTACTATTGCAGGTATCCAGCACTACTGATAATTTGGATGGTATAACTTCTTTTAGTTTGGGGAAGCAAGGAAACATCCTGTGTACTGTAGGATGTTTAGCAACATGTTGCATCAATTCTCTACCCACTAGATGCCAGTAGCAACCTCCTTCCCCCATTATGATAACCAAAAATTTCTCCAGATATTGCCAGATGTCCCCTGGGGAACAAGATCTCCTCCAGTTGAGAAACTCTGATACAGAGCCTTAATACATTCTGCCAAATTCCTGAAAAGATCTTTGATTCCCAGCGATGGATCTATTAGGTGAGATCTCAGATTGGCCCACTGCTCAAACTGAAAGGGAAATGAATGACTAATAGAAAAACTATCTGAATAGACTAAACTACAATTAAAGTTTGAAAACAACTATCGAGTTATCTGCTTAGAAAGGGTGTCTTTACTTATCAACATTTGGGGCAGAATAAGGACTTCAGATGAAGAGGATTAAGTTGATCATATTCTTCAATTCATGACATCACAGGTCCCCTCTTTTGTATGTGTGTATACTTATATTTATATATTTTATTTATCTCCATCCCTTATTCTCATTCCCATCACTCCTCAATGGGATGTATCCTAATATGTTTAACATGTATCTTTTTGTTTGCAGGTGTCCTTGTATAATGTGTAGAATTTTGAATACATTCTTCTCATTAAAGTATATGGAAGTCCACAATCACTTACAACTCTGAAACCTCCCAGCTTTGGACACCAAAGGTTTTTTTTTCTTAAGCTCACTTAGCAGCAAAATATGGCTCATGGGATGTGAGGTTATTTGTAGCCTTTATCCACTTAATGTAACCATTCCTACATTTTGCTGCAGAAATATTGTGTTCAATCATGAGATGTTACCTTTTCACTTTCTAAAATCCAAATTATTTTTTATTCCCAAACAAATCTGACTCCAAGGGGTTTAATTTTCTACCTCTAGTGTTATATACAGACCTTACTCTGTTTTTATCTTTATGTTTTTACCCAGTATTATGTTTTAAAGATCTACCCATGTTGATGCATGTACATATAGTCCATTATTTCTAACTGCTGCAGAGTACTCCATGAAGTGGATCCCTCACATTTCACCTACTCATTTACCCACTGGTGGGCAACTAGATTGCCTTCAACTCCCACCACTACGAACAGTGACTTAAAGAACATCTTCATATACAGGCTTTATGGACCTGTATAAGAATCTCTTTGGGATGTACATGCCAAGATAGAATGCTGGGTCATCAGGTATGCATATAATTAATCTGACCAAAGCTAGACGCCAGAATGCCCTCTAGTATAGCTGCATCAGTCTACTTGCAATATATAAAAGATCCTAGAATCCTACATTTCACCAACATTTGTCAGTATCCAATGTACTCATTTTTGCCAGTCTAAAAAGTATGAAGTGATATCTTATTCTTATTTTCTTTGGCATTTTTCAGATTATAATATATCTGAGCATCCCATGATGCTGGTTAGCCTTTGGGGTTTCCTCTTTGTATATTGCCTGTTTATAAGTTCTGCCCCTTTTCATTGGGGTTTCTTTTTCTTGCTGACTTGTAGGAGTTCCTTGTATACTCTCCTATTGGTTTTAGACATTGCAAAATATCTTCTCCCAGTCTGTCAGCTATCTGTTAACTTTGTCGATGGTTAACAGGAAATCATACTACAGAAATTCTTAATTTTTATATGATCAAATTTACGAGTATTTCACTTATGGCTTGGGGCCTTGATGTTTTTAAGAAGTCCTTCCCACTCTTGAGTGACAATGATAGTCTCCTACATTATCTTCTACTATTGTAATAACTTTACTTTTCACATTTAGTCTTTAACCTACTTCCAAGTGGCTTCATTTCTGTATATTGTTTTAGGGTTGGAGTCCAGTTTTATTTTTCACCTTACAGTGAGAATTTTCTAGTAAACAATCCATGCTTCCCTGATTGTTCTGGGTGCTATTGTATCTTTATACTAAATATGCATATATATGAGTCTGTCTGTAATTTTCTATTTTGTTTCAAAGGTCCATTTGGCTGTCCTTTTGCCAAACATTATTTTTATTATTATTGCTCTGAACTATGTCTTTATATCTGGTAGGGCTACTCCCCCATCTTTATTATTCCTTTGCAAGCTTAACTTAGATATTCATGGGCTTTTATTCTCATATATTTTAGAGTAGGCTTATTATTAAGTACTTCAGAAAAGTTATTTGTAATTTGTATTGCGATTGCATTGAATATGTGAAATAACTAGAAGAGACTTGAGCTATTCACAAGATCTTCCACCCAAGGGTATGTATTTCACATTTAAATTAAATCACTCTATGTTCTTGATTAAATTTTCTCCAAAGACTATTTTATGCCTCTACTAACCATGTAATAATCACAACAAGCCTATGGTACTTTTATTATCATCATTTTCCAGATGAGGAAACTGAGCCCAGAGACATAAGTAACTTGCCCAAGAACACACAGCAAGTAACTAACAGAACCTGGATTCAAATAGTTTAGAGTCCATATTCTTAACCACTGTACTGCCTCTCCACCTACAGGCAGTTGCTTTATAGTTTGGCTTGCTACTGTGAATGGTATTTTCTTTTTATTACTGTCTATTTATTATCTGGTGTATTATTTTTATTATATTTTCTAATTGGTTGTTGCAGATGTAGAGAAATTTGGTTGATTTTTGAAAGTTGGTATTTGTATCCAGTGAAGGTGCTGAATTCTCTTATTAGTTCTAGTATTTGATCTGTTGTTTCTGTTGCTAATAGTGACAGTTTTGTCTTTTATGTTCCAATTTTTAAATCTCTAATTTCTTTTTCTTTCCTTATAACATTGGCCAAAACTGCCAGTACAATGCTAGATATCATGTAGTAGCAGTCATGGGCAAAGACTGTCTCTTCTAGAAAAGTAATGTTATCCCAGAAGAAGGCTGTTGTTCTATCTTGGCTAAATGATGTGCAGCACATCAGAGAACTTTCACAAAAGTATAGGCTAGAAACTGTTTCTGGTGGACAAGAATCCATTCTGAGGAGAAGCCCTATGTTCATTTATGCTGCAGAAATTACTTTTCCATAGGACATGGCCCTTCCAAGGGAGAAATAGCTCAGTTGTGATAAACTTGACTTCATCTGACTTAAGTACATTTAACTCCATCCTAAACCCCTATGGCCACAACACAGCTCAGCACCTGTCATTTGCTTCACACAATCTGCTAGATGCAATTGTTTCTAACAATGCATTGCCCTCTATTCCCAAGGGGTAATTCACAGACTGCAGCATTGGAAGGAGCTTTGAAGATTAACTATTGCTCCCATTTTACAGAGATCTACAAGTCCCTATGGTGGGTACCTCATCACCCTTGAGCAGATGATCTGCTAGGGGGACTGATGCCAACAACAGAGAGAGTTTGAATCAGACAAGGGGTTAACACAGCTTTCTCCTTTCTCCTAGTTGGCTTCATCACTCCATCTTCAGTAAAGGTTGGTCCTGCCGAGTGTTCATGGTAACATCTCAAGGCTTTCCTCATCCTTCCCTACTTCAACAGGGATCCAGAGGAAGCGCCCTCTCTTCTCTCCTGTATTCCAAAAGGCTTATCCCTGTCCAAGTTTTATGCAAGTTTAGTGGGCACTGGCAGCTCCATTGTGAAGTCCTGGGGCTTTAGTGCAGTCAGATCCATCAGAGATGCTGAGTGAGTGACCAAACACACCCCTCCCATTCACACATACCCAGGGTGACTAATGCTCGTGGTAGAAATGAGTGAACTGAAAAGTCCCACAGGAACCTCAAACCCAACACATCCAAAGTGGAACTTCTCAGTGTCTCCTCCAAACTCATTCCCTTCTTACAGTAACCCCTGTGCAGGAACTGGAACAACCTCCATTCAGCCATTCTCAGCACCTTCCTATCCCTCTTACCTGAGGAGTTACCAAGTCTTGGTCCCTCCTCACCCTAAGGATCCCTCTTGCCCACCCTCCATTTTGAATAGGGCCTTGGCCACACTCTCCCACTCCTGACCCCTGGGATCCATCCTCCACACTACTGCTGAAAGATTTTCCCATCATGCAAATCCAACCATGTCTCCTGCCTAAAACCTTAGAAGGTTCCCCACCACCCTCAGCAGAATGTACACTCCTTAGCATGGCATCTACTACCCTCACCGCACAGCCCCATCACCCTCACCAACCTCACACCCTGTATATAGGACCCCTAGATCGCCACCTCTCTCTACCTTCCCTGACTGTGCTTCTGATCTCTGTTCCCTCCACCTAGAACCTGCATCCCATCCCACTGGAAGCGGTCTAATGCCTAGTCACCCTTCAACATTCAGGTCGCAGCCCCCTACTTCTGGGAGCTTTTGCTGCCTCCTTACCCCCGTTGCTCCTGCTGACGTGCCCTCTCTCTGGCCTCTCCTGCCAAGACCCTGTATATACATCCCACTAAATTTGTAACGATTCTCTCCTGGACACTGTAAAAAAACTGTATTCTCTAGAAGAGTAGTTACAGCATAGCCAGTCTGGTTTCATCCCTTTCCGTGTTTAAGAGGGTACCCAGGAACAAAACACATTGAGTCAGATCTGGTGTGGGAGCGCCCCCAAAGTGACCTGTTCACTGCTGGGTGCCCCGCACTTGGCACAAGGTCGGCCTAGCACACCGTGGACTATCTGAATAAAGGAATGATAAATGAATGATTTGCTCACCCCTGTCCAGAACCAGGCCAGAGGTCAGGGCTCATCCTGGATATAGATGGAGAGCCGGTGGCCCTACTCGGCGCTCCGTCGGGAGGGGGCGCTGCAGGGAGGCGGGGCCAGGGGTGGGTACCTGGGGGCGGGGGCCGTCCGAGGGTGGCGGGACAGGGGTCGGGCTTGCCCGGGGACCCCGCGCCGCGACTCTGCGCAAATTTCTCTTTCGTTTTGTGCCAGACCGGAGGCGGCGGGGCCGTCCCGGAACGACTGCGGCCGGGTGCCCTGAGAGTTAATCCGAAAGCGCCGCAAGCCCCGCGGGCCAGGCTCCACGTGTCACAGAGAAGCTGATGTAGAGAGGAGACAGAGAGAGAAAGAAAGCAAGAGACCAGAGGGCCGGGAAAGTCCTGCCGCGCCTCGGGCAATTATAAAAATGTGATCCCCCCGGGTCGGCTTCCCAACCACCGCCCTCACCTGCCGCGTGCACCCGTCTGCGTCCAGCTGCCCGCTCGGTTCGGTGCCCTCGCAGCGCCGCTCAGCATGTGCCCGCCGCGCAGTGAGTAACCAGCCGGAGACGAGCGCTCGGCGCTCGGGTGGGCGGGGAGGGGCGGCGGCCGGGAAGAGGAGGCAGAAACTTGGGACAGGCTCCGCGGAGCCTGGAAGGCAGTCAGTAATCTTCGGGCAGAGGAGAACGAAAGGGGGAAAGACATTGCGGGCTCACCCTGCGCTCGATAGGATATCGTCTCTTTTAACCTTGAAAGAGCCCTGTGAGCTAAGTATTATGCCCACTTCACAGATGAGAAACTGAGGCGCCACGGGATGGTTTCTTGCCCAGGGTCCCTAGGCTACAGCTCTAAGAGGGCAGATCCCAGCCGGCTTCAAAGCGAGGCTTTGTCACCCCACTGCTTACAAAACACTGGGTTGCTCCACCACCTGGCCTCACTTGCCCTCCTCCTGAAATGGAGACTTCTTCTGGGTGAACTCTGTCCACACCCCTCCCCTGTCTGAACTCACAAGGTGGCCGTGACAGCGAGTAGGCTTCTAAAGCTAGCCCAGAGCGCTGTCCTCCAAGAACCTGATTCATCTCTCAGTTGCCGAAGGAAGACTGGAAACGGGTGGAGGGAGGCTGGTGCCCAGAAGTGGATGGGTGGAGACGGCCAGAAGAGATGGGAGATGGAGGTAGGCTAGTGCATCTTGCCCCCCATTCCCTTTCAGGCCTCCTCCTTGTGGCCATTCTGGTCCTCCTCCACCACCTGGACCACTTGAGTTTGGCCAGGAACCTCCCCGCCACCACAGAGGGCCCCGGAATGTTCCAGTGCCTCAACCACTCCCAAAACCTGCTGAGAGCCGTCAGCAACACCCTTCAGAAGGTGAGCGTTTCAATGTCCTGGTTCCCACTTTGCAGCCTCTGTAGTGAAGGGGCATCTCCGAACCCCTAGTCACCTGAAGGAACTGCAGGGAAATTGTGGAAGTTGATCAGGAGCTGTCAAGAGAAGAGGGAACTTTACAGATGGCCCAACTATTAGCTAAAGAGTTTCAATGAAACTGTGTCTCCAGAGAAAGCAGGAGGGGTGATAAATTATAATGGCATTCGTTTGGGCTGTGTCTACACAGAGGAAAGTGGATACTTACAGTGTTCCTTGTAGCCTGCCAACAGAAATGGAATTGTGTCAGGCCCACACTGTTCCTCTGACGCACTTATCAATCCAGGAAACCGCTATTAGGGGCGGCCTCTGTGCTCCAGGGCCTGCGAAGATGAATTAGCCTTGCGTCTAATGCTCCTCTCCAGCTTCCAGTCTGGTGACTCGGCTTGTTGCTGGAGCATCACATTTCAGGGAGCTCGTGACAGTGCACATCCAGGCTTCATTTTCTAGGGAGAGAGTTATCTAATTTTATTTACAGCTTCAGTCATCTTTTTAGCTTTCATATTTTAATGCAAAAAAAATATTTTTCTTCCTTTAAAAGCACTCCAACATCTATTGCTTTTGCTGCAACGGCCTAAGACTGATGTTTTAAAAGATGTCCTTTCGCCTTCCTACTCTCTAGTAAATCTTTCTTGAAGATTTCTAGCTTGTTGCTTTATGAATATCTTAAAGTAAGCTCAATGCCACAAGTCCTCCTTAATGAACTTTTTTCCCCCTTCTAATCTTTCATAACGTGCTGCCAGTTTTTCCTTACAGTTCAATCCATCTTAATTAAAAAGGCAGCTTGGGCTTCCCTGGTGGCGCAGTGGTTGAGGATCCGCCTGCTGATGCAGGAGACACGGGTTCGTGCCCTGGTCCGGGAAGATCCCACATGCCGCGGAGCAACTAAGCCCGTGAGCCATGGCCGCTGGGCCTGTGCGTCCGGAGCCTGTGCTCCGCAACGGGAGAGGCCACGACAGTGAGAGGCCCGCATACCGCAAAAAAAAAAAAAAAAAAAAAAAAAAAGGCAGCTCACCAAGTGAAAACTGCAGAGATAGGTGCTTTGATTCCTAAAGAAAGGTTCGATATGGGTAAAATTTAGGAGCTCCTATTTAAATAGATGCTTTATGTGAAAAAGCTGACTCTTCTACTCCCAGATGCAGCACCAAAGGTGAAAGACTGCAGAACTCCATTTGATTTTTTAATATGATTCCTGCATCAATTTTGTCAGAACAAATCAGCTGGCTACTTGCAGAGAAAATAGAGGTGGCAAATGCATGTGACTCACAGGCCATATCTAGTCCACAGATCTGTAGAGTTTGGCCATGTCTTTTTTATTTCATTTTGATTTTTGAGTTTGATGCCATTGAAAAAGTAGACCTCCCATACAAGGATCCAAATTTCCAGCTTCTCCTGAAAAGATCTGAAAAACTATAGCAGTGGGCCCACATTTTCAAGTCTAATTTTTTTTGCTCTATTTATTCATTTTTTTCATTCAACAAGTACTTATTGAGTGCCTACTGTATGCCAGGCACTATTTTCTAGATTCTTGAAGGTCATCTTTTTTAACCATGCAATAGTAATAGAGAGATAGTCACCGTTTTCATTTTGGAATAAAGAAGGCAATTATCACAGAAATAAATCTATTGTGTTATTTGGAGATTTTTCTTCCTTATTGAAGTATAATTGCAAATCTAACTTTTTAGAACCTGCTCAGAATAGCAGCTGCCTCGATCTGCTTGACCACCTCCAGGAACAGTGTATTCATTTTCTATTGCTGCTGTAACAGATTACCATGAATTTAGTGGCTTTAAACAACACAAATTTATTATCTTACAGCCCTGGAGTTCGGAAATCCAAAATAGGTCTCACTGGAGTAAAATTAAGGTGTCAACAGAGCTGTATCCCTTTCTGGAGACTCTAGGGGAGAATCCAATTTTCTTGCCTTTTCCAGCTTCTAAAAGCAGCCCACATTCCTTGGTGGCCCCCTTCCATCCTCAAAGCCAACAAATGACACTTAATCATGCTGCATCACTCTGAGCTTGACTCTCTTGACTCTCTCTTTTGCTTATAAGGACCCAGTCATTACACTGGACCCACCCAGACACTCCAGGATAACCTCTCTATTTTAGAGTCGGCTGATTAGCAACCTTAATTTCATCTGCGACCGTAATTCCCCTTTGCCACGTAACATAACCTAGTCTGTGGTTCCAGGGATTGGGAGGTGGATATCTTTGGCAGGGGCATTATTCTGCTTACCACAGACAGGAATTTTACTACTTGTACCCCAGCATGTTCTGTACTCTCAAGCTTTGATTCATGGTTCACGGTGTTCCCTCTATCTGAAATTCCCCCTCCTCTGTAGATGCCCCATCTCTGGGGAAGACTTTGCTTCCCTTTCCACCCCCTTCCCAGAGCCTTCTGACCCTTGTCAGCCCTTCTCACTTGCCAGCATGTCTCCTGGTCATTTGGGCACTTGCCTGACTCCACAGCCGAACTTGGAATTCTGGGGGACATAACATAGTCCCCTTCTTTGTCACCTTCCTTAGTACCTAGCAGAGTGCCTGGCACACATCAGGCTTGTTAAATGGAACAATGATCTCGCTCTTCAGTCAAAATGTCATCGACTTCTTAATATCATAATTATAGTCAACATGCCTGTAAGATGACATCTGTTGGTGTGTGTGTGTGTGTGCACGTGCGTGTGTGTACACCACATATTAAATCTCTGCTTGTCTTTAGGGTTGCATGTTTGTTATGTTCATCAAGTAGTGACCTAACAGTCCCCCTTTAGAAGCTATTCTTGCAAAAGATATTCATAAAACTCAGCCATGCTGGCAAAAGGAAAAAACGGTTTTCACCAGAAGCAAGTGTCACAGCGTGGTGTAGAGGCTGATTAGCACAGCCTGTTGAAATGATTTATAGTGTTTACATAATGGAAAAGCATATCATCCAGAGAAACATGTCCTAAGCAAAAGGGGAGGAGGGATGGAGAGAGTGTAAATGATCTGTTTCCTTTTGTCTTACGAAGACCCTAAAATTCCTACAGATCAGAGGTGGAGGTCAAGGGCAGCCGGCTCTAGCTTTGGTGCCAGTGCCATGGGGAGCTGGGTGCCTTATTAATCTTGTAAACTGGGTTTCTCTTTATGTTTTACAGGCCAGACAAACCCTAGAATTTTACTCCTGCACTTCTGAAGAGATTGATCATGAAGATATCACCAAAGATAGAACCAGCACAGTGGAGGCCTGCTTACCACTGGAATTAGCCACGGTATAGAGGGTTTTCCTCCCAAAGCTTGTAATACAGTTAAGAGCTGTGCATCAGACCTCGTCTTCTTCCAAAAATGTGCATGCTTCTGGGGTCCATCACCATGGGACTTTAACAGGTCCCATTGCAGAAGTTCTAATTTGGAAAAAAAATTTATAAAAATGTGGTTTTTCACAACAGTGTGAGATATACTTAACAGTACTGAACTGTACACTTAAAAATAGTTAATATGGTAAATTTTACATGTATTTTTTACCAGAGTAAAAAAAAAAAAGATATGTTTGAGAAGAAAAGTCAGAAAAATTTACATTAAGAATTAATAATTAACGTCTTTGATGTGTGGGGTGTTTTTTTTTTTGGCTCTAGAATGAGAGTTGCCTGGCTTCCAGAAAGACTTCTTTAATAACTGTAAGTCAGAAAATTGAAGGTTTTAGCTCATATTATGAATTCATGTCATTGATATGTGATTATTTTTTCTTCTAGAATGGGAGTTGCCTGGCTTCCAGAAAGAGCTCTTTTATGTTGGTAAGACACAAAATTCTTTCCTCAAAGGCAACGGTAGGGGAAGGGGTGGTACGTTTTTAGCCCATCTCAATAGTTCCTTCCCCACTTTGTCGTATTATGCAGACCTTGTGCCTTAGCAGTATCTATGAGGACTTGAAGATGTACCACATGGAGTTCCAGGCCATGAATGCAAAGCTTCTGATGGATCCTAAGAGGCAGATCTTTCTGGATCAGAACATGCTGGCAGCTATTGCTGAGCTGATGCAGGTAAGGCCTTCTTCATGCTGAGACTGCCAGCCAGGGTCCCTGATGAAGAGGTATACCATCAGCCCTTCCTGGATTGGGAGAGGCCTGAAATGCCCCCTTCTGAAGCCAGCTACATATTGGGGGAGACAGCCTTCAGGGCACCCTCTAGAGAAAGAGGGCAACATGAGCAGGTCACATTAAGGAAAGCAGCCTCCTGCTTGTTGACCATGCTGTATGCACCAGGCTCTGGGCAAAGGTGCATACATTTCCTTATGCTGTCCCCTTGGCAACCACTTGGGGTCTCTGTGCAAATGAGGAGACCAATGCTTAGAGCGTTAGCCACTTGTCTGAGGTCACACAGCTTGGAAGCGGCAGAGCAGGATTTAAACCCCCATCAAAGGGATTGCACTGCACTCATCTTCTCATGCATCTCTAAAGCCTCTGGGATGTACATGCAAGGGGCTGGCATGCATATCTGCAAATACTGCTAGAGAAGACAAGAGGGGCTTGTGCCTGGATATGACACATGCTGAACCAAAAATGTGAATGAAAGAAAAGAATGACCTATCACCTGGGGACAGCCACAGTGTTACTCATAGACAAGAACGTGCTTTGTAACTTTCTGAATCACCATAGCACATGACGCTAACATAAAACAGAATTATCCACTTAAGAAAGAGCAGGGCGAGTGCCATGTTGGCCAGGGCATGGGATAAAAATACAGCATCAGAAATGATTGTCTGAAAAGAAATTTATTTCATGCATCCTTTTTTAATTTTTTTTTGGGGGGGGGGCTGCCAGATTACTTGTTTGAAAGGCAGTGAACATCATGCAAGTATCAAAGAATGTTACCATCTAGAGAGTTGTAGATGATATTTCATTTTCAGGACCAAGAGTCGAATCAGTTCTACAAGTAATCAGACAACTATGCCCAGACCTTTTGTCCCTCTGTGCCTCAGTTTCTTCCTCTGTAAAACGGGATGACTTTACCCACCCTACCTTTCTTTTAGGCTTTTTGTGAGGAAGTACAAGCCAAACTGCTGATCATTGTGCAAATATATGGTCTTGCATTGTGTTATCAAATTAAAGGGCTCAAACTGCCAGGTTTATTTATCTCACATGAATAAGAGTCTTTAGTCAACAGGTCTGATACTGACTGAGAGTTTCCAATCAATAGCAATCCATCACCTCCCCGTTCTAAAAAAGATGTCGCTTCTTAATGTAACATATAAAAATTAATTACATATCACAGCAGATGTCATCTTAACAGAATTGTTCCTTTCTAAAATACAACTCCCACTGATGATTTTCTAAATAGCTTTCAGGGTCTTTTCGGAGCTCACTGAAGATCCATGTGCTTGGATAATGAGCATTTCTTCTCTCAGGTTCTGCCTGTCCATCTGGCTGGGAGTGGATTTGATTTGGTTTAGGAGATGCAGTGAGGGAGTGGGTTGCAGTCTCTGAGACATGTATTGGCTTCACCCATCTTTATGGATGAACGTTTTAATTTTGGAATACTGTCTATGTCATGCTCAATATTTATTCTCCTAGGCCCTGAATTCCCACAGCAAGACTGTGTCACAGAAACCCTCCCTGGAAGAACTGGATTTTTATAAGACTAAAATCAAGCTCTGCATACTTCTTCATGCCTTCAGAATTCGTGTGGTAACCATTGACAGAATGATGAGCTATCTGAGTTCTTCCTAAAAAGCTGAGATTCTCTCCTAAACTTAAAGTCATTTTTATAAATATTGGAACCAAAGAAGTTGTAATAGGGCATGCGTTAAGAACGGGGGCGGGGGTGGCTTGACCTGTTCCTACTTTAGCTGGTACAGGGATTCTCATGCTTGTTTACATTAGTCATTACTCCAGATTTGCAGGATGTGACTGTTCTATCCACATGATCCCTTTGATCAAGTCTATTTCATATTTACTATGGATAAGTTAAGTTTTCATGAGCAAATTGATAAGGAGGGGAAATGTCCTCCCAGAACGTGTTTTTCTTTTTTCCCTTTAATAGAAGAGCAAGAATTTATAAGCTATTTCAGTACCAAAGAGTTTGTACTCTCAAGCATAATTTATTTTAAAATATTTATTTATATAATTTTGTGTTCATGAAAGCATGTGAACTAACTTATATTTATTTATGTTATATTTATTAAGATATTTATTGTCAAGTGGATTTGAGATATGCCTTATGTTGTTTTAAAATAAAATGACTGAATTAAAGTAATTCTCATATTTTTCTAATGTGATTGGAATACTTTGTTAAAATACACATCATGGGGAAACTGAAAACTGATGAAATTTGAACAAAATCACCTTAGAAAGAATGCCATGATATTCTTACTCATTTTCTAGTTCCTTTAATCTCATATTTTAAAGGGAGCCTCATAAGACTAGACCTGACTTAATACTGAGGTCGTTGAGTGAGTTAATTTTTGAGAATATACGTTATTACTTTTGTTCAACATCTGAATCTAAAAATAAAATACATAAAAATGTTTTTCCCTATTAACCACAGCCCCATAACATACTGTGCATTAAACAAATACATAATAATATCCACCAACTGGGAAAAGCATCATTAAGAGGTCTTCTAGTCAAATTATTCTAATTTTTGTGACCCTTTGGGCTCTCAGGGGGAAGTTGTTTCTAAATTACAACTAGAAAAACTCTCCCTTTGCTTTAAATTATATAGCACTTCTGCCTGAACCACATGGATAATTGCCTTCCTTTGGCTTAAGAGATGTGCTTTTTAATTCTTTAAACCATGAGGATTTTAGAAAATTTACCTGATGGAATACCATGTCATTTTCAAACTCTGATCTGATAATCACATTCCTCCTTAATATGAAAAGGTTGTAAGAAATGAATGATTCAGAGTCCGTCCAGTCCCCCCTACCTTTCCTCATGTGAATCCTCCCCTCCAGAGCTCCATTCTTATCCCTGTAAACAGGGAGGGGAGTGTGTATGGCCACCCCAGGTCCTCACGTGTGGGGAAACTTACTCATTTTTCAGAGTCTCACCCCACTTGATGTACAATTAGAGAGAAATCATCAAGCTGGATCCCATCACATACCTTCTTTTCTTTAGGAATTCCTCCCCAAGCTTGGATGATTGGCAGGTGATTCACAGGTAGGCATTTCCTGCCTTTAAGTATCGGTTTTGGGGTCGGCAGCTTCGACTGTGGCAAGAACTCATGGCTTCGATGAAGCTGGCGCTGTCGAGTTGCTGCCATCCCCGCCCCGACCCTGCCTTCCTCCCCCTCCTCCCCCACCCCCCACCAACAAATGGCGACTTGTCTGTTGTCTGGCCAGTTGTCTGTGCCCATAAACAAGGAGAGGAAAGCCTGTTGACTGCTACAGACTGGGTTTATACAAAGGGACAAAGTGGCACACAAAGGGTCGCTTTCGTTCTAGAAATTGCCATGACATATGCTTCAAAAACATGACTGGCCCAAGAAACATCTTCACAACTAATTCCATTCTTCACCACATGGTCAGTTTTCTGGTTTTTTTGTTTTAAGCCTGGGTCTGCCATTTATAACTTGTATGATGTGGCCACGTTGTTTTGCCCTCACCCTACCCGTTTCCTCTTCTAAGAAGTGAAGATAGGGACTTCCCTGGCAGTCCAGCGGTTAGGACTCCGCACTGCCACTGCAGGGGTCACGGGTTCAATCCCTGGTCAGGGAACTAAGATCCCGCAAGCCACGAGGCCCGGCCAAAAACAACAACAAAAAAAGTGAAGATACTACTAGAACCTTGATCTGATGGATCAGGGGTTAAACGGAGCAACTCCTACAAAGCACTAGCATTGCACCTGGCACGTAATCTGTACACAATAAATGTGAGCAATCTTTGACAATGATTATTAGCCTCTGGGTTTGGTGACCGGGCCAAATTGGTTAAAGCCCCTTTGCTATTATTTTCTTATCCGTGAAATTCAGAAAACTGTAGCCCCTATTTCACAGCACTATTGTGAGGACTGAATCACTCGGTACAGTGCTGGCATCTAGTCAGTGCCGAACACCAATTTTTTAAAATTGTTAGACGGTTTGCTTGAAGACCTCAGTGACGCCCTGTCCCTCCAGGGCACTCAGCTAATCGGGGGCGTTCAGCAGAGGAGGCCATCTGGTGCAAGACACAACAGCAAAAAAAGCAGGGTCCTGCCTTTCCAGAACAGAGGGTGGGAGCAAAGTAACTTGGTGAGACCAAGGTCCCCCCTAAAAACAGGCCCCAGACCTAGCCTACTAGAGACACTTGATAACAAATTACTTTTTTAAAAAGGAAATAAACAGTTTTAGTGTTTCTCACACCTAAAAATGACTGAATCAGAGAATTAACATAAAAAACAGCTGCCAGCTGCCCTACTGAGAGCCGAGAGCTTTGGGGAAAGGGGTCAGTTCTGGGGAGTGGTCTGGCCAGACATCCAAAGGTGGGTTTGGGAAAACGCAAGAGATGCACAAGGGCCTTAGACACCCTAAGGAGGAAAGAAAACATGGGAGGGGAGAAAACCAGCTTTGTCTGAAGCCAGCACAGACAGAGACCGTGAGCCCCCCTGGCCATGTCACCCTGGGCCATACAGTTGTTGTCCTTGTTTAAGGACAAAACATTTGGTTTTAGCTAGCGTAACTGTGGCTTCCTCGTTTAAGGCAAAGTGCACCTACAGTATCGCTGTGGACTGAACGTTTGTGTTCCCTTAAAATTCATATGTTGAAGCCCTGATCCCCAGTGTGGCAGTATTAGGAGACGGGGCCTTTAGGAGGTTAGGTCATAAGCATGGAGCCCTCATAGTGGGATCGGTGCCCTTATAAGAGACTTGGAGAGATCTCCCCCCAACCTCCATGTGAGGACACAGTGACAAGGTGGCCTGCTGCAAACCAGGGATAGCTCTCACCAGACACCAGATCCACCAGCACCCTCATCTTGGACCTCCCAACTTCAAGAACTGTGAGAAACACACGCCTGTTGTTTAGGCCGCCCAGTCTGCAGTATTTTGTTGTAGTAGTCTGAGCTGAGAAAACTTTTAAATAAGTCAGAAAGAGAAAAACAAATACCGCATGCTAACACATATATATGGAATCTAAGAAAAAAAAAAGGTCATGAAGAACCTAGGGGCAAGATGGGAATAAAGACACAGACCTACTCGAGAATGGACTTGAGGACATGGGGAGGGGGAAGGGTAAGCTGTGACAAAGTGAGACGGTGGCATGGACATATATACACTACCAAATGTAAAATAGCTAGCTAGTGGGAAGCACAGGGAGATCAGCTCGGTGCTCTGTGACCACCTAGAGGGGTGGGAGCGGGGGAGACGCAAGAGGGAGGAGATATGGGGATATATGTATACGTATAGCTGATTCACTTTGTTATAAAACAGAAACTAACACACCATTGTAAAGCAATTTTACTCCAATACAGATGTTAAAAAAAAAAAGAAAAAACCCAATGACAATTTTCCAAAACCTGAATTGTATCAACTTTTCGGTTGAAATGTATTTGGTCAGAACAAGTCAAAAACTTTAGTTGCATGTATGTATCTTTGAGTATGATATTAAAATTAGGAGTATAAATTATGACATCAATGAAACATCAGAGACAATACACTCACGTAACCTTTTTCAGAAGCAATAGGAACTAATGCTTACTCCGTGCTTACTAAGTGCCAGCTATGTTTCCACAAGTGTTTACCACAAATGCACAGAACCCTCCCAAAAACCCTAGGAGGAGGTGCTATTACCTTCCCCTTTTTATAGATGAGGAAACTAAACCAAGAGGCCATAGACACTTACAGGGTAAGTGGCAGATGCTGGGATCTGAACCCAGGCGGTCTGGCTCTGGCCTATGCACACAACCCCAGTATCCTTTGCCTCTCGTATTAAGATCACACAGTAACTCATCATAACCATGCAAACAGCATCATAGTTATTTATGCTTCTCCTCTCTCCCTCACTACACTGTGAGAGCTTCAAGTACAGGAAATGTCATGTTATTCAAGTATTCGTGTGCTCAGGCCCCAGCACTCAAAAATGGTAGAGAAAGACAGATCTTCATGGGTTTCCACACGTTTCTCATTTCTTTTCCTAATCTAGGAATACATAAGAAAGTCTTTAGTCTTTAAAAATCAAATTATTCCCAATAACAAAAGAAAAGTTAAAAATTGTAAAATGCACATGCTTGCTTGGCTCAAAACCATTATACATGCTTAGAATGGGGGAAAATCCAAAATTCATTAAGGCTGTTTTGTTTTTGGTTTTTTGGCCTAAAACAAAGGTTTATTTCTTGCTTGAGGTACATGCTCATTGCTTATCAGTTGGGGGCTCTGCTCTCATGGTTCTCTTCTGGAACATAGGCTGACAGTGCATCAGCTGTCATCTGCTGTCATCATTGCAGAGGGAAAGGAAGTCTGGAAGGTCTCCACGAGCCTGTTGATTTAAATAATTTACATGTCTATGGTTTGGCATTATGTGATCCCTTCAGAAGCGAGTTGCCACCCAAACATCCATCACTGGTGAACTGGAAAGGGGTTTACATCCCGTTGCAGACATCGTAGATACAAACTCCTGGACGACAGCTCCCAGAGACCCAAGCAGTCAACTGATCAGCTGGTTCCCACGCTGGCCCCGACAGGAGTGGGTCAGGGGTCCAGCAGGGTGCCTCGATGACCCCCTCATCAGCCCTCAGTAACCCCCCAGCAGAGCAGCTCCACTTCTGAACGCTTTACCAATGCAGGTTCCAGGTGAGATTTCCTTTCACAAAAGGCGCCTACAGCTAAAGAAAGAACAGAACTCAGCCAAGCCCCTCCCCGCAGTTAAGTTTTTATAAGTCACAAAACCATCTTTTAGATTTCTCAACTTGCTTGAAAATGAAACACTGCTATAAATGCATAGATCAGACCCCCTTCTAAAAATGAAACTCGTGCCAAAGGTTACAGCAAACAGCAAGAATGTACTTCTGCCGAATAAAGATAGCAGCCTCACTACAGGCTGCTTAACCAGAAATTTACATCACGATTGGAATAAACTGGATCTAAATCTTCTGGAGGCTCAAGGCTGGAAGTCCCAGTTTAAAAAGCAGGAAGAACTTCAGAACTCTGCACTCAGAATTCAACCCCAGGGACTCTCTTTTAGTATCAGCATCCACAGAGCCATTAACAGAAATGCTCAAGCCCTGGAATGTGGGCTGGAAAAGATGCATTCCCAAGCAGTCTGGAACCCCCCCACCTTCAGCCAGCAGTGTGCTGCTTCAACCCAAGGACTTCCAGCAAGGGCAACAGGCTGGGCTAACCGCTGAAAACCACTGTCCTCGTGAGAGCACACTTAAATATCGGCAAATAAAATGGCCTCTTTAGAAAATGGAGTGAAAACACACTTCCACATGATGAGGCAGGGAAGAAAGGTTGTCCCCTTAAGCAATCCAAAAAAATAACAATATGTGCCCCCAATATGCAGAAAAATCCTGTTACAGAGATGCACAAGTAAGGAACTAATTAGGAATCCACCTGGTTTTACATAAAAACATACCTACCCATCCACGGGGCGGGGGGCGGGGGGGAGACACACTCTAAATCATTCCTGGAGCGAGAAGGGTTAGGGGATGTACAGGTTCTCCTGAATCTGTGCAAACTCCTGGGTTAGTTTACCTTGGCCTAGTTTACACTCACTCTGCCTCAGTCCAAGAAGTGGGGCTGGGAGCAAAACCAACTAACGCCCAAACAGCCAAGATAATAGTAACCAAGGAATATGATGCTTTAAAAAGTAATTTGTCAGTAAATAATAATACAAAGAAGACATATTAGCACTGTACAAATGCAGATTTATTGTTCTTCCCTTTATCCATAGTAGGAAAAAGGTTGGAAATTGTTAGGAAAGCAGCTTACATACAAAGCACTTCTGATATTATGCTTTTCTTTGGAAAACAACTTATAAAAAATAATAAACGTTTAAAAAATTCAAGTCCTTTAAGTATTTTACACTTCTGAATGTTAAAACTCGGTGTGTTTCCTAAAATATAGAACAATTTAAAAAAAAACTCATAAAGTGACATTGATTTGAATTCCACAGAATCCCTGACCATTAGAAATACGTTCTTCCCTATAAAGTCAATTTGTTCTTCACAGGCAAAGCTATAGTTAAAGTGTGTTTCTCTAATTCATTGAGATTGAATTTTACTCTCCAGCTAATGTCTACAGGAGACTAATGGTAATTTATAGTTTCTTCAAATAAGTTAACGAAACATATCCAAAATGTTAATCACCACATGCATGATCCTGGGAGAGTGACAGTATCTATACATACCAAAAAAAAAAAAAAAAAAAAAAAGATTTCACCCATTAACAAGAGCCAATATGGCCCATGATTCCCTGGGGCAAGTCCTCTTCGAGAAGAGATGACAGTTTTCCCTTGGTCCTGGCTAAGGCTATTTCTGAGGGGCATTCCTGTGCTCCCCACCCGCCAACCCTCCCCAAAGTAAATGACCCAGGGGCCAAAGTCAAGAAATGTAGTGTTTGGCCTGGTGACTTCGGAAGGTTGATGAAACCTGCAGGGACTCTGAAGACAGATCCAGCTGAACTTGCCCCGTGAGATGAGGCAATCACCTCTGAGGGTTTGCACCAACACTGATGGGGAGAGGATTACATTCCTGTCTAATCATCCTAGGACCAGGTAACATGATTGGTTTAATGGTTTAACAGACCACTAGCCAGACTGGTTAGTAATGTGAGACATGGAAATCATACCCCACATAAAAAGACATATTGTACCTGGAGGCACATAAGTGTCTGACTGCGTGGGAGCTAAAAGAACAGGAACCTCTTTTTATTATTAATGTCATTAGGAAAAAAGCTAAACGAAATTGGTGCCATTTAAGTACTCCAACACTTAACTGCTAAAAATGTTTCAAACACTTGATATATATTTCATAGTTCACAGACTCCAAAAGGAAAACTATCGCATTTCTCACCTGACTGCGTTGGGTCATTTTAAGCACCCTTTGTAAGTGTATTTGTTTGGGTGGGGAAGCGGGTGGGAGGGTGTGAGTGGGAGGTCCAAAAAAAAAAAAAATCTTGATATTGCAGAGGTTTTTTTCTTCCTCAAGGTTTCCAAATATTTCATTCCCTTTGCCCCTGAATAATGTGAGCTGTGGGCAGCCTGTGAAAGGAGCTGCTTCCACAGGCTGTGCAGCTCTAGGTTCCGGAGTCCACACCCAATTACCACGGTGAGGGTCTTTGCAAGTATAAGTTCCTGAAGTTTCATTTTCCAGCTCACCTTCCTAACTTCACGTTTCCTGTAAGAAACCTAAGAAAATAGAGAAATGAATTCAGAGATTCATTGTTGGGAGGGAAAGGGCACATGCTTTTAAAGAAAGTCACTTGTCCATTTCAAAAAAGAATTCCTGGGAGTGGCTGGGTTTTCCTGAGCTGAAGATAAACCACACCACTATAATTTTTTAAGGTTGTAGTTACAAGATACTAAAACGTCCTGATAAAAAACCAAACTTCAGCCAATTAACCAGACATTTTGGCTACATGAGGGCACAAAACACTGGTAAATTTTTGGCTTTTTGTTTGTTTGTTTTTAACTCACAGAAGATTTTTCTCCTATTTAATGAGGGGAATGGACTAAGAAGCTCTTATGATCCCCTTCACTGCTGAAAAATGTCACAAACCCTTGTCAGCAAGTCAAGCATCTAGTGAGGTCAACAGCAGAGAAAAAGAAAACAAAAAATAACAACCCATCCTACAGGATTTGTGAGATAGTCAGATTTCCAAGCCTTCCTTTGATGGAAGAGGCTGTGATTATTTCCTTATCACAGCACAGAGGCCAGACTGTCAAGAAGCAGAAGTGCCTAAATGCAAATAAGCAGATTTCCACATGTGGGCCTCAGTGACTTACATAATTTCAACATACCCAAGAAAAAGAATGAAAAATTTGATATTGAAAAACTGGCTCTTCTATCTGCTTGCAGCTTTTGCATCCAAACAATGGTGGGGGAGTTCAGAAAGCTTGCCCACCACACCTGACAGCATCCTGAGAGTTCGCCACCCCAGACTTTTACTTTTCACATAAGCTTTTGGGGAGCTGACACACTTTTACATTCTTTAAGGAATAAAAAGTCCAAATAGAATTCCAAATAAAAACCTCTCTCCAATTTGCTGAGGCTTCTGAGAAGTAACACCACATTTGTTAATCATAGTAACAATATATAATAATCAAAGTTGTGAATTGGTTTGACCTTGATTCTAACAATGTGCTAAGTAAGTCAAGCCACAAAAAAAGAAGTGCTTAAAACAAAGGAAGGAACCCTGTGGTTTTCTGGATTGAGACCAGAAACAACTCCCTTTAGCTCTCTCTTGGGTTCTGCTCTTTCCCTTCCCTTCTTTGCTGCTGGAGGTTCACTAGTGCCACGCAGTGGCCTCCTGCAGCACTGCTTCAGCACCACAGAAAGCCTAGAAGGATCAATGAATGCTACCAGTCAGGTCCCTGCCTGAGCCTCACTACCTGCCTGGAGCTTTACATGCATGACCTCTTTTCGTTATCACACCAGACCCAGGACATTGGGGTTTTGCATCCATTTGACAGATGGGAACATAGAGGTTTAAAGTCAGGTAAGGAATTTGCTTAGTCATGGATATATCATACAACACAGGGAACACAGCCAGTAGTTTATAACTATAAATGGAGTATAAGCTATAAAAACTGTTAATCACTATATTGCACACCTGTGACATGTAATATTATATACCAACTATACTTCAATTAAAAAAAAAAAATTTTTGCCTAGTCACAAACCTAGCCAGCACTTGAGATGGGATTTGAACACTCCTTCTGACTGCATACACAAGTCACCTTTACTTAGATTATGGCAGCCCACATGCTTACTGCTACAGCATTTGCACAGTTCTCTAAACCTGAGCTTATAAATACACAAGCAACACGTTCTATAATAGAAATTTGCTATTTGCAAAGACACAGCTTGATTTCAAGTAAATGACTAAGATAGCTTCCTGTTTACCTTTCAGCACATCTTGGACTTCAACGGAACTGACGTTTTTCAAGCAGTTCCATAAATTCTGAGCTGTGGCGTTACTCTGCTCTTTTTCTTGCCACTTCTTCAGCATCCTAAACTTATTGATCGTGACGTCTTCTTTCTTCTCCAGGATAGCGTCAATATCGCTAATCTTCAACTTCAGGTTGGCAATGGCAATCTTTACCCACTCCTTCCCCAACTTCTCAGCAAGGTTAATCAACTGAGTGTCTGTTAACAAGGTTTTAGTCTTCACTCCATCTAAAAGCACATGAAGAACTCAGTTGTTCCTCTAAACACTTCATTTATAGCCATTTACCATGAAAATGTATTCTCTTTATATAAAAAAAGAAACCATGATTCGAAACTTTAATAACTGCTTTTAAAATATACTTAAGTGTCAAAAAAAATCCCTGCTTTCCCAACTATTTTAAGGACCAAAGGGAACAATTTCATACAACATTAAACTGGGGTATAATGCTCACATGATAATTCAATAATTCAGGGAATGAAATTGTTTTATAAAGCAGCACAAATTAGGTTGGAGTAAAATATATATATATATCAGGCACCAAAAATAATTTATGTGCCTCAAAAAGAAAAATATACAGCTTTTGCCCTTGCCCAGCTCTGCAACTTCGTCTAAGTGTTAACACCACATACAAAATGCTACCTTTAGTACTAGGTCAATAAAGAGAACAGCAAGAGGTATGAATTGCAGTCTCCATTCCACCATCTCTTGGCATTAGGGGAAAGAGACATTCCACAGAAAAGCCAGGGGATGGTATCTGTAATATCTGTTGCTCACTAAGAAACAGTGTCATAATCTTGGAAGGGTATGTGTCTGCCAATGGAAACCACTGGCCCCATAAAAAATATCAGCCCTAGCAGTAAGGTGGATTGTCTATGTTCTCACTTTTCAGCTGGTTGTGCTACGGTGCAGCAAAGCTCATGGGGTACAGAGTCTCGGTTAAGGATCCTCAAGGCCTTACAAACACTGGAGGTGACATTAGAAGGGAATAAGAGGGAGGAAGAATCCTTCCTGCCCGTCCTCCAGGACCGTGACGCTTTCACTCATCTACAGCCAACAATCTATTAAAGTGAGCCGAACGCTTGTATTGGACCCTAGCGCACTTCAATTTCCTCTCTAACGTTCTAGACTGAAGAATGGGTTTTAACGGATGGCCCCTGCCCCCTAGTGGTCTCCTGATACATGGGCGTGTGCTCCTCCCCCTCAAACTGTTGCAGTGAAAACTGCATAGGGAATCTGTCAAAAATGTAAGTTCTCAGGACCATCCCCAAAGCCCCCAAAATGTTATGTGGCAGCCTGAATGGGAGGGGAGTCTGGGGGAGAACGGATACATGTATATGTATGGCTGAGCCCCTTTGCTGTGCACCTGAAACTATCACAACATTGTTCATTGGCTGTACTCCAACATAAAATTAAAAGTTTTTTTTAAAAAAGTAAATCTTATTTATTCGCTACTACATTGTCAACTCGAAAAAGGTTGGAAATCTTAACCTTTCTAGGCAGTATCTGATCATTTTAATTCTATTTCTAGTTACTTGCTGTTGGAGCTGATTTTAAATAGCCAAATAATTGCAAGAAAAAAACTTTTCCTATATATCAGTTTACTATAAAATTGTTTCCCATTCAGTTATAAATGAGTAAGTTCTGAGGATCTAATATACAGCACGTTAACTATAGTTAATAATACTGTGTTGTACACTTGAAATTTGCTAAGAGAGTAGGTCTTATGCATTCTCACTACCACCAAAAAAAAAAAAAGGCTATATGAGATGATAGATGTGCTAATTAACTTGATTGGTAAATATTTCACAATATATGCATACAAATTGTGTCAATTATATCTCAATAAAACTGGAAAAATATTGTATCCCAATTTGGTTAGCTTTTAAAATAACTCCAGGGCCTCATTTTGATGTTCATTCAATAGAAATAATAAACTTTTCTCTAGTGACATACAGTAAAATCAGACATATGTCATCCTCACAACCTCCTGCTCTAGCATGTGAAGAATAGCTTATTTTAGTCTATAGAGAGTTTATCCGCTTTTAGAGATTCATACCTTCTTACAACGGTAGAATAAAAGGTATTTTGATGAAAGGGTTAATCTGGGGAGTTACACGAGGCCCCCAAAGCCCTGAGATCTTGTCTCATATAATTTGAGTCTGGGTTTTTTAACTTAAATTTGTGAATTCTGGCTGGACTTGAATTTTGAGGTACATACTCCATCTTCTGGCTCCTTGGAGTACTGTTTTTAAATGTTTAAATCTCTACTGTATTTTCACAACTATCATGCCTTGGTCTCTGCCATTTAATTGGAAGAAATTAAGTTGACCTTTGTCTCCAATAACTGAGCTGGCGGCTCCTTCCCCCAAAAGTAGCTAATAACTCTGAGGCCAGTGAATGCACACATGGACATTCACTATTTACTCCTTCAATGAATATTCATTATCTTCTACATAAAAGGCTGCAGGCTCAGTGTTATGGGAAAATGCACAGATGGACAGGCCACGGCCCTGTCCCTACGGGCTGCAGGAGCTTCCCCTGGCCCTCCATTCTACTTTCACCGAGTGAACAGGGGGAGTGGGCAGTCAAGCCAGAAAAGTAAGCTGGGGCAGACCAAGAAGGACCCTCGTCCAGCCCTAAGGAGCTGGGACACAGGGAGAAAGTATCTGGGAGGGCAGGCACACCTAGGATGTGGCTCCAGAAGGACTGACCCAAAAAGCACATGTGTTGCATGAAAGTCAATGGGGAAGATGAGGGAAAACGACTGATAGCCACAGATGACGTTTTTACAAACCTGAAGTGTCAATCTGCTTCATTCTTTTATCATAGACCACCTCGTCAGGTAAGCTGCTACTCATTTTTCGCCGCCTATTACCTTTAAAAAACAACAACAACAAAATGGGCTTTCCCTTAGGGTTCTTATTATCTACCCATCTTCAAACTAGAGCTCTTTTTTAAAAAAATCATCATTGAGATAGAAACAAATTGAAAATGGATTCAAAGGTCGTTCAGATAATTAAGAGTTATGGAACACTGAACAGATCCTTAACATTACCATATTTGCACAGCAGAATTAAAATTCTAGTGGATGGAAGGAATAGACGAGTTTAATGTCCAGTTACGAGCACTTACCACTTGTGCTGCTTTTCGAAATGTTCGGGTTCTGATCATGCTGAACCCAGTCACCTGTTAAAGTACAATAAGCAGCAATTGGGAAAAGTGGTTTTAAAACTGGAAGTAAAGCAATCGATTTATGAAAGCACCTGAAACGCTAGGGTCTTGGCAATCTCTCTAAAGTTCAAATATGAGTTTGGGGTTTCAACTTGGTATGTATGCAAATGCACTGGGCTTGAACTCTTGAGAGAAATAACAAGTACTCCGTCCAACACGTCTTGTGGGACAAGTGTTTCCCAAACTTCAGTCATCCGCACACCACTGTCATGATATCTGCCATACCCATCTGCCAGGTGAAATGTCATTCGCTCCGTATTTCTTTAAATCTAGAACTACCGTAAACAGAACACTGGCATCATGGGCCATATGGAGAAGGAAGCCATAAAAATAAACATCTTTAAATTTTAAGTGTATTTATATGTACTCCACATAAAGGAATCTCATATATGTATTATCATTCTGTACTTGAGGGGTTCTTTCTGGACACTTCACCTGTGATTCGACACCACCTACCCCATGTGAAAGTCAGCCCCTGCTTTAATCGATGCCTATGTGTCAGGCAGACCTTCCGCAGGTTCCTTTAGTGAAGATGCCGAATAGTGATGGGAGATTTCAGTGCATTGTTAGCTTAGGCCGCCAAAATAATGGAGACCAGAACCATCTTACAATGCAGAATATTATTAAGTAAGTTTAAGAAAAGAAGTCTTAAAAAGTGGTCTTTAAAATTGCCAAGAGGCTTAGTCTAGAAGAACATCTGTCATTCAGGTTGCTACATGTCAAATACCTTTATTCCTGTGGCATTTGCTGTGATTAAAAAGTAACATCTTTCAGGTTCATTTATTTCAGCATATTGATGAGTACCGAGCAAAAATACTAAAACCCCCAATACACAGTTCCAACTAGGACTCTTCCCAGCCAAGTAACTGTAGTTTGGATAAAAGGGCCTGTTTCAAACTGGCTAACTTAAGGGTATAATATTGAGAACAGGAGTCACACCTATAGAAAAGCTTCCTGCTTAAACTAGCACAGAATTCCAAACTGATTAGACTGGGTTTCTTTTCTGGAGTATAAAGACATGAGAGCAAATATGGGCTCTGTGCACCCACTGACTCTGGGGACTTGGGTGGTGGGTGCCTGAGAAGCAGAGCCGGCACTTCTGCCCAGGAGCTGGGGCCTCTGTTTCTCTTGGTCGAATGTTTTAATATTACACTGATGGGACAGACAACTACTCTATTTGCTTTTCCACCCAGGCCACCTGCCCCCCTCAACCCACAAACAGAGTTTTAATTCAAGATGCAAAACACTCACACTCTCTCAGTTTTGCTTTCCATACAATTTCCTCGGAATCCATTTCAACCAAAAGTAATTTAAACTCCACTGGTTGCTCCAAATACACTTCACTATAACTTTTCAATTTTAAAAGTGAACCATCCACAAATTCAATTTCCTTTAAAAAAAAACAAAAAACACGTGATTTTCTGAAATTTAAAAGTTGCGTTAATTCACAACGTAAAATGTCAGATAAGGAATAACGGCCATGAGAAGGGTTAGTGCTTGAACGCTCACTGACATTTGGACCTTGGAAATCCCACTCCTTAATCACACCTCCCCTCACTCTCCTGTTTCTAGTCCTCCTTACTCTTACTCCAAACTGCTTTTCTACCTCATTGAAGCTTCTAGTCCCATGGCCCTAGTTTTCTAAAGTGTAACTTTTCAGCCTTTCCGGATTTCAACGTTTCATCTTTCCCAAATGGAACCTGTGTTCACCCATCAGCCACCCTATCCCAGGTGCTTTTAAACTCCTCACCATCTTTTTCCTAGATCATTCTCCAATCTGCAGATGATTCCGCATTTACAGAACTACGTGCAGTGTTTTATCCACATGTCCTCAATGAACACCGCCGTCCCCCAACAAATCCTCGTATCACTATTTCATGGATAAAGAATCCCAGAGAAGTGAATGAACTTGCCCAGGTCCACACCTAGGAAGTGGCGGAACTGGAATTTGAATCCACACCTCGTGACTCCAGAGTGTGAGCTCTTAACCACTACACAGACTGCCTCCTGTCTTCCACCCCCTCTGCTCCTCTCCAGGCTGGCTAGCAAGGCTGGCGGGAGAAATACATCTTTTAAAAAATATCAGTGGGGCTTCCCTGGTGGTGCAGTGGTTGAGAGTCCGCCTGCCGATGCAGGGGACACGGGTTCATGCCCTGGTCCGGGAAGATCTCACATGCCGCGCAGCGGCTGGGCCCGTGAGCCATGGCCACTGAGCCTGCGCATCTGGAGCCTGCGCTCCGCAACAGGAGAGGCCACAGCAGTGAGAGGCCCGCGTACTGCAAAAAAAAAAAATCAGTGACCTACACTGGGCATCACCATCACAAACCAATGGTCTTAACCTGTCCCCCTCCCTTTCCGTTCCAAGTCACTAGTATTATCTTCACAACCTTCTAAGGGTCAGTCACCAGGACCTACAAAGCTGAGAGAGTGCCCTCCCCTGGCCCTACGCGTCCTAAATCCCTCCTTGTTCAGCTTCTCCAGAACTATCCTGGGGCCTCCAGCCCAACTGCACATCCCCACCCCCTCACTTAGACACCTGCGGCCCCTCTTCCGGGAGAGCTTTGGAAAGTTCATCTCTTCCAGGGAATCCCTCACCCTTCAAACCCAGAACAAACATCACCCGTGTGAAAAGCACTCCTGGAGACCCACTGCACTTCGTACCCATCTCTACAGTAACACATTATGTTAAAATTATTTCTTTTCATGAATGGAGTATTTCTCTCACTTTGAGGGAAAAGGCTGTGACTTAGTTTTTTAATTCTTAGCTCTTATCTCAAGCTGACTGGTAATAGGCACTTCTGATCAATGTCAGTTACGCAAATCATTAATGGCATAAAACTAATAAGAACACCTTATATTTACACAGTTTGATAACTTTCAGAGTGCTCCCAAACCATTACTTGGTATGATCCTTACAGCAATCCTGGGAAATTATCCCCATTTTATTGGCCAGAAATGTGGTTAACAGAACATAGACTATTTAAAGCCCTCCAGCTTTCAACATCTTTTGCAAGAATGAACTCCTGGGACCCCATCGTTGTCCTCCTGGGCACATCCATCCATTCAATATGTATTATTCCCTCTCCTAGTGGTTCTTAAACATGGCAGCACATTATAGTCACCTTGGGAGCTTTAATAAGCCCAATGCCCAGGCCATTCCCAGACCAATTAAGTCAGCATCTCTGGAGGTGGGACCCAGGCCACGGAATGTTTTTAAAGCTCCTCAGGGAATTTCACTATGCAGCAAAGGCCAAGAATCACTGCTCTAAGCACACCCTTCTAATTTAATTCCACTTCCCAGACAAGGCTGCAGTTTGCTTCTCGTGACTGTTTTGATGTACCATCTGCCAGGGCTTGATCAGCTTAGAAGGGCTGAGAATCAGCCTCTCAGATCCCAGTGTGGGGACAGTGGCTTTAGAGGCCAAGGGCAGTCGGGGCCCTGGGCGAGCCCTCCAATGCCCAGGTGTGTGCAGATCGCCCACCTGCTTTGCACATTAGTTTCCTCAGCCACGTTGTTGTAAGGCTCAAATGGTTCAAAGGGTGTGGAGAGACGCTTTGAAACTGGAAAGGAAGGAAGGTTATAGAAGACTGTCTGACCAACCTGACTGCTTCTACCGGGCACGAGGCCCCTAGTAATATAGTAAAACAGTACAACATGGACCACTGCCATTAGCTCTCTTGCCTCACATTTTAATTTAATGGAATCAAAACATGTTTTCAACTTTTCATAAACTATAAAACAAACAAACAAACAAAAGGAGGTGTACAAAAGGAATTTCCATGCAGCTGTCCATACTAGAGAAGCTGTGGCATATGCTCAGAGCACATAATGAAAATAAGTTTTAAAAATAAACTAAGTCATTTCCGAGAAACCAAGATCACTTACAAATGTCATGGTGTGTACAGTGAATAGTTCAAATCTAACAACAATTTGTCCTCATAACTATTTTTCAAATGCCTTCCAGTAAGAAAAGCCCGATATCCCTTGCTAACATTGTTTGAAGAATTTAATTTAAAATGAAAGAACATTTAAAGAGAATGAGATTGGATAGTCTATTTTTCCAATGACTGCAGATAAATCCTGAAATGCAACTGCATTTTTGGAATAAACAACAAGTTTAGCAAAACAACTGCCTTCTTAGAAACTGGGAAATAAAAAAGGAAAACAAAATGCATTATTTTGAATATCCTCAAAACACCATATCTAAGAAATATACATCCTTGCTACTACTCCAAGGTGGTTTTTAAAATACCTACCTCGGGGGTGATTTCAGCTTCTGGCTCACTGATCAGCCTGTACTTCTTCCCATTCTGCAACAACTTCTGGCAAACAGGAGGCTTGTCGATTTTCATGAATTTCTTAGAGGAGTGCTTTACAGACTTGGAAATATCCTAAAGGAGGAAATAGGTTTTGGTTTTGAAATCCATCAGCAACAACTGTCAGAGACCTAAGAGCCAGGCTGTGCATGTGCCAGCTGCATTATCTTCACTTCCTCCTACAGAACGACAGCGGGGGAGTAGCTTTCACAGTGCTCACGAGGGAAAAAAGCCACAGAGGCTGAGTCGCCTTTAATCTGCACTTCCAGCACCCAGATCACCAGACATCTTCCTGCGAAAGCACTACAGCCAAAAGCAACACTTACACCCTGTGTGGCACCAAAAATCTGCTTCTGAAGAATCTGAGAAAATTAAATTAGCACTAGCATTACATTTTGTATTACTAACTACTGCCCATCGTGTGAACAGAAAGCAACTATTTTACTGTACATGGTTCCAGCCTACTCAGAGTTTGTTTCCATCCTCATTTTCACAACCATCCCTTTGACATGGCCCTAGAGGGGACACTGATTTTATATGTAATGTTTGAATGCCCCCAAGAGGTTAATGTAACCTTTGGCCCAAGCTTCCTTGGTAAAGCAGCTGTACAGCCAAACATGAAATTTAGGTTTCCTGAGGCAGAGTTCAAGGAAATCTCTTCCTACGTAAGGAAAAAATCAACCCAAGAAGAAAGGTATAAAAATAAAACATCAGCCAGGAGGGACATCCTGCCTTATGCATGACACACTCCCCATTGTTCTGGTAACATCCTTCTCTACATTTGCTGATACAATCAGCTCCCTACCCCAGCTTCCCAGGAAGTGTGGAATAACGCTCTTTTAATTAATTGATTCTACTTTAAAAAAATATAAAGTTCATCAAATAATAGTACTTATTCCAAATCTATGCTAATTATACTTTTTTTTAAACTTTTTATTTTATATTGGAGTATATCCGATTAACATTGTGATAGTTTCAGGTGCACAGCAAAGCGACTCAGCCATACATATACATGTATCCACTCTCCCTCAGACTCCCTCCCGGCCAGGCTGCCACATAACACTGAGCAGAGTGCCCTGTGCTATACTAATTATACTTTAGATGTGATTATTTTTATACCGTTTTAAAGACTACTTTCCCAACGGAAAGTATTATCTTTAATGAGACTACAGGAAGCATATTCTACTTACTTAGGAGGAAACTAAGAACCTGTTACTTAATAAAGTTTTTATACTTTAATACATATTGCTAATTAAAATCAGTATAATTGTGTGTGTGTGTGTGTGGTATGCCGGCCTCTCACTGTTGTGGCCTCTCCCCTTGCGGAGCACAAGCTCTGGACACGTAGGCTCAGTGGCCATGGCTCACGGGCCCAGCCGTTCCGCGGCATGTGGGATCTTCCCAGACCGGGGCATGAACCCGTGTCCCCTGCATTGGCAGGCGGACTCTCAACCACTGCGCCACCAGGGAAGCCCAAAATCAGTATAATATTTTTAAAGCATGGAAATATTACAGCCTAAAACCACTGGGAGTAGGTAGTTTGATATAAATTCTATAACTCAAATTATAACTCATAAATTAGTACACTTTATTATAGCTCTAATGCTTATTTTTTTCCAATTCTGTTAAACCCTAATTTTGAATCTGAAAGTATAATTTTGAGTCACTGCTTTATCTACTATCTTTCAGTGCTCCATCCACCTCTAAGTCATTGTAACTGTATTGACAGTGAGTCAGCCTACGAAAGGAGATTCAATTCTCTGTTATAGATACGGTGCAGAAAATGGGCTAAACATCATGGCCTTATTCTGTGTTCTGGAAAACTGGTCGCATTGTGAATACCCACACCCCTCCCCTCAGGCCATTCTACCTTAAACATATTGGGTGCTTCATGAACATCTGCTGCTACAAAACCCAGAATGTTGAACCCAAGGTCAATTTTTTTTTCCAAAAAATTGCTCTGGAATGAGTTACCCTAAGAGATCCATCTTACTGATGGAGCTTTAGGCCAAGGAGGAATCTTCAGTCGCCCTCCACTTGACCCAAAGACCTGAAACGGCTCCCCAGTGTATCCAGAGTAGCTGCTTCTCCAGTTCTAACGTCCCAATCACCAGGGAATGTTGACCAGTGCAGGCTCTGAGTCTGCAGGTCTGGGTGGGGCTGAGACTTCGCGTTTTAACGAACTCCCTGCTAATGTCAGCCAGCCACTGCTGGTCTCCATGTCCCCTGGTCCCCTGGTCCCCAGATTACATGTTGAGCAGCAAGGCGTAGAGAACAGATGGCCTAGGTTGCCCACCAGGCAACCCTCCCCAAGGCCGGGCCTGCCTGTGCCATCCCCACCCCTGGAGCGCTATTTTCCTATCTGTTATCTTCATGACACTGTTTCCATGTATAAACACCTGTACTCCATGGATCTGAGGACTTGGCACGCACCTAGGCACTGACCTGATGACCTCTGTGGGCGAGCACCAAATCAGACCCGCTGTGGGTGACGCTTAAATCAACAGGGATGGGACCCACCCAGATGTCATGTAAAGTCTGAACACAAAGTATTCAGCATTTAGTATTCACTTTCATTGATTTACCTTGATGAAGGACTCATTATTGGTTGCTATGTACACTCGAAAAGACAAGGATGGGTTATGGTCGATGGCTTTGTACAGGATCACGGCCCCGTGGTGGAATACTGTTTCTTCGCTTTGAATAACAGGTCCCACAGGAGAAAGAGAGCTCACATGCCATTTGACATGGGTTGCAGAATGGTCCACAGTATATTCTAATGAGGCCCCAGTACTTTTAACATGTAAGACTTTGAACATCATGTTGGCATCGCAGTCTGTTAACACATGAAGGTAAATCAGTATTCCAGGTATTGTATGGCTTGCACACATACTCTCACACATATGCACATGCACACACTAACTAAACTTTTAGCAAACGAGTACTTACGACCCAAGCAGAGGGAATGTGGAAAATGAATGGAGGTAAGACAGGTTGGGTCACATTTAACATCAAACAAGGGTCCACCGACAACCCAGGGCTTCACAACCAGGTCCGCATATTTGCTCCAGGACAGGACACAATACTTGATGTCAACTTTTCTGTTAACCTCAAATATCAGACCAGTCTCCATGCACTGGTAAGTTCCCTCTGTGTCCACCTTCAGTCTGCATCGGAGAGATAAGAACACCTGTTTAGTCCTGATGTTTGGTTAGGAGAAGACTTCTGAAAATTATTATTTTTTTAATTCATTTTTTTGTTTTTAATTTCACTCAAAAGCACTAAGGGAACTCTATAACATTTTGAAGCAGCACCATTATCAAAGAAAACAATCCAAGTAATTACATAAAATGTGTAAAGTTAGTTATGCCCTTTGTGTTTCCCCTACTTGGGGTTATAATTATGTAGAAAGTTAAATTACTGACGATATGTCTTCTGCATTCACAATTACTTACAAAAACTGTCCCCGGGAAAGGAGCCTGGGCGTCACTAGTTCATTGTGTTTCTGGAGAAAAAGCACATATATAACCTATAAGTAAATTCTGTTTTCTTAAATAAAGCAAATTAAAGAATCATCCTTCGTAATTAAAAGATACTTACATTTTCAGCATTACAGTGTTCACAGTGAGATTGGATTTCATTAAATTCTAAATGATAGAGAAAAAGTTTTACTTATAGGAATGTGACTGGCATTTTCAGACAAAAATGGTTTTAATAAATATATAAGATATGACCAGATTACAAAATTCAAAGGTACAGATCCCTCAGCAATAATGAGAATATTTTGGAAAACATCAGTTCATACCTGAATTAAAATGATCTCTGGGCAATTCTTTACCCTCCCATTCTTCAACTGTAAAAGACATGGTCACACATGTATTGGCGTAAGTCACTCACAGGGTAAATCACTCAAACCCCCATCTCCAGCTTCACAACCAACAGGAACTTTAAACGTACATTAAAGATCTCCGTGAGTGGATTCAGTGCCACATGATACATCATGCTTGTGAGTCCCGCTGTAGGTCTAAGGCATGAAAACGAGCTTGAAAGCTACTCTTAGGTTTCCATGTACCCCATTTTGGCACATTAAGTCTTTAGCTGATCTTCTGGCACAGAAGCAACAGCTCTCTCAGAATCCTCCTCTCACACCACAGGCACAGGGAGAACGGGATGAATTAGAGAAAACGAGAGGGCAAGGTCACTGCCTAGCTCTTACCCTGATTAGACGCTTCCTCGGTGGAAGACGCTCTTAGCTCCCCATCTGTGGAGACAAGAAGGGTCCGAGGCACAGGTGGTCATGAATGAGCTCTTCACTAGTTACTCCTCACCTAGGCCAGCATCTCAGCTGGACAGCCGCAGCCCCCCCGTGAAGAGCCCTTCATGGTGGCCAGGAGTTGGGAACTAAGCTAGAGTCATTATCCCCAAGGTAGAGCTTGACTGGCATCAGCCCTTCAGGCTAGTACAGAGTTAAGAGATGAGATTGGAAGTAAGAGAGGAGTTGACATCTGATTTTAGGCATATTTAAACTGGAACTATCTTGTAAGCATCTCCGATTTAGCATGTAGACTCCTTCCACTGGCTCCCCACTACTTTCAGCTTCTATCAGCCTCCCCACACTTACTGCCCTCCTGTCACTGTGAGCCACTCTCCACACCAAAGCACACTCCTGCCCCAGGGCCTTTGCACTTACTGTCTCCTAGAACAAATATTCACGCTGCTCTCTCCCTTACATCCTTGCAGTCTCTGTTCAAATGTCGCCTTATCAGAGAGGCTTTCTTGATGCCCCCACCCCGACCAAAGCAGGGCCTGCCTGACACCTCTCTTCCCCCTTCATTTTCTTCAGGGCACTGCCTGCCACCTTGCACACTATACAGTTCAGTGTTTCAGCTTCCTGTCTGTCTCCCCACTAGAATGTAAGCCTCACGAGGACTGTAACCCCAGGGCCTGGTAAGTGCTCACTTTCTGAATGACTAGAATTCCAGAATATAAAAATGTATTATGAAAGGGAACAGTGGTGAATTTTCCTATTATCTACACCGGCCACTGGTTGCATGAGCTTGGGCACTCTAGTTATGTACTAAATCTCTCTGTCCATTACTTTCCTCATCTGTTAAATGAGGATTAACATAATACCACTCCCAGAAAGATAGAAAATAAAATTACAGGTGGGTATTGCACCTGGCACTCAGCAAGCACTCAGTGAGTGCTAGCTAACTGTTATTAACTATTATTTTGCTAGGGCAATGGGTGGAACTCATTAAAAAATTAAAGAATTCTAAAGTAGACAATAACCCTTCACTTGGGGTAAGACCTAATATGTTGAATGCTTGGTTTTATATTTTAAAGATCTGAACAACCTTTGGAAGGGTGAGCCCATGGGTAAGACAGGCATCTTCACCACATGTGGAAGGTCCTAGGCCACCACCAATGCCCAGAGGGTGCGGACTCTCCCCAGGATGCTGCTCCAGCCCTGGCCACACAAGCTGCCTGCTATCAGGGCATTCATTATACAGGAACCAGGAGTTGCAAGAGAGAACCAGCTTTAAAAAACAGCAGCATTAAGATGAAATAGAAACTAGAGACTAAAAGTATTCAGAATTCTGGACTCAGAATACTATAGATCCAAAGGTTCTTAAATACTGACCCAAGTCCTACACCACAAAATTCTTCAATCGTATTTCCACAGCCACTATCCTAAAAAGCATCATAAAATTCTAAATTATTTAGTGGCTATCATCTATACCCGGGGTCCCCAACCCCTGGTTCCTGTTAGGAACCAAGCCGCACAGCAGGAGGTGAGTGGCGGGTGAGCGAGTGAAGCTTCACCTGGGCTCCCCATCACCGTCCCCATCATTTGCGTTACCACCTGAGCCATATCCACACCCCCCTGACCCGGGTACATGAAAAAACCATCTTCCATGAAACTGGTCCCTGGTGCCCAAAAGCTTTGGGACTGCTGATCTACACTGCATTTCATCCACATCCCATGTTTTTGTTTCTAGCTATCTGCCTTGGGAGCAGAGAAAAGAAAAGAGGTTAGAGAATCCTAACCACCCAGCAAAGTCTGAGTCTTCCACCAGGTCCTCCCAGCCAAAGCAGAGAAATTGATGCAATTCTCTCCAACACATAAACCACAGCTTCTCTTTAATCCACACAACACAGGTGACCTCAGGGCTCACGCCTATGAGTAGAAGACATATCCATCCGATCATGAGGATGACGGGTGGGCCTGCATCACTAGCCAGCCCACAGAAAAGTAAGCATCCCAGGGCAGCCTGCCGGGTCCTTCCGCCTGACCTGAGAATGGAGGTGAACGGGGGTGGGGGTGGGGGTCGGGGGGTGGGGTCTCTTCGATTTTTTTTTTTTTCCCCCCAGGGTGGAGGATAAAAGGTCTTTTAACAAAGAGAATAAGCTTGGGGGAAGGCAGGGCCCCGTGGATAGCCTCGGGGCTCCAGTGACAAGCATCCTCAGCCCACCCACTTTCACTGCCAAAGATATCCAGGAGTCTAATTTGGCCAAGGGCCAGGTCCAGCAGCTCCCTGACCCACACATGCCCTGTCTGACAGCACTGACCGTGCCTTCCCACCCAAATATGAGCCTATCTTGAGCCTCTCTGACTCAAATGTCTTCCACCTGGTTGCCACCCTGGTGAGGCCCTGGTCCCGGCCTGGCTTCCAGGACCCTGAGGGCCCTGCCTCTGGACTCTGTGTCCCTATGGCCATTTACTCGATTATTAACCAGGGACAACAAAGACCGGATCCCAATACACAGCTTTCTGACTTCATTTCTATCCTAATTCAATCTGGTGGAGGCTAGACTTCTGACCGCATTTTGCAGGATGAAATAGTCCTTACAATGTATAAAGGAGATTGGGAGTAGGAGGGCTGGTACACATTCTTTCCTTATGGGTATTAGAATGTGACATCTACTCCACGAGTGCGATACAGAAATAATTACAGGTTCTTATCAATACATAACGTGATTGCAAGGAGCTTACAATTACCTGCACAGGTTCTCCACTGGGAAACCGCAGAGAGAATTAGATTAAAGACAGAAGGACTTCTCAGTGAAGAGACTTCATTAATTTAAAAATATTACAAAGGAGCCCTCTGACTGCCTTGCTATAGCATTTGTGTTCATAAGCAGATTATATTCTAAGAACTGGGGGAAAAAAAATCCTGCAGTAAAATAAAATCAGTTAGAATATAAGCTTAGTCATGCAACATTGTTTTCCTAAGTCTTTCACAAAATTTTAGATCAAAACCAAATTTTATATTTAGAATCTGCGTCTTTACAGTGGTTTCATACTCAAGTTGTTCACAAACAGCCAGAAGAGCAAGCCAGAAACTTTAAACCACAAATGTACAACATTTTCAGCAGCAAACAGTTTACTCTGCGATAAACTGTGAGCAGTAACCACCTCGGAAGGAAGCCAAGGCCGCTGCGGCGACACTGCAGATTTCAGCCAGTCCCCTCAATCTCTTCTCCTTTGGGAACCGTGAGGGCAGAACCACACATGCAGAGTCTTGGCATCAATGCAGATGAGGAACACATCCCTTGTATTCCAAGTCTACTGAGCTCAAATTCTCAAAATGCTTATTCGTTTCCCAATGTTGAACCCAATTTTACACAGGAAAAGATCATGAACAAGCAACTTGCAACTTAAAAGTCTCAAAGCCTATCCATCTTTCTTCCTTCCAACAACAAAAAAGAAAGTCAGGGGAAGGAAGGATATACTCACTTTTTTTTTCTGGTTTTGGTGTCTCGTTATCTACAAAAAAAAAAAAAAAAGGTCTAAATCAGATTCATACCACAACTAGGAAAAAACACAGGCTAATGGGAGAATAGGTAAAATGTTTGCCTCTCACCAATAGCAACCATTTCCTGTCTTTCTTTTTCAGCTCATCCTGTTTTGCCACTTTGCTTGCCAACTAGAAATTATTTACCATGTAAGTACTTTTTCAGGACTTCACAAAAAAGACACTAGTAATTATTATGTCCTCAAGCAATGTAAGTGATCTGGGCATTATGTTAAAATAAAAATAAAGGTGTCTATGTTTAACTAGAATTCTGTAATTAAAGAAACACATACACAGATAACTCACCAGATTCACTTTCAGAACTGCTCTCAGAATGGCTGTCCTCACCTAAAACAAAGCATATGCCAGGAGAAGCACACAATGAATAAAAGTAGGAACTATTTTTTAAAATTATACATATAATAAAACAGATCCGAACTCAACTAATTTCTTCTTTTAATCTATTCTCACTAAGTCCAAAAGTAGCCTGGTTTATATAAAAGAAGGCTTATCTTTCTTTGGAGCTGGATAAAACATACTTTAATGGCTTAAATATGAGCTCAAATCACACTTTGGCTGCAACAATCACTTTATTTGGGTGTCACCACGTCCCACCCAGCCTGACCTGCTCTCGCTGCTCCCGTCTTGGACCCGCACCTGTACGTCTAGAAGGCTCCGTGCAAAAGTTCAATGATACAACAGTGCAGAATACTGTAGTGTAAATGCCATCTCCCTGAAGCACAGGACAAACAGTCTATCTATATTGTTCAACTACTTCTGGAAAGAGTGGTTCCCAAGAATGCTCCCTCCCCTTTCCCATGCCCAACTCGGCGCCTCCATCCACGGCATTCAGGCTTCTGTTCCCACAACTAGTTTGGAATCCTTTCCCTGATGTCCCCAAAGGCCCACTAAGCCCCAGACCCATGACTCCCACGGGTAGATGAGACCTCTAGCACCCCCTCCTGACCGCACAGCTCTCCCGCCTGCCCTGGTTCTCTGCCTGCCTCTCCGTGAGCCCTCCATTTGCCTTCCGCTCCTCCCCACACTCCCCCACACTCCCCACGTCCAGCCTTCTTTCCACCTCAAGAGCCCTGAGAGGGCTTGCCACCTACTCCCAAATCTGGATCTGACCTCCACCTCCAGGCGCAGCCTGGACCTCCCCTGGCTGACCAGATGAGCGCCCAGGCAGAATCTGCTCAGCCAAGTTCACCCCCTCCACTCCCTCCCTTCCACTGCGCGTCCTGCTTCACCCTCCACGGAGGCTCAGGATCCCCTGAGTAAATACACGGAAAGCTATTAATATTATTCTCAAATCTTCCCTCCCTACACACAACTACTGACAACCAAAACCAAGGACAGACAATAGTTGCATGGAGAAATGGAAAGATTTGAGAATAAAGATGAGAACGATAATACAGCAGCTAAGAGCAGATTTTTAGAGTGTTCACTATGTGCCAGGCACTGTGCATATACTTACTCATTTATGTGTATTCACTCATTTACATTTATTTACTCACTTTGCATATATTTATTTATTTATTTATTTATTTACATATATTTATGTAAGGGCTTTACGTATATTTACACATTAACTCTCACTTCCAAATGAGGTAAGCTGAGGTCAGTTAACTGACTTATGCAACACCACAAGCACCAGGGCATTACCCCTCATCCCCTGCCCAGGAAGTCTGCAGCTAATATTTCAACTTGGGCAGTCTGGCCTGAACTTGCCCTCTTAACCATGTTGTTACACTTGCAAACATGCTTCTTTTGTTACTTCAGCAGTTCAACACCCAGGAGCTGGAGACTGACTGGACGGGGTTGGGGAGGAGTAGGAAGCAGACTCCTGCAGGAGAGGACGCCTGAGGGGAGGGTGAGGCGTTGAAACAGGTGCTGGGAAATCAAAGTGATACCACGTGGCCTTGGTCTTCCAGGGCTGGAAGAACAGAGCAGTGATTCTCAACCTTGGCTGCATGCTGATATCACATAGGGAGATTTCTAAACACACCCATGCCTGGGACTCTGGGATGGGGCCTGAACAGCAGTATTTTTTTCAAGGTCCCCGGATAACTGCAGTGTGCAGCCAGGGTTGAGAAACACTGGCCTAGAATCAACCCATTTTAATCACTTCCTCATTCCCCAAGCTGTAGCCCAGGATGATTACCACTCCTTCCTCCAAGCCCTTACAGATGCCATCCCATTGCCTGGAAACCCCTTCCCCAGACCCCACTTCCAGAACTCCTAGGTATCCAGTAAGAGCCAGCGCAACGTCACTTCTGCTGACAGTCTCCCTCTACCCCACCAAGGTAGGGGAGCCATGCCTCTTTGCTGATCCATCCTGTCACATTTACCCCGTTGCCAAGCAGTGCCTGCTTGCTTAGCTGTCGGGCTGTGAGCCCCGGAGGACTGAGGCTGTGTCTCACCACCTTGATTCCCCAGCACCCATCCCTATACAGATGCTCAATCAACGAATGAATGTGTGAACGAACGAATGCTTTGCCCAGCTTTAAAGAACCAAGCAGCCCCTACCACGGCCCTTCTTTATTCTGTCGGTTCCCTCTGCAGTCTGGGACCTCTGCAGGGCTGTAATTCTGCCCGGACCAGTCCCAGGTGAGGCCCACCTTCTGCCCCAGGTCCCTGGGAGAGGGAGTCCGGGGCCAGCCCTTCAGCTCACCTTCCCTCTGGTTCTGGACCTAGGACTCCTGATTCTATTTCTGCCTCCCTGCCCAGTGAGCCTGCTCAAGCCCCCAGGACCATTTCTCTGCCTCACGGCACAAATTTGACCACTAAATGAGATGTCTGCGAAGAGGGACCAGCCCAGGGCCTCGCACACAGTAGGCACTTAATAAGTGTTACTAATAGGTCACATTCACTCCTAAACTCCGGTGACAGGCCAGTCCAAGCCTGCTACTACAAGCACTAAACCCTTCCCATATTTGTGCAGGTGAAAGCTCTGGCAGCAGGCTCCCTGTTCAGGGAAGCTGGTGCGCAAACAACCCCCAGCTCTGAGCTTCTCCTCTCCCAGTTTCTCATTCTGATGGGTGCCACCTTCACCACGCCCGGCTGTCCTTCAGAACGCCAGCCTAGATGCGAACAAACTCCACACTCCTTCCTTTGATCCACTGCATTCAACTAAAAAAAGCTAAGCTTTTAAAAATAAACTTTACTTTAAAAAAAAAAATAAAAGGAGAGAAAGGGAACAGAGGGAATGTGAAAGCAGGCAAACTGAAAGACCAGGTCCCGTGCCTTATCGAGTCCAGAGGCCAGTGCATTTTCTCCCCTCTGAGGGTTGGACACTTGGGGGCAGACAGCAGGGGAATGCGGGCCACAGCCCCTTCCACATACTCTCAGCCTAGAGAGAAACAGCGGCTGCACAGCCCACTCCCTCTCCACTCCCGAGGCCAAGTCAGGGGTCACTCCCGTCTCCCCTCTGGGGCTCTTTGCCCTGCCCTGTACCCTGTATCAGCTCTGCTCTCAGTTTACAAAAATCACCCTCTGCTTCTTGACAAGGCCGGCCTCGCTTCATCCAGCTGAGAAGGCTTCACCCCACTCTGGCCTGAGGTGTCTGCCCCTTCACTCACCTGACTATCTGTGTTACCCACTGGCTGGACTATACTCTGCAGGTACACACTTTTAACTCTCATTTTTTGATTCGGACACTATCACCAGCAGCGGACTGTCTCCTCCTTTCTCAGACAGCCGGAGGAGAGCTGTCCTTGCACAATCCCATTTTAATCTCCATTTTGGTTATATCTTACAAATCCATAGTTCTCGTCTTTTATTTAACGTTAAAACCAAAGGGTACTTCGCATAACGTTAGGTACTGTTCCCCTTTTGTCACTAGGAACATGGAAACCTCATAAAAATAGCCGATGTAATCATCAAACCCGTACAACATTACCTTGAGGAAAAAGAGAAAGTATACTTAATTTTCCAAATATAACAATAAAAACTCTACCATCTGGCAACAAGATTGCCAGTTGGCTCTGTTCTCAGAAATGACAAGGGGAGGGAAACAAATCAGAGGGACAACTTTTGCTACTTGTCTGTCCTGAAGTATATTCTATTCCACATAAACCTAATCACAGGAATAAATCAAGTGTGCAAAAACCACAGTCCCAGCAAACGGTTCGGGAAGCAGGGCCCTGGGCACAGACATGACTGAGCTTAAGTTTTTCAAGAAAACACGTGGATTTTTTCCTGGACAACAAGCTTTGGATATTTTTCTTCTGATATAACCTTTTTTTTTTCTATAACGACCTTATTGAGATCTAATTTGCATACTATACAATTCACTCAAAGTGTATCATTCAATGGCTTTTCGCATATTCACAGAGTTGTACATCTATCATGACAATCAATTTTACATTTTCATCACCCCAAAAAAAACCCTGTACCTTTTAACTATCCAACCTCCCCATTCCTCCCAGACCTAGACAACTGATACTCTATTTTCTGCCTGAATAGATTTGCCTATTCTGGACATTTCATATAAATGGAATTACATAATACGCAGGTTTTTGTACCTGGCTTTTCTCACTGAGCATGTTTCCAAGGTTCATCCATGTCGTAGTATGTATCAGCACTTTATTCTTTTTTATGGCTGAATAATATTCCATTATATGGTGTTGTGTATTGGATTGTGTTCCCCCCACCCCAAAAGAAAATTCATGTTTGAAGTCCTTAGACTATGACCTTATTTGGAGATAGAGTCTTTATAGAGGTATTTACCTCAGGTAAAATGAGGTCATTAGGGTAGGCCCTAATCCAGCATGACTGGTGTCCTTACAAAAACGGGAAATTCAGACACAGAGACACATCATAGGAAGAACATCTTATGATCATGATGATGGCTATCTACAAACCAACAAAAGAGATCTGGAACAGATCTTCCCTCCAAGTCCTCAGAAGGAACCAACCCTGCCAACACCTTGATCTCAAGACTTCTAGCCCCCAGAACTGTGAGACAGTACATTTCTGTTGGTTAAGCCCCCCAGTCTGTGGCACTTCGTTACAAGAGTCCTAGCAAAGTCATACAAACAGGTATACCACATTTTGTTTATGCATTTAAAACTTGATGGACTTTTGGGTTGTTTCCAACTTTTGACTATCATGAATAATGCCACTGTGAACAACATTCATGCACAAGTTTTGGGTATACACAGAGGAGAGAAATTGCTGGATCAAATGGTAATTTGTTTAGCTATTTGAGAATGACCTGTTTTCCCAGATGGCTGTGACAATTTACATTCCCATCAGCAGTATATGAGGGTTTTAATTTCTCCACATCCTTGACAACACTTGCTACTATCTTTTTCATTATAGCCATCCTAGTGGGTGTGAAGTGGTATCTTGCTGTGTTTTTTTTTTTTTTGTGGTACGCGGGCCTCTCACTGTTGTGGCCTCTCCCATTGCAGAGCACAGGCTCCAGACGCGCAGGCTCAGCGGCCACGGCTCACAGGCCCAGCCGCTCTGCGGCGTGTGGGATCTTCCCGGACCGGGACACGAACCCGTGTCCCCTGCATCAGCAGGTGGACTCTCAACCACTGTGTCACCAGGGAAGCCCCTTGATGTGATTTTGATTTGTATCTTCCTGAAATGATACTGAGCATCTTTTATGTGCTTATTGGCCATTTGTACATCTTCTCCAGAGAACAGATTTTTTTAATCCAAAGGGCCTATGTAATCTAGCCCCCGCCTGCCTCTGCAGACACACTACGGCCCTGCCACCTTTCCCCTTTCTCTCTGATTCCAGTCATCTGACCTTCTTTAGCCTCTGCAAACAAGCACTGTGCACTTTCCCACATCAGGGCCTTTACACCTGCAAGTCTTTTGAACTAAGACAACTCTTTTCCCCACCTTTGCCCTGTTACCTCAATTCATCCTTCAGAGTTCAAGTTGACCATCACCTCCTCAGGGAAGCCTCCCAGGACTACCCTAGCCAAGTATCCACCACCTGGCTGGGCTCACAGAGGACCCTCTATTAGGTTAGTGGAGCCAATCTAGAAAATGGCCTGACTGCCTCATCAGATAAATTCTCAGTTTCACTAAGTACATCTTTATCACCAAACTTTAAAGTCACTGATTTCACTAGGCTAGGTAATCATGAAAGTTTAAAATTCATTCAACTCTTTCAAGTAGAAAGATGAAAGTACCTACCTTTCATTCAGATTGTTTGAAGTAAAACAGAAAAATAAATTGTAATTTATCTTGCTATGAATTGGTTATTTTGTAAAAAATTTCATTTGGGCATTTACCAATATTAATCATATCCCTTACCTGATTTAGAGTCCTTTGAAGTATCTAGGTTGGGACTGGGGCAATCTAAATTTTGAGAAAGAAACAAAGTTTAATAGTATAAATACAAGGATAAAATAGAAGATTATGTCCATTTTTGTAAAAGCTGCTAAACCAAAAATAACAGAAGCACCCTATTCCATAAACTGAATCACCTCTTTAGAGCCAAAGCAGCCTTGCATGTCAAATGAATGCCCAGTTACCAATGGTAAACAATGCCATATTCTCAAAGGAAAAAAGATTTAGCCCAAGAAACCATAAGCCATTTCCAAAAGAGGGCAAACAGAAAGCCAACAAACTTTATAATTACATTTGGTTGGATCCCTGGCAATCTCTCAATTTTGTGCCAAAGGGCATTGTTTCTTTGTTTGATTAACTCAGCAGCTCCCTAAAAACATCCCTGGCGATTAAGTAACTTGACACCGGAAAGGAAAAAAAAAGCACCTGGTTTTAGATTTTGTAATTGAAGGGCAGACAGTGGTGTTACTATACCAAAGAATCAGTGTCCTTCCCCAGTTCACAGTCAATTCAGGCAAACAACTGTCAACAATTTAGTAAAATGACACAAATAGGTTAGAGGTGAGAATGTAAAGTTGGCCAGATAAGTTGTGACCAGACTAGGGAGGACCTGGAATGCAGTTAGGAAGAACTGGCCTTGGGGGATGGTTCTCCTACAGGGAATGACATGGAGACGCGGAATAACATGGAGACGCAGAATTCCATGACAGCTTCAAGCTGGAATGGGCCTTGGTGTTCCCCAAGATGTTGGTGGACACTGGGGGGTACTGACATTCAGGATGCAATAGACTCCAGAGAGCCTGACACGGAGGCCACTGCAGAGATCCAGATATGAAGTGATGAGAGCCTAGGCCACCGTGGGTGCACGGGAATGGAGATATTATAGTATAGGAGAAGAAGGGGTAACGGCTGCAGAAGTTACCAACAATGTTAAACAGAGGAAGAGCATTTCTGTGTAGGGAAGGACTGCCCCTTAGCCACCATGTCCCTAGTCTGTATTTACCCCATGCTCAATTACACTGCTTATGGAACAGACAACTCTTCCATTTCGTTTGTCTGAAACATTCACCCGTGCCAGGCTGGTGAACAACAGGGGCTTAATTACCAGTTGACTAATTCCCCTGGGCGTGGGCAGAGACTACTGTCCCTTCAATTTAATGAACATTGACTTAGTGTCCACCGTGTGATGGGCACTTTGCAGCATTAGAAGAAAATCCATGTCCCAGCAAACAGCCTGTGTGAGGACAAGCAGTGGCCGTGTATAGACAAATGAAGAAATCAGGACAATACAAAATGAAGGAAGGCCAGTATTCTGCTGGTCCAGGAGGGAAACTGAGACCACTCACTGCGGGTGAGGGATTCAGCACGAGTCCTTGAATTTGGTAGCGCTGAAACAAGCCTGGGAGGTTAAGCGTGCAGGAAGGGAGAGGCATCTCAAGCAGAGAGAAACAGGCAAAAGCAAAGAGAGGGACGGGTGAGGCTGAGGTCAGCACCAGCAAGCAGAAAAGCTGGCCAGATCCAACCCTACACTTGACAGATTCATGACAGCCCCATACACTACACATTGCAGCCAAATGTTACAGAATCTGTTATTAGATTTTAATCAGAATACTTTTATTAAGCAGGTTATTATTCTGTACTAGAAAAAATGAAACACAGGAGGGATATGGAACTTGCAAAAGTAAGACAGTGGCCCAGTGATGAGCTGAGGAGTTTCTAAGCCACTCTGCAGTCAAGTGACACAGGTCAACAACTAAAGTGGCCTCGGAACCACCCTCCAGAAGGACTCGGAGCCATGCAGCACACGATAAAGAGAAGGAGCCAAAGCAAGAAATACATCCCCACACACTGTTTACAGCCTTTAATAACAAGCAGCACAGGCCAAAAAGAGGACTCGACCCTCAGCAACCCCCAAACCTAGACCAAGACCTTCCTTTAATAAAGGAGTATTGGGCTTCCCTGATGGCACAGTGGTTAAGAATCTGCCTGCCAATGCGGGGGACACAGGTTCGAGCCCTGGTCCGGGAAGATCCCACATGCCACGGAGCAACTAAGCCTATGCGCCACAACTACTGAGCCTGCACTCTAGAGCCTGCGAGCCACATCTACTGAAGCGCACACACCTACAGCTGGAGCTCCGTAACAAGAGAAGCCACTGCAATGAGAAGCCTGTGCGCCACAACGAAAAGCAGCCCCCACTTGCCGCAACTAGAGAAAGCCGCATGCAGCAACAAGACCCAACGCAGCCAAAAATAAATAATAAATAAATAAATTTTTTAAAATTAATTAATTAATTAAAAGAGTGTTTATTTGACCCACTTTCAGGGATAGAATTGTGTGTTGTTATTTTCATTAAGTATCTAAAACTGACGACAACACTCAAGTATTAAAGAAAATATCTAGTCATTGTGTATGGAACATTTATAGAATTCAGTTGACAATACTTCTCTAATCTTACTTTATTGAATTTAAAATAAGGTTAAAAAGAACATTAGAGTCAGTTTAAAAGGAGAGAGATGTAAGACCATTTATTTTCTATTCTTAAGTTATAAAAACTACAAAGGCCCAAATTCTTTACATTTCTTTTTTTTGGGAATATCTGCTGAAAAACAATCTTAAAGAAAATTCTGAAAAACTGTCATTATCGCATCATCCTAACCTATTGATTACTTTAACACATTTGTATAAGTTGGTGAATGCATGAATGTAAACTGTAGTCAATAAATAAAATTAATAAAAAAAATCACTTTCTAAAAATGTAAATTTCCACAGTATAGGTTAAGTTTTCGATAACTCAGCATTGATGTAAGAGTTCCATACCTTTTTCTTCTGAAGAGGCACTGTGATCATCACTAGAACAAGAAAAGAAAAACAGTTTTATAAATGGATACTAATTTTATACAAAATAATTATGAAAGTCTTCAAAATGATCATACTATGTTTCTCCAGAAATGTTGCAGATGAAAGAACTCTCTCCCTCCTCAAGGCTCTTCCTGCCCCTCTCACTACTCACCTACTAGGGCCTGACTCAACCACGGGATAGATGGGGCTTATGTTTGTTTGTTTCGCGGTACGGGGGCCTCTCACTGTTGTGTCTTCTCCCGACGCGCAGGCTCAGGGGCCATGGCTCATGGGCCCAGCTGTTCCGCGGCATGTGGGATCTTCCCGGACCGGGGTACGAACCCGCGTCCCCTGCATGGCAGGCGGACTCGCAACCACTGCACCACCAGGGAAGCCCAAATGGGGCTTACGGAGCGTGCACCTGAAGCCCAGCTTGTCCGCTCACACCCCGGCACCCCCGTGCACGCCACGCCGCTTGCTCTGCCGCGTTTCCAGCGATCCATGCTCCTCGCCCAGCCCAGCCGCGCTGGCCCCCAGCCCCTACTCCTGGTTCCCAGAGCTGCTCCCTGAGTCGCCCTCCCCTGCCCAGGTCTTCTCACCTGCTTCTCTGGCCTCCTCCCGCAGACACAGCACGCCTAAGAATTAAGGGCTCGGACAGCGGCCCTTCCCCCGCCTGAGCTGACATGCCGTCCTCACCACCGCCCGGACTCCCTGTCCAGGCCCGGCTGGTGCCGGTCTCACGGGAGCACTCACGGTCTCCGCTTCCCACTCCCTCTCCCAGAATCAAAGCCACCTGCCTTCTGCTGTCCCACGTTAGCTACAGCCACCGAAGACTCCCGTCCGACAGACCCAGCGGGCTCTCTCCATCCTTAGTGACCGCTCTCTCTTTAGATGAAGGACGTGACGGGCTCGCCCCCACCCCGTGGCTTCCAGTCCCTCTCAACCGGTCTGCTCCCCCTCCCCCCTCCCATGCCTCAGTGGCCTCTCCCCTCTGCACGTGCTCCATCTCCTGGCTCCAGGCCCCAGCCTCCCAGGCACCCTCCTCACGGTCTCATGCTCACCTTCATGCCAAGGTTTCAGATCCTAAATCTTTGCCCCCTTCCAGGCCCCTTCCCAGAGTTCCAGGTGCCTAGGTGCCTAGGGCCCAAAGGTCAATTCAGCACTTTCAATTGACTACGGTCAGCACTTAACTCATCACTGCCTTCCCCTCTCCAAGAGAACCTGCTCCTCCTGACCTCACCAGGTCACCTAACTGGAACCTCCAAGTCAAAACGAGCTCCTGCTCCCTTTTTCTCAGCAAGCAGCACAATCTGTGTCCTCCTAACCTCCTCTGCCTCCTCCAACATGTCTCTCAAGTCTGTCCCCTCCTCCATGCAAACTGCTTCCGCCTCCATTCAAGCCCTCTCCCCATCCAGCTGGTTGATTATATTCTCTCATAATTACCGTCTCATTCTCTTGGTTTTTCCCTCATGTGACCATCAGCATGACCTAATCATGTCTTTGCCTAGACTCTTCTGTGGCTTCTCACCACTTCCTGGCCAAAGCCTGAGTTCCCTGGCATGGCACACAAGGACCCCCACCCTGCTTCCTCATCTCCCACCCTGCGTTCTCCCTCAGAGGGAAAGCTCTTCAGTGCCCCAAGCATACCCTGCATAACACACACACACACACACACACACACACACACACACACACACACACACACACACACACACCACTCTCTGTACCGCCCCCCCCAAAAGGGTCACCGCCTGTGGCCTTGCAGGTCAGGTACCCCAACTATGTGCGCTCCATGGACGTGTACTACAATGTTGGGGTATCCCCTCGAGTTGTGTGTGCATGTACGTGACAGCCCTGCCCTACCCCTTGATGCCCAAACTGCTCCTCATCCCTTAAGGACAGCGTTTCTCAAGGTGTGGACTGAGGACATTAGAACTCTACAGGGTGCCTCCTAGAAACCATTTTTTCTGGGCCCACCAAATCAGAATCTTTGATGAATAAATGAAAAAGCAGGCAGAAAACAACAATGCTGTTATTTGCACTTACGGGGGTGTAAAATCTTTCTGCATTTTCTCACTGAATCATCCCAATAAGCCTATGAAGGCCATTTTACAAATGCAGGGACTGAGGCTCAGAGAGGTTCATTAACTTCCTTGAGGTCACACAGCTAACAAACAGAAAAGAAGCACTTGACTCTAGGTCATTATGACTTCAAAGCCCCATAGTTGCCTGGTACCATGTCTCCCTTCACTCCCCACCACTTTACCCCAAACCCCAATCCTGGTAGTGCAAGTAGACTGAGGAAGAAAACAGCAAAAGCAGCACACCAACTGCTTGCCCTTTCCTTTCTCTTCTTCAGTCAAGTTAGTCAGGAGCCTCCAGATTTTGAAAACCTCCTTGAATCAACATTTTTTCTGGTAAACATCCCCAAGTATTTGGTATTTGGTATTTTCTAGGAAAAACATGTATTTTCATTTTCAGACCTAAGTCCTCTTATTTTTTAATCCTAAACTCCAGCTCAAAAGGTCAGAGAGTGGTGGTAAACCTGAAATTAGGAAATGCTTCAAGACACTAAGAAAGGCTAAAATATGGTTCCCAATGAAATGCATAAAAGAAAAAGCCAACCACTGCATCTTTTTCTCTAGACTCTTACCTCTTATAATGCAGTCACTGTGCCTTTTAATTTAAAAATAATTATGAGAACATGTATTGAGAGTTAGCCATTCTTATTGTACAAAATATGTCTGCTTAAAACCCACTGTGTCCCCAATGACAAATCGCGTTTTTCTCTTAATTGTCCCTTTCATATTCCCCTTTCTACAGCTGTTTATCTTTATTTCCAGATGTGTGTACCTGTGTCTAGATACCAGAACTTCTGCTAAAAAACAGAAAATCTTTATGGAAAACCTTTATTTTCTCCATGTAGTGAGGCTGCAGGGTAGAGGGCCAGCTCTCTGTACTAAAACACCCGACAGTTATGGGGGAGGAGACTTAGCCCCAAGGTGTAGGAGCCTGCCCGCAGGGATGCTTCAGCAGTCACAGCCGGGTGGAGGGAGCAACCCCAGGGGACCCACAGGGGCCTAGCCACTTTACAGAGTAGCAGAATTTGCTACCCTAAAATATGTCTCTTTGGTATATTAATTATTTTAAGCTGGCTATTCTCTAAGAAACAGCAGGCAAGGAAAAAAACACTGAAAACCAAGCAGGACTTACCCTCTGTAAGAAACATTTACATTTGTAAGGGAAATCGCTGTCTGCAAGGGTGTCCAAATCTGCATCTTATCAGTGGAGAAGGCAGTGAGTTAGATGTGCAACACAACCTTACCTGTGTTTACCGTGCTCTTCCTGGTGACCTCCCAGAACTCACTCTTCCTCACCTTCAACATCCTCTTTGGTCTTTAGCTGAGGACGGTATTTAAGGTGAGGGCTTTGGCGTTTTTCAAGTTTTCCTCGGTATCTCCTACGTGTCCCTGTTATTACATTTTCGTGTGACTTTCTCCTGTTCATCTGTGTCATGTCACACTTTAATCCTTATACCCGAAGAACCCAGAAGGGTAGAGGAAGATTTTCTTCCTCCCTAACACACTACATGGATGCTAGTTCCCCACATCCTCTCCCTTTCTGCTTTTTCCATGTGGTTTCTTAAAAGGAAAACCACGGTAACCACGGAGAGAGAGTACCCATTCCAAATGTTCCCAGTATAATTTAGGGGCCGAAGATCAGCAGGGAAGGGGCTTGGACAGTTACTTAATATCACTTAAAATTCCTTACATTTTCATCGGGACTCAACCATGACGACTAGGTATAATTTCAATGCCGCCCATGCCTATGAGCTCCCAGGCCCCGTCTAATACAGGCCCCTTTCCCTCAGCGGGAGGAGAAAAACCCTGCATCTCAGCATAGTGAAATCCAACCTGAGGGAGCCTTTCTCCCACCCCCACTCCCAGCCTGACAGGTGGATAGTAGGTGCCAGAAGGCTTTCACTCAAATCTGGCTCAATAAGTAATAATTCTCCAGTTAAAGATCTTTAGCAATTCTTAGAGTGAAAATAAAAATGTAATATAATACCTAATTTTTTTCTTTAACTAATATTTTAAAAATATTTACTGTGTGCCTGAACCCAAGCCAAGGACCCCAAGCCCATCGATGGGCTCATTGCAACAACCTTTTTAGTGCTTGATACTGAACTAGTGTCATCTCCGTTTCACAGATGAGGAAATAAGGCTCAGAGACCTTAGTTATTAGGTATAATTAAACCCATAATGAGCCCCAAACCCTCCTTTAACTTTTCACCAGAATTAAACCAACTAGTGTTTTACTTCTTTTAGCCCCTATCAACCTTCTGGGAAATAGGCCAGAAGTTGTTAAATGGGTTAAGGAAAGTAGAAAAGAGTTTATGTTAGTCACAAACTAGAGTTAATCTGCATAATCATGAAATAGCTATACTTTCCAGAGAATAATCTCAATCAAAGTAATATTCTCTACAATACAGATCTCTTTTCATCAACTGAAATTAACTCACAGGTGCTGTGCTAGGCGAAGGGGATATAAAAGTAACACGTGACGCATGAACCTTGTCCCCAAGGGGCACACTAACGGAAGAGAAGACAGATCAGGAAATAAATAAATGTATATGATGTGGGAAGAGCAAAATAAAAGCAAATATAAGCTATAGTCTTAGCCCAGAGCAGGCTATGATGAACTGGGAAGAACAGAGCTCTTGTGCTAAGAACACGGGCATGTAACTAAGGCCACTTAAACCATGATGTTAAGGCCAGCCTTCATTTTCAAAGAATGCTACGCCTCATGTAGGGTCTTCTCACTGTTAGACTCAGAAAAAACTGAAGCGGAAAGGTGCCTACAAGATCTTCCAGCCTGATGCATTATTTTACAGAGGGGGAGATAGACTCAAGGAGAGGTGAAGTTAATGAACACTCAAGATCACACAGCAAATTATAAGCAGAGACAATCTCACAACTTGTCTCAGGCCTCTTGGTTTACCCATCAATTCATCCATTTAACAAACATGGATGGATTATGTGCCAGGCATAAGTGAACAAAGCAACTGGGTCTGTGCCTTCAAGAACACATCAGCCTGATGGGGAAGACTGTCTTCTTGTATCTGAGACAGGAAGTGCTTCAAGAGCACTTGTCTAAGATTGAAAAATTGGAGAGGACTTCCTGGGGAAGTGACATTTAAACTGAACCACAAAGGACAAGCAAGAATGGACAAGAGAATGTTGCACAGCTTCTGTCTGAGGCAGGAAGGAATTAATCAAGGTCCAGGAACAGGAGGAAAGCAAGTGTGTTCAGGGGGAGAGAGGTAGGAGACGAGGAAAGACAGGGAGGTGGGGTAACTCTAACTGTAACCAAACTGATGGCAACCCCAGGGTGCTGAGTGGCGATCATTCAGTCCACTGAGCAGTCTTCGTATTTCCCCCGTGGGAAGATTTGAAGCTTGGGAGCAAAGGAGGAAGTCAACAATGCAGGGTCCCAATGCAGGGTCTGCTGTCATCAGCATCTTTCATGGAGAATGTCTGATCCTGTGAGACACCCTGACATTCTACAGGCTCAGACACTGCCTGTGTTGAGTCCAAAAGGCCCAAGCATTTCCCCAAAGAAAATCTCAGTCCCCCAGACCACAAAAGCCAGACCACCCTGAAAAGAAGTTGTAGTACCAGATGACAAAAACCCCTCAAGAGGCTAGGTAACTTTAAAACATACTCCAAGGAAACTGCCTTCACTCAGAATCAAGCTCTGGAAGCCAACTACACAGCCTCTTCCACACTGGCCAGGACAGAGGGACTTCTTGAGTACCAAGCCCTCTGGGACCAGGCCCTGGGGGAGGGTCAGGGGGTTGGGCTGCCAGCTGTCAGTGCCCCCAGGGGATACTTCCCAAGCCAGGCTGGTTTCCCATTATCACCCAATTTCTTTTATTCTAAGCATCCCAAAGACTACCAACTGCAATCAGCTCGCCCACCCATGATGGAAACCATCCCATAGCTTTCTTCTTCTGTGTTCAGGTTTCTGAATGAGAGCAGAGGCTTCAATGCTTCAGAAAACACTTAGTACCAGCAAAGATAAAAAATCCACAGGCCTGGCTCTCCAGGCTGGCTCCTTCATCTACCCTCTCCCTTCCTTTTTTCAGTTACACCAGTAGACAAAAATAATAGTGAAATGGGTAGGTCTTTGGGCATCAAAGGGCTAAAGGACAAAACCTGGAAACTACCGTGTTCATCAAGAGGAGAATGGATGAATAAAATGTGATATCATCATATAATGGAATCCTGTAAGCCATGAGAATGAAAAACTGCTTACACACAACCAAGAGAATTAATCTCACAAACATAATGTCACAAAAGAAGCCAGACACAAAAGGGTATATACTGTATGAGTCTATTTTTATAAAGTTTACGAACTAGCAAAACTAATCTCTGGGGGCTTCCCTGGTGGCGGAGTGGTTGAGAGTCTGCCTGCCGACGCAGGGGACACGGGTTCATGCCCCGGTCCGGGAAGATCCCACATGCCGCCGCGGCTGGGCCCGTGAGCCATGGCCGCTGAGTCTGCGCATCTGGAGCCTGTGCTCTGCAACAAGAGAGGCCACAGCAGTGAGAGGCCCGCGCACCGCAAAAAAAGAAAAAAAAAAGAATCTCTGGTCCCTCTGGGGAGGAGGGACAGGAAAGTAAGAGGAAAAGAAGGGGGGCTTTTAGGGTGTTATATTCTATTTCTTGACCCGGGTGGTGGTTACACAGATGTGTTCACTTTGTGGTAATTCATCAAGCTGTGCATTTAAGATGCTGTGTTTTCTGTATGACTGTATATACATACACACAAAGGAAGGGTTTTCAGTATCCTGGGGAAGGAAGAGTATTATATAGGACTTTAGCTTTACTGGCCACATCTGTGAATGGAGAATGACCCTAGGTGGAAGGAAGAGGTGACTGCATTGGGGATACAGCCCAAACGTCTGCTGTGGGGTGGCAGGAATTAGGAGGAACAGTTTCGGGGTTTACTCCCTTCTTTCTCCTTGCAACTAACTGCCAATGAAATCTCTGCATAATGTACTCCAAAGGGAAGTGGAGCCAAGAGGGAAAAGGGCTGGAACTAAGCTGGCTTAAGGGAGACGGGAGGCAGCTGGAACACATATAGCAGTGAGAGGACAAGGAGGAAAGGAGGAAGAGGAAGAAGAAGGAAGAGAAAGAAATCATAAGGGCCCAGGGTGGGCAAGAAGGAGAGCTCACCTGACTGGGGATGGATGGGGTGGGGTGACTCCCATGACTCAGCCCAGTAGAACAGATCCCTTCTCTACTCCCCTCCCTGAGCCCAGGTCTGATGTACACCTAGATTAATGGTTTTATTGCACTGCTTTGCTGTGCTTTGTTTATAAGCCGTTTATGACCTCTGGGAACTAAAGAAACAAGGAGTGTGTATGAGTGTCTGTTTGTGTGTGCATGTGTGCAGCCAAGGATTCCACATCCCCAACACCTAACACATTGTTGGGCATATAGCTCGCACTATTAAAAAAAAAAAATGTTCACTGGACAAATAATTGACAGAAAGACTGTGGTAATTAGATATAAAACAGAGACTTCCTTAATATTGAAAAATCAGTAATAACAGCTTAAATGGCCAAAAATGTGGGAATGGCTAAGTATCAGAGTGGCATACCGTGCAGCTACTAAAAATTACAAACAAACATCTGTAGGGTGCTTTACAGTTTACTGAGAATTGCACCTCCCCCTTGTTTGACACACAATTATATGAACTTTGTTACCACACTGAAGTGTTTAAATGACACATTAGCAACATCTCCCTGAAGAGGCCAGAAAGATCAGAGGTGGTGGACTAACAAGTTTTCATGGAAAGTGGTGGGGAGGGCCCACATTTTAGAGTAATACTAGGAAGGCTGGTAGAGGTTTCGTTAGCTCTGTGTTAAGTAACTGTGATAATTTCACACACTATATTTCAATTCACTTCCTCTTTTTTTTTTTTTTTTAATTTTGTTTTTGCGGTACGCCGGCCTCGCTCCGCGGCATGTGGGATCTTCCCGGACCGGGGCACGAACCCATGTCCCCTGCGTCGGCAGGCAGACTCTCAACCACTGCGCCACCAGGGAAGCCCTCACTTCCTCTTTTTTTTTGAGGAACAAAACTTTACTTTTAGCCATAATTTGATTCAAAGTTCTCTTTAACAATCATTTACAAGTCTTGCTGTTAACTGACCCCCTATAAAGAAGTGTTTTTGATATTCCAAGCGGACAGAGTTTATGTCCTAGTGTAGTTTTATTCATGCTAACTTCAAGAAATTCAACAGCAAAACCCATCCACAACAGACTTTTCTAAGACTGTCTTCCTGATTGCAACAGTGTTTTAAAGAATAGACGAGGAAAACACACACATACACAAAAAACAAAACCAAAAAATCCCTCCCTCCTTACTGAGAGAATCTGGGCCTAATGTTCCATGAACGATCCACGAAAAACTGAAGTCATGACTTTAAACGTCCTCATTCTCTTTTTCCTCTAGCTGATCCTGTAGAAACTCTTCTTGTGTCAGGGACTGTCCCATAAGTAAATTCTCTGCAGAGTCTCAATCTTTTCCGGGCGTTTCTACACTGTTTGGGGTTGGACTTCCTGCAAGTATTTACTGCAATGAGAGGACTACCTAAAGGATATATTTCACAAATTTATCACGTGTCTTTTGCTGAAACACTACATCCAAACACTACATCTAAAAGCCTGCTTTTGTACATGACAGTGAGTCCCAGAGAGAACTCGACCACAACATCCCAAACCAGCTCTTAATAGACATTCCCACGTAAAAAGCGGCTGCTTTTAAAGGGCTGTGGGACGCTGATTACACACAGAGGCATTGGCTGCCTTTACAGTAATAGCAGAAATCCTTCAAGCAATGTTGATCTCGCGCCTACTGTGCTCAAGACATTGTTAGGGCCCCATGGGGGTGTTGAGGGGATGATGGGAACGGGGGTGTCCCACGCATGGGCAAAAAGGGATTAACGAAATAATCCTGCTCTCAACTCAACTTGAAAGCCAGGTGGCCAAAGCGCCGATGGTGTTCAGTAAAACTTCCCCAGTCCTGCTCCAGGTGCAGAGAGCGCAGGAACTCCAGACAGCTGAAGCTCGAGAGCTGGGGGCACACGAGGACAGCAGAACCGGGCCTCGGGGCCGGGGAGGCGCCCTCCACGGAGGTGGGAAGGGCGACGGTCCACACAAGCGGAGAGCAAAGGGGATGCCGCAGGGAGACCTGCCCTCCTCCTCATCCGCCCGCCGCCAGGTGTACGTAAACAAATCGGGCCCACCTGCCGCCGCCGCCACTCTGGTGGGGAAGCCGCGGCGACAGGGGGAATCCGCGGCGACAGGGGGCAGCAGCGCTGCCTGTAGCCCCGCCTCCGGGCCCGGAGCCCTGGGCCTTAGAGCCGCGCGCCACCGCTTTCCGCGCGAGCACCTGCGCGCGACCCCACCGCTGCCCGTCCGACCCAGGTGCGACCGCCCGGGCCCCCTGCCGGGATAGGGGGTCGGAGTCCGGGAAGCACGGCGCGTCATCTCCCCCATGCTCCGTGCCCGCGCGGGGCAGGCGCCGCCGCCGAAGGGCGCTTTGTTTGTGCTGCCCGAGCGGGGATGCCGGGGCGGGAGTGAAGCCCTCGCCCCGCCCGGAAAGGGGCAAAAGCAGGGCCTGCGGTGGAGAGTGCTAAAGACCCCAAAGCCTCTTCTCCACGCGGCGATGCTGGGTCCAGCCGCACCCCACCCCCGCTCTCCCTTTCTCCTTCCGAACCGCCCCCCCCAGCCCCACGGCTGCGCTCACCTGCTCTCCGCGACCCCCGCGCCTCGGCTCATCGTCGCTCGGCGGCTGCAGGGCGGGGGGGACGACACGCGCGCCCGGGGCTCGACGCTCGAGTGGCGCCGGGACGCCTGCAGGAGGGGTTCGCTTGCCGAGCGCTGCCCTGCGTACCCGGAGACGGCCGACGCTGCCGGGGGAGTGAAGAGGGCGAGCGAGAGCCACAGGGGGAGGGGACTGGGCGGGAGGGGGCGCCGGGCGCGCCGCTGCCGCTGCAGCCAGAGGCAGCCCGGGCTCCCTAACGGAAACGCACGCTCGCCTGCGGCCCTGCGCGTGCACGCCGGCGTGCACACTCTCACACGTGTGCACACTCTCACACGTGCGCACACCGGCCGCTCGGTAGCTGCTTACCGCCATGCCCGAACTAGGTTTGGTGACACTAACGCCGAGGCTTCTGTGAAAGAGAAGGGCCAGCGCCATTCTGGAGGGGCGGAGAGCTCATGTCACCCTGATTGGGATTGGATACTCCTGTGTCTGGGGGGTTTTCACGAGACAGCCCGCCCCCTACAAGGAATTCCCAGATTCTCTTCTTAGGATCTGTAAGCCCCCTGAAATTCTCTTTCAGATTTTGTACCTAAATACAAGTGTCTGGGATGAGGGACCACAGCTTCCTAAGATAAAACAGCTGTGTGACCCCCAACCCCACCCCAGACTGTAAGATGGATGGACTAAACCAATGGCTCCCAAACTTTGCTGCACATTGAATCACCCAGGGAGTTTTTCAAATCGCGACGCTCTGAGTAGTATCCCAGATCAATTACGTTAGGGCAGTGGGATCCAGTCATCCGTATTTTTCAAAGATCCAGGTGATTACAATATTCAGGAAAGTGTGGGAACCACTGGTTAGACTGTCGGTGATCCTCACTGTACACTGTTTTCTTTTACCCCGTTTTTCAGCGTGATTGTTTGCTCGTCTGTCTTTTTCATGAGGTGGTGAGTGTCACACAGCATCTGGCCTAGGCCTGACTCCCTGTAAGTGCTCAGAATGCCTTTATTGCAGGAAGGAGGCAAGGCAGAGTCAGGGATAGGCCCTCTACCTTGTAGACCCCTCTTTGCTCTTTCTGAAATTCTCCACAGGCTGACATACCTTTGACCTTATGGAAATGGCTTCATGTAATGCCTGAAGCTGGGGAACAAAATGGGTCATTGCAGTTTGAAGGGATATCTGTCTGTCTTTTAGATTCTTCCAAATGTCTCTGCCCCAGAACACTCCTTACCTGCCTCACTGTGACTCAAAGGTCCAGCGCTGGCAGTGTGGGTGTGTGCAATAAAGTCATAACCCCGATGGATGGAACACCTGTGAGTCCAGCACTATGATAAGATATTTTATACTTTGGGAAAAAGCTGGCCTGGTGCTATCACTGGGCCTTGGTGTTCTCTTAAACATAAACATGGACAGTTTCTCAGAACATCAACCTGAGACAAGGCCCCTCTCTGACCACGACGGATGAAGACAAGAACAAGACTCCTTAATCATGTCTAAACACAGACAAAATATGAACATTGTCCAAGCCACAGTGGACACACAGCTATCCTGGCCAGTTAGAGTGACCGCTGCTTCTTTGCCTGTTAACAGCCTTAGCCTCTCTCTGGTCTCCCCTTCCATGGATAAGATTTATGAAGATACACACTCATAGAATGTCCCCTGCTTTCCTAAGCCCTCCCCCAGCCCTCCCCCAATCAGCTAACAAAAACCCAAATCCTTTAATAATATTCCCTAATACCCTCTCACTGACACACTTCCAGGATGGTATACATTTCCCTCACTGCAATGAGTAATAAATTCAGCTTTTTAAACTATAGGTATATTCCTAGTGGTCTTTGGCAAGGGAGCATTAAAAATAACTTCGTTGACACAATAACAGCACAAGGTAAATATTACACCCTCTTCACGTATAAGCTAACCAAGATTTGTACAGATCCTATGACTCAAACTCACACAAGGCTGCCTGGCGGTCAGTGGAGAACCAGGGTTCATGTTCACCTGGGTTTGTGGGGAGCCAGGCTTGTATGTTGCTTCCTCACAGGAACTGTGGCTTCCAGATGAGCCTGAATTCCAGTCTTTTTCAGTTCAGTCTTTTTCTAGCTATGGGAATTTGAGGAAGTCATTTAACTTTCTTGACTTCAGCTTCCTTGCAAAAGAAAAAAAAAAAAAAGAAAAAGTGGGTCTAGGAACTGGTATTTTTCTTATCGAGATAGACAACATTTTTTTAGTCACGGGTGAACAATATGATTCGATATGTGTATATATGTGAAATGATCACCATAAGTCTAGTTAACATCCATCACACATAATTACAAAAATTTTTTTTCTTGTGCCAAGAACTTTTGAGATATAATGTCTTAGCAACTTTCAAATATACAGTACAGTATTATTAACTCTAAGGATATATATACTATTGGTATATTTTTCATAAGTTCCCCAGGTAGCCTAACACAGCACCTATTGGCAGACCCTGGTTTGGGAAGTTACCTTGCAGCTGCCAGATCTGAGGTACCCTTTTCCAAATGCCATTGTCTCACTTGACTCTTGCCTCACTCTTCTCTCCTTCTGGAAATTCTCCTTTGGCTTCCAGGAGGCCCCTGTGATATGACAAGCAAATGAACTAAAGCCTGAAAAACCATGAGAGTGGGCTTGGAATAGCATCCTGCAGCCTCACCTGAGTCCCGGGACGACTGCAGCCCCAGTGGACAGCTTGCCTGCAATCTCATCACAGACCTTGAGCCACAACCTTCCAGATAAGCTACTTACATATCCCTGACCCACACAAACTATGAAATAATAAAATTTGTTGTTTTAAGCTGTTATATTTGGGGGTAATTTGTTATGCAGCCAAATAATAACTCATACAAAAGGAAATAAGATCCTAGAGTTAGTGCGGTGGAATCACATCATTTGCACTTTTAGGTAAATTCAACCATACTCACTCTGCAAAAGAGGGAGAGAGAACAAGTTACAGTGTCAACGATTCTGCCTGCTACTCCAGTGAAATAAGGGGATGTGATGAAAGAGGTAGATCTGGTTTCATCAGTCAGTCTCTGACCCAGTCCTGGGCATCTCTCATGGAGAAGAAAGTCTTAATGCACATTTTTAAATATCCATGTTTTTTACAAAGTGGGAAGAATAAGTTAACTCCACTGACTTGGGATCTATATATAATATAGTCAAAATGACCCTTGAAATCCCTTAACTCAACAGGACCTGAGCCCAGGACATCCCCAAACCAAGAACAGTACTGACTTTAGACCAGTGTAAGAGGGAGCCCAACCCTGGGACCCTGGCTTCAGAAGACCCTTCCATGGCCCTCCTCCAATCACACCTCCCACGGGCTAAGGAGTCCATGAGGCCCAAGGGATGTGCCCTTCCAGAGCCTGTGCTCTGCCTCCCACTTCTAGACCAGTCTCAGGGGATGAGAGACCCCCACATCCCTGTCCAAACGGCCCTGAGCTCACTTCCAGGGCCAGCATAGGCCTTTCCCCAGGTCCAGCTTTCTAAGGGTGGGGCATAGCACTAAAAAGCCCACACCAGGGCACAGGGAGACCAGGTGCAGCTGTTTAAAGGGAGGTGGATAGATTGTGTGTGCAAGCCAAGTGGCTCACACATGCGCACAGAGCCCCTCGCCACACAGACGGGCCAGCAGCAGAAAACCAAGAGGGAAGCCCACGGACCCCAAGCTGGCTCTCCAAATGCTGCCTCGTGCTGGTGTACTACTCTGAGAAGTCTCACTTGACCTGTCCTTCCTGTCAAATGAATCAAATGAATATTTGACAGGAATATTTGTCAAGGCAGAAAGACAAAATATATTTCATTAAACAGGGCTTTCACTCGATTTATAACTTTTACATGTTTAGACATATTACATATGGATGTCCCTTTGTACTCTAGCCCAGGGTCCCGCAAATGATGGGGATGCCTTGGCCAGAGCTAACTTCTTCGTCTTTATTTTGTTTCACTTTTTAGTTTTCAACTCTTTTTGCCTGAGAGAGCAGAGTCCAAGGCATTATTCCAGTGGGAGAGGAGAGCAATGGGATAAGGTGATTATTTTTCCATCTCCTTTTTGTTTTTTGTTTTTTTTGGTATGCGGGCCTCTCACTGCTGCGGCCCCTCCCGCTGCGGAGCACAGGCTCCGGACGTGCAGGCTCAGTGGCCATGGCTCACGGGCCCAGCCGCTCCGCGGCATGTGGGAACTTCCCGGACCGGGGCACGAACCCATGTCCCCTGCATCGGCAGGCGGACTCTCAACCACTGCGCCACCTGGGAAGCCCTCCTTCTCCTTTTATTTAAATATATTGGTGCATGATTTTGCCCAGCACATTTGGTTAAATCCACAAAGATGGTGTATCTTCTTTCTCGGAGGCCCAAATGGGGCTTGTTCTTGGGGATCTCTCTAAGTAAGGTCAATGATTAGATTTTTGTGTGTGGTGGTTATTGCTTAATCCTTTGCTGGGATAATTACTCATCTCAGTTGGGAGTGTCTCTTCCAGACCATTTTCCCTGCATCTTCATATATATTATAAAAAACATTGTGTGTGTATGTTTGCTTCAAAAATTGTATGATATATGCACTATTTTTCAATCTGTTTGTTCTTATGCTACAATATATCTCAAAGGTCTGTGCATCTTAGTAACAAATTTTGCTATTTCTTTATTATTAACACTATTATTTATTTATTAGCACTATTCTGTTAAAAATACTTTAAATTATCTGATTTTGATATTAAATGTACTATATGAAATTTGTATGTGTCATGCATGTTTTTAGATTAAAAATGTAAGTTTATTTATTTTAATTTTTGGAGAAGGGGTGTTAGTGGAGAGAGATTTGAAGAGAGGATTTCCTGAAGACATCTAGGAGAATTCCTTAAATACTGCAATACCAGGGTGAGAATTGCTTATGTAAGCTGTGATTAAGAGAAGAGCAGCCATTTTCTGACTTAATTATGGCAAAAACTACTCAGTTTTCTCTCCATGTCTGTTTTCTCTGTATCATAGACTCTCGTTTTCTGTTTCTGTCTTGGAAAGGCAGGTGCAGACAAGAAACCAACAGTAAGGTGTTCTTTGGATGCTGACATTAGCCAGGAGAAATCTTTATGTGTACAAGCAACTCTTGGTTTTCTTCCTAAAGACGATTTGATGTATTCTCTTGAGTTCTGAGCTACCTTGGAGCTTGCATTGTTTGTTTTCTAGAACAAGGGCATCCAATTTTTTTGTTTAAGGTACTTTACATGGCATCCTAGGGCTTGCTATGCATCTGCTTCTCCAACTGACAAAACGTGCCATCCTCCAGGCTCCACAGGGAAAGAGGGTGTTGCCCACTCTTCTGCTGTCAATCAGAGCTCACCACGATGCATGTTCATTACAGCAAAACACACCACCACTGACAGCAGGGAACTTTACCCAGAACTGACAGACTCCCAGCACTGAAGCTAAATCATTTATCTAGAAGAATCTTTTATCTAATTGTAATGGCCTGAATGTTCCCCCCTTTCCCAGCCCCCAAATTTACATTTTGAAGCCCCAACCCCCCAATGTGATGGCATTAGGAAGTGAGGCCTTTAGGAGGTAATCAGGTTTAGATGAGATCATGAGAGTGAGCCCTCCAAAATGAGATTCATATCCTTATAAGAAGAGAAAAAGACACCAGAGCTCTCTTTCTCCACCATGTGAGGAAATAGCAAGAAGGCAGCCTAGTTGTGAGCCAGAAGGCAGGCCCTCACCAAAGACCAAATCTGAGGACCTATAGAACTGTGGGAAAGAAATGTCTGTTTAAGCCACCCAGGCTATGGTATTTTGTTATGGCAGCTCTAGATGACTTAGACACTAGTCTTTAGGCTTCTATGGCTGACACCTGTTACCATAATTTTAGGGAGGGCCACTCTGCTTCTGCCTTTATCTAGCTGAACTTTCTCTTTGTCTCAGTTACTTAAAGAGACAGGGAGTGTATGAGAAAGAGATTCCAAGAAAGTGAATTTAGTCAGGAAGTTGGCATTCCTGCCCTCCTACACCCGTTATGCTCCCACTGTAATTGCACCTCTGAAGACATAACTACCTCAAAGAATCATTTCCAAATCTAGTTTTACAGTACATCACTGTGTCTTCAATTAACTCTAGGGCTGTTACAGAACAATAAAATGTCACAACACAATTTTTTTTTAACTTTTTTTTTGACTGCATTGGGTCATCGTTGCTGCACATAAGCTTTCTCTAGTTGCAGCAAGCGGGGTCTACTCTTCGTTGCGGTGCGCGGGCTTCTCCTTGCGGTGGCTTTTCTTGTTGCCGAGCACGAGCTCTAGGCACAGAGGCTTCAGTAGTTGCAGCACATGGGCTCAGTAGTTGTGGCGCATGGGCTTAATTGCTCCACAGCCTGTGGGATCTTCCCAGACCAGGGCTCGAACCCGTGCCCCCTGCATTGGCAGGCAGATTCTTAACCACTGTGCCACCAGGGAAGTCCCTCAACACAATTTTGATTCACCTTAATTTTGAAAGTTAAACATCAGGCTTTTTTCTAGAAGACAATAGAATAATTGTCATCCCAGAAAAATTGCAAGTGTTCCTTTTCATGTGGTTCAGTACTGTTTTATGTATAAACCCTGTTCCCCCCATTTTTGATGACAAAATCTGTAATATTAGTCAGGGTGTTAGTTAAACTGAGAACAAATTTAGAAAAGTCTTGCTGCACAAAGTGGGGTCCACAGGCTAGCAGCGGGGGTATCACCTGGAAGCTTGTTAGAAACACAGAATCTCAGGCCCACCCAGACCTGCTGAGTCCCACTCTACCTTTTAACACAATCTCCTGGTGATTTGTAGGCACATTACAGTTTGGAGAGCACTGATTTTAAAGATACTGGGTAGTTCACAGACGCTCCTTCCAGAGGGCCAGATTTGGGATGTTAACATCTGGAACAAAATCCAAGTCACTCCTCAGAGAAGCTCAGTGAGGACAGCAGCCTGGGGGCCCAGATCACAGCCCACCCCCCAGCTTAGGTGAGTCCAGGAAAAGGAACAGAAAGGAGGCATGTGCCTCTGAGGCGGAGGGATTCTTCAAAACAAAGGCAAGGGGGTTCAGCTGCTGGGTGGCCAAAAAGAATGACAGACCTCCCCTCCCTATGTATTTCTTTTTGGAGGAATGGTGGAGTCCAGCTCTGCCATTACGTGCCCAGACAACTTTAGCAAGTGAAAGGACATTTCATAGCCTGATTTCCTCATCTCTAATATTACTTTAAAGTGATAGTTTCTATTGACACAGAACTTTACAGTTTGCAAAGCATTCCCATGCATATATTTTCACTTGAGCCAATAGGACAACTCCGTATGACAGATAAGTAGCGTGACCTCCATTTCACATATTGGAAAAGAGAGGCACAGAACAACCTGAGAGTACTAAGACCCCAGATCTTCAAGCCCTCGTACTGTGACCCTGGAACCACAGCCACATGAGTTCATGTGTGTGGAAGTAAATTGAAAACTGTAATGTGTTATTCCAATAAAAGGTGTTCCTTAGTACTCTAGTAACATTCCACAAATACACGTCTAACTGAATTGACTCATCCACCAAGATGCTGGTCCCAGGATCAGCTTGTGTTGTGTTTCTCTCCTTGTGCTGTGGTAAAACTATTACCAGGAAAAGCTACTAATTAATATTAGTGAGCATGTGCATATGAATGAGCAATAAAGGAAACCGTAGCAACCCAGATGGAAGGAAATGATCACACTAAAGTTGTTACATTGTTTAGAGTCTTCTGCAGAAAGTCACTGAGAAAATCTTAAATGTTTCTTTTGAACTACTTTGAAGAACTAAAGTGACCATTTCAATTATTTGTTATTTATCCTCATACTTTCCACATTCTTCTACAAGGTCCTATGACCAATTCTAGGAGGTTCAAAGGCAGCTAAAGGACCAGGATAATGATTAGACCAGAATTCAAGTCTTCTGTTCTTAAAATCAATGTTTATTTTAGACTCATTACAAATAATGAGTCTATTTTTTTTTCTCTAGAAAGACACAATAGTTTCCTTTCATCTGTCTCTTAACAGTAGGTCACACCCTACGGTTCTTTTATCATCTGTTATGAATTTCACTAACTCTAGTTCTTTCTTTGTCATTGATGTTACATTTAAGTGAAAGGATTTTCAGCAGGGTTTTAAACTGCAGTGAGGTCTCAAGGTCAAATGTCTTTGGCAAAGCCTGCCCTAGGAAATAGCTTTTCAGTTAAAGCAGTAGAGAAAGGAATATTAGTTTTTTGTTGTTGTTATAATCCCTGCTCTGCAAATAGATGATGAAAAATACATACTAACACCATCCTATCTAAACTGAAATGTCTTTATTCACATTCATTTCCTTGCCTTTTTTGTGAGGAGAGGGCTTCTTTTCTATTTTGAATATGTATGTATTCATAAAAACTGCCATTTGTGGTGTGCCTACTATATGCTAAAGGTTATACCAAGCATTTAAAATATATTATCTTGGAAATTCCCCGGCGGTTCAGTGATTAGGACTCCATGCTTTCACTGACTGCCAAGCGCACGGGTTCAATCCCTGGTTGGGGACCTAAGATCCCACAAGCCGCGGGGCACGGCAAAAAAATAAATAAACAAATAATATATATCATCTTAAATCCCCTTTGGTACTATCAACAATATTATCAACACTCTGCAGTTGATTATACAGTTGAATAATTACAATAATAGTAATCACTAATTTTCACTGCTCTTTACAATATAATTGGCAATAGCGCTGAGCTCTTTCATGTGTACTGTCTTGCTTAGTCCTCACATCTGCCTTATGAGGTAGCTACTATTATCATTCCCATTTTACAGATAAGGAGACTGAGGGACAGAGAGGTTGAGAAAGTTGCCCATGGTCACTCAGTTAATAAGTTTTGGAGTGGACCTCCATCCCAATGCGGGTTTATTGCCAACGCCTTTTTGTTTCCAGGAGCAGGTTACTGCTGAGTTCTGCTAATTTCTTCATAAACAGAGTTGCCTTTGAAAGGCCTTTGAAGGCCTTGCTCAGCATAGACTCTAACATTAGACAGATCTGGCTTCAAATCCCAGTGAATTTAGTCTGGCCATAACCATCAGGACAGTTTCTCCCAATTCTGTCGCCAAGTCTACTTTCCAGCCAGTGGAGAAGGAAGAAAGAACAAAAGTCCACATCCCTTCCTTTTACAAGCAAGCATGAATTCTGCCCCCTTCCCGTGGGTCTGGACTTCATCTCATGGCTAGACCCAAGGAAGGCTGGGGAATGCAGACATTTTACTGGCAGCCATGTGCGCATCTAGAATTTATAGATTTTACTAATAAAGAATGAAGGGTAGAATGAATATTAGGACAACCAGGAGTCTTTTCCTCCTCAAGCTTCACCACTCTGTGACCTTGGACAAGTTACTTATCCTCCCTGAGCCTCAGTTTTGTCCTTTGTAAAATGAGGATAGTAGTATCATAAGCACATTGTTAGGATTTAGCTAGTGCGTGTAAGGTAACTAGCTCAGTGCCTGGCACAAAGCAAGTATTCAATAAATGTTAACTACTATTAATATTGAGAAGAATTGTATAATTGAAGCACCAGATTGAAGCTACAATGATGTATGGTGACTCTAAAACTTGAACTCTATTGTCAGCATCCCACAAGGATTGTTTGCTGGGTATCGTATAATTGCTGAGCTTTCTCCTATCTATATTTCAAGGAATCCTGGAGGTAAACGGAGTATTAAAAATGAGATATTTTCAGATTCTCAGACAACTGGGGTTTAATTTCCCCAGGTAGAAATGGTGATCCCACTAGAGTGTATGTGTGTCGTCCTATATTATCTAGATATATTTAGATACAATATCTAGATATTAACCTAGAGCAGTGACACTCATCTCTAATTCTGCAGAATTTCTGGTGGTCTCCAATTATTTCTAAGGATATAACAAACTCTTCAAAATAAACTTAACTAAAATAATTTTTGTTGTTGTTGTTGTTGTTGTTGTTGTTTTTGTTTTTGCGGTATGCGGGCCTCTCACTGTTGTGGCCTCTCCCGTTGCGGAGCACAGGCTCCGGACGCGCAGGCCCAGCGGCCATGGCTCACGGGCTTAGTTGCTCCGCGGCATGTGGGATCTTCCCGGACCAGGGCACGAACCCGTGTCTCCTGCATCGGCAGGCGGATTCTCAACCACTACGCCACCAGGGAAGCCCTAAAATAATTTTTATGCACACAATATACACAACATTCTGACATTATTTTATGCAACATTTATTGAGCTCTGACCATGTACCAAGCACCCTGATAGGCACTGGAGATACAAGTGAAGGTAGACATGGGCTCTGCCTTCCTGAAGTGAACAGTCTCTCAGGGAAGATAGACTTTAATCACATAATTGCACAAGTCAATGTTAAAATTGCAGCTCTGGTTATGAATGGGCAGTACATGGTGCTCTGAAAATGTACAATAGGGGAAAATGGCTATACAGAGAGATGAGGATGCTTTTGCAGAGGAAAGTCACGCCCCTTCACCATCTGAAGCATGAGGAGGAGTTGAAGAGCTTAGAGGACATGTTCTGATGCTCTGGAGTCAATCAGGTTTTGTGGGGTCTGAAGAATATAACATTTCTTTCAGAAAAAGAATATAAATGTAGCCTACTTTTGCAAATTTTACAAAAACACATGACCATGGAAACACATTAAGGGCCCGGTGCAATTAAGGAGCTCTCAGGCTCAAGCTTCATCAGCTGCAGTTAACCCCCTTGGGATGGGATAGACTCACTTCATAGACTGAAATGGGCACAGTAAGGCCTTTGAGTTGGGGATTTAAGAGGCAGTCTTAGGACCCTTTCCCTGCTACTTTCCACTCTGTGAACTTGTGCAAATAACTCTCCAGTCTGGTTATCCTTGATTGTCATACTGGGATTTAAAAGGCTTTTAATAAAATAGTATGTGTAATCACTCAGACAGAGGTGTGATCACTGGTGGTATTGTTATTAAAGCATTTGAGAGACCTCTTTGTCCTTCTGTGAAATGCAGGTTTACTCCAAGGCTGGAGGCTGTCTCTGAATGGTGGTTCAAGGACAACCCCCGCTACCCCATTCACAGTATGAGATGGCTGTCCGAAAGCCAGAGATGGGTTCTCATCAACCAAAGCCTCAGGCCTGTGGTGAAGGCTAACACTGATGGCTTTTGAATGAGCAAGGGAAGTTTCTAGGCCCTGACAGGGGAGACAGTACTCTAGTTCCCTCTTAGAGTTAGAAGCCAGTGAGAACTCGGTAGTAACCTCAATTTTTAGATTTTTTTTAAAAAATAAATTTATGTATTTATTTTTGGCTGTGTTGGGTCTTTGTTGCTGAACACGGGCTTTCTCTAGTTGCAGCGAGTGGGGGGCTACTCTTTGTTGCAGTGCTTAGGCTTCTCATTGTGATGGCTTCTCTTGTTGCAGAGCATGGGCTCTAGGCACGCGGGCTTCTGTAGTTGTGCCCCGAGGGCTCTAGAGCGCAGGCTCAGTAGTTATGGTGCACGGGCTTAGTTGCTCCGTGGCATGTGGGATCTTCCCAGACCAGGGCTCGAACTCGTTTCCCCTGCATTGGCAGGTGGATTCTTAACCACTGCGCCACCAGGGAAGTCCCTGGAACTGACTTTTTGAAAGGTGTATTCATGGGCAGAGAGATGCCTCCATCCGCCGTCCTCAGGATGTGCAACGCAAGGCAGAATGTAGCATGGGTGACCCACCATCTCAATTGGCCTGAAACTCTCCCAGTTTTAACACAGAAAGTGCCATGTCCTGAGGAAACTCCTCAGGCAAAACGAGACAGTTGGTCACCCTCCCCCAGCAGAGAGCACCTTGTAAGCCCTTAACGTTCTGCTGCCTTCTGGTGAGAGTGGGTGTGACAGGCATGATTATTGTCCACCCACTTCGGGTTCCTCTCTATTTCCTCCCAGGAGGGAGGATTACACTTCTCTGTTCCTTTGAAGTTAGGTGATGACATGTGACTTGCTCAGTCCAATAAAACATGAATGGAAGTGATGCTTGTGACCTCTGGGTAGAAAGAAGCATTTAAGAACCAGTATGGGGAGGGCAGGGGAGAGATAAATTAGGAATTTGTGACTGACTGATACACTATATGTATACACTACTATATATATAAAGTAGGTAACCAACAAGGACCTACTGTATAGCACAGGGAACTATACTCAATATTTTGTAATAACCTATAAGGAAAAAGAATCTGAAAAAGAATATTTATACATATATATGTATGTATGTATAACTGAATCATTTTGCTGTACACTTAAAACTAACATGATGTTGTAAATTAACTATACTTCAACTAAATAATAATAATAATAATGAAATTAAAATTTTTTAAAAACAGTATATAATCCTTCATATTTCCTTCCTCCTGCCATGGTACTGGCAACATCTAGATGGTGGAGGCTCTGTCAGCCTGAATCCCTGAGTAAGGACCACACGGAACAAAGCCCCCCACCAACCCTCAACATTATGTAGCAAAAGTGTATAATGAATTATTGTTCTTTTAAGTCACTGAGATTTGGATATCTCTTGCTACTGCAGCATAACCCAGTCCACCCTGACTGATTCAGGAAGTAAAACCAAGACCCTATGTAGAGTTTATAGTAGTAATATGGTTTTAATGATTTTCCTGTGGAAGATGATAATAAAACCTTTGTACATATCCCAGTATGATGCTGACAGGAGGAAAAAACAGTGTCACTTTTCCAAACTGTTCAGCAGGAGAAAGACCCTGGACTAACCTGAAGGCCTGGTGAGTAAAACTCCTTGGGGCTCAGATTACACTCCCAGGTGTTGGCCTCTTGACTTCCCAGGACTGGACAGGTGCATGGTGCCCAAGCCCTTCAAAGCAAAGGAGCCTCTGGCACTAAAGATGAAAAAATTTAAAGTGCAACTCTGATAGTAACAGGGTTAAATTAGATATTATATATATATATATATATACACACACATACATACATACATATACATATATTTAAACAAGTTTATGGAGGTATCATTTACATACCATAAAATAATTTTAAGTTTATGATTCCATGATTTTTAGTAAATTTACCAGGTTGTGCAACCATCACATTTTCATCCATTAGAACATTTCCGTCACCCCAGAAAGATCCTTCCTACCCATTCATAGTTCCTCCTTATTCCTACCTCCAGCCTCAGGCAACCACTAATCTACTCTCTGACTCTATAAGTTTGCCCTTTCTTGACACTTTATATAAATGGAATCATACAATATGTAGTGTTTGTGCCTGGATTCTTTCACTTTGCATAATGTTTTTGAGGGTAATCCACATTGTAGAATATATCAGTGTATATGTCAGTATCAGTATATGTTTTTACATATATATCAATATATATCAGTATGAGTGTGTATATAGATATAGATATAGCGTGTGTGTGTGTGTGTGTGTGTGTGTGTGTGTGTGTGTGTGTGTGTGAAGAGACAGGGTATGATGGAGAAATCTTAGGCCTCAGAGACTATCAAATTTGTGTTGAACGTACAAATAAAAACAAACAAAAATATGTGTTGAATCCCAGTCCCTGGAAACTCTCAGAATATCAGTTCAGTTACTCCCCACTCCCTTAAGAGAGTAACAAAGTCTCTTTAGCTGAGTACAGATACTGCCCAACATTTTCCAGCATTTTCATCCTCAAGGTTTACACTGAAAAGTGACTATACATCAGAAACAGTATCTCCCTGTCTAGTGATACAGAGACAGGGCAGAACACCAGAAACCTCACAAAGGCCATCTCCTCCTTGCCACTCAACTTCTCCTCAGCCCTGCAGACAGAGCAACCGCAGGTGTGCAGCTGGCATCGTCCCCTTTCCTTCCTCAGGCTAGTCTTTCCAGCGGTGCTAATGAGCCCTGGAATAAACTGCTCAAGAACAGGCAGCAGGAGGCAGGAGAAAAAAGGGACAGGATAGTTCATAAATCAGACAAAGAAATAGCAGATACAGCCCAAGAAAGCTTAAAGGGAAAAATCCTGGGTGTAGGGATTTGTACTCAAGATACAGATATCTATATACCTGTACATAAAGCTTTTTATACCTTATATACGTATGCAGTGTATATATTTTTAAGCACCATAAACTTTGTATACCCTGGCTGCTTCCATAGTGCACCAAATATTTGCTCTGTTAAAAGATAATAAAAACGTAAGTAAGAAGACATCACAATTTTTTTTTTTTGGTGGTGCCACATGGTATGTGGGATATTAGTTCCCCAACCAGGGATCGAACCCACACCCCCTGCAGTGGAAGCACGGAGTCCTAACCACTGGACCGCCAGGGAAGTCCCAAGACATCACAATATTGCAAAAAGCATTTATGCCCGGACCTCAGGAAAACTGCTAGGGGAGATGTTTCCAAGATGCCCTATTCCATGGCCTATACAGGAAAAGAAACTTTAAAAAGAGTGAGTATATGTATATGTATAACTGATTCACTTTGCTATACACCTGAAATTAACACCACATTGTAAATCAACTATACTCCAATAAAAAAAATTTTTTAAATGCCCTATTCCAGGGGTTCCCACCCTAGCTGTGCATTAGAATCACCAGGGATTAAAACATACGATGACCAGGCCATGCCCCAACTGTATTAGTTTTCTGTGACTGTGCAACAAATCACCACAAACACGGTGGCTTAAAAGAACAGAAATTTATTCTCTCACAGTTCTAGAGTCTGGAAGTTTGAAATCAAGGTGTCAGCAGGACCGCTCTTCCTTTGAAGTCTCGGGGGTGGGGGGGATGGTGGATTTTCCTGTCTCTTCCAGCTTCTGGTAGCTCCAGATGTTCCTGGGCTTGTGGTTGCATAGCTGCCTCCATCTTCACCTGTCCTTTTCCTCTTCTGCATGTGTCTCTCCTCTGGGTGTCTCTTATAAGGATACTTGTTGGAATTATGGCCCACTGGGATAATCCAGGATGATATCATCTCAATATGCTTAATTACATCTGCAAAGAACCTGTTTCCAAATAAAGTTACATTCACAGTTTCTAGGAAGTGAACATACATTTTGGGGAGTAACCATTCAACCCACTAATAATTGCTACAGACTGGATCTTTATGTCCCCCCAGAATGCACTTGCTGAAACCTAATCCCCAGTGGGATGGTATGTGGGTGTGGGGCCTTTGGGAGGTGGTTAGGTCGTAAGGGTGGAGCCCTCATGAATGGGAGTGGTGCCCTTATAAAAGCGGCTTCAGAGAGCTCCCTCACCCTTTCCACCATGTAAGGACTCAGCAAGAAGACAGGCTGCCTTTAAACCAAAAAGTGGGTTTTTACCAGATGCCAAATTTTCTGCACCTTGATCTTGGACTTTCTGGCCTCCAGAACTGTAAGAAATGAGTTTTCATTCTTTATAAGTCACCCAGTCTATGGTATTCTGTTATAGCAGCCCAAAAAGACTAAGACAGAAATCAACCAAATAAATCAGGCTCTTTAGGAAGTGACCTTGGGCATTAGTATTTTTTAAAGCTCCCTGGGTAATTCCAACATATAACCAAGTTTAAGAATCACTAATCTATTTGAACTGCCATCTCCTCCTGCCCAGCAAAGGTCCTGGGGTAGAAACAGATAAGAAGCCCAAAGAGGAGCCCAGAGGATGTTCCTGGCCCCCAACACACATCTGAAGCTAAGCAAGATTGAGTGGACTGTCCAATCTCAAAGGGAGAAGAGGGGGATGGTTGAAGAGAGGGAATTTCCATGGAATAATATTAAAAAATGCCCAATGGGATGGGAGAAGCTTCTAGTTTTTAAGGTTTAGAATCTGTTTATAGAAGGAAGTGTTGCTGATGGTTAAGGGCAAAGCTGTGAAGTCAGATAGGCCTGGTTTCAAATATTGGTTCTGTCATTCTCTTGCTGTGTGACCTTGGGCATGCTACATAACCTCTCTGCACTTTAGTTCTCTCATCTCTCAAAATAAGGATGAGACGTCAGCTACACTCCTGTCAGTTACAAAGATAAACGTTACCAATGGAAATTAGAAATGATGGCCCCAACTCCCAGAGAGCTGGCCAACTGGATACAGAAAAAAATGCAAAACTATGAGAAACAAGTTAAATATATAATCCCTTGGTTATTTTTATCTGTCATTACTAAAATGAAAGTAAAAGGAGCATTGAGGCAGATCCTGGCACTGTGCCATGCTTGGATTTGGTGGGTCAGAGCTATGGTTGCTACCCTCAGGGCTACTACCAAAAGGACAAATGATGCTGGAACAACAGATAATACCTCTACAACCTCTGGTCACCAAGGAAGTAGTCCAGGTGGTGAAGGGAAGCAGGTATTAAGGGTGCGAAAAACCAAGAAACCAAAGGATACAGTGTGAAGGAGCTATCTCATTTTGTAGATCAATATCATCAGCTTCCTGAACTTTTACTAAAATGGGTAATGAGTGTGACTTAACTTAGGACTGGTCTACTTGGCTTTGAATGCTGCAGAATACAAGAGCATGTTTGACTGATACAGGACCTACAGCTTACTATTGAACAATCAGAAATCAGAGATGGCTATATATGATCCAAACACACAGTAGGTTGTTCCTGAAGGGACAGCTAGCCTGAGGGACTGGATAAAAGCCACTGTAAGGTTTCTTTTCCCTGAGAATGTTAACTGATGGCTCCCCTCCTTAAATGCTGAGTGGAACTCCCCAGATGAGGCAGCCCATATGCTGCATATGCAGTCCATGCTGGATTGGCTTTATGATGACCAGGATGTGCACCTATGTAATATGCTCCTTACTTAGATCATAGCAAATGCTGTGATTAGGGGAGCCCCTTTTGCACAGACACCCCATGTGAACCTACTGCTGCGAAATCAAGCAACAGTTCAAGAGACCCTAGCAGAATTGTTATCTCAGTTTACCCTTAGTCTAAGAAAATTGGATCCATTCACAAAAGCATAGGGGGGAAAGAGGGATAGTCAAGGTGATAGGGACAGAGTAAAGGGACAAAGTAGATAATTAAATAGGTAATCCCACTAAGGGATCGTAAGTAAAAAAAAAAAAAAAAAAAAAAGAAGTATGGGAGACCCCTGTAAGTTAATGATCACTCAAGAAAGCAGGTTTGGGGCTTCCCTGGTGGCGCAGTGGTTGAGAATCCGCCTGCCAATGCAGGAGACACGGGTTCGTGCCCTGGTCCGGGAAGATCCCACATGCCGTGGAGCGGCTAGGCCCGTGAGCCATGGCCGCCGAGCCTGCGCGTCCGGAGCCTGTGCTCCGCAACGGGAGAGGCCACAACCGTGAGAGGCCCGCATACCGCAAAAAAAAAAAAAAAAAAAAAAGAAAGCAGGTTTGCTTAACTACAAAACCATGCAATAGAAGCATGAGAGATGCCCCAAAACAATAAAAAATAAAACATCCTGCCCAGTGAGCTCAGTAAGTTAATGATTCCTAGGACGTGCTCTTCTGGGCACATTAAAAACAAAAATATAAGGAAAAGGTGACATTATACTAAAACCTGAGATGACTTACTATTTTTAGCCTATGTTACTGCCTTTTTGCTCATTTCCATCATGCCATGACAGTCCTGGCTTGACCTTGTAGGGACCAGAAAACTCCCCTGCCCAACCTGGAGTAGGAGCTGATGATGGGAGCGTGACGTCTATTCAAGAATGAGAAAGAAGGTGGTCTTTTCTCCCGCCTTTTTTTCCCTTTAATTATAAAATTGTAGCCCACTAAGTTCTCAGGGTGCGGCACCCTCTTGCCTACCCGCTTATAAGCCTCACAGTCATCCTATTCTAATAAATCACTTCTTATCTACCACGTTGCCTCTTGCTAAATTCTTTCTGCTCTAAAACGTAAAAGAGCAAAGCTCCTCAAAGTCCCACAGAACAACACTTAGTGGTTCCAAAGGGGCTAGTCCCACCAGGATGGAAATATTCATATAGTTATTAAGAAATGGGCAGAATATGGAGGACATTGATGGGGTCAAAACATCTTAATGAGGCACTATTGGAGGTTGAGTGGACTGATGGAGCTCCTGCTGGTACCCCAACATTAAAGGGCCTTAAACAAATCCACTCTATTTACTCTAGTCTGGAGGAATTTTTAAAGCTAGAAGGCAAAGATGGCAATGAGAAACCTGACCTTGTATCACAGGGGGCGATGGTCAGCAAATTAATCGGGATGAAGATTGACAAAAGGGCCAAGGTCCCTTGGCCTGATCCCTAGCTGGGGACCAAAGGCCATGTGCATATGTGTGGGTGGGTAAAGTGACCAGAGGGTGGACAAAAACTATTTTGGGTGATTTCAAAACCTAAAGAAGGCCACAGTTAGCTTGGGAGCATGTGAGCTGCAACCGTGATGGGATTAAGGTGAAAGTTTGGATGAAAATTGGAACATTTGAACAGACTTAATGTGAAGTGGTTGTGTTTCCTCCACCTGAATGTATTATTGAGATGGATATTATGTCTGATTGGGGAACACTTCCTATATCTTGTATTGTGAAACTGAAGGCATGTAAGTTTGCCTTTTGGCTCTCATTGATTGGACATACTCAATGAGAACCTATAGATTTGCTTGCCCCTACACAGGTTGTTAATTTGACGCAGTGTTGGATGCCTAGTGGACAAAAAGAGATTTGCACTTTAATTAATGACATATTAGAAGTTGGAGTGCTGGTGCCAACATATTCTCTGTGCATTAGCCCTGTGTGGCCCATGAAAAAGGTGGATGGCTCGTGGAGACTACCAGTAGATTATCAAGGCTTGAATAAAGTAGTATCACCTACAATATTAGCAGTCCCTGTTATGGTTGCAACAGAATAAAAATACAAGGGAGAGGAGATTGGTACTCAGTGATTGATCTTGCAAATGCTTTTTTCTTCAACACAATCTAAGAAAAGAGCCAACCACAGTTTGCTTTCACTTGGGAAGGATCCCAATTTACATTTATTGTAAAGCCCCAGGGTTATTTGAATTCACCAGCAGACTGCCATAAGTTGGTTTGATAATATGCTACATTGATGATATCATGATAATATCAGGAACTGAGAAACAAGCAAGCACATTTTATTTTTTTATTTTTTATTTTTTTTATTTTTTTTTTTTTTTTGCGGTATGCGGGCCTCTCACTGCTGTGGCCTCTCCCGTTGCGGAGCACAGGCTCCGGACGCGCAGGCCTAGCGGCCATGGCTCACGGGCTTAGTTGCTCCGCGGCATGTGGGATCTTCCCGGACCAGGGCACGAACCCGTGACCCCTGCATCGGCAGGCGGATTCTCAACCACTGCGCCACCAGGGAAGCCCAGCAAGCACATTTTAAATGCAGTGGCAACACACGTGACCAACAGAGGATAGTTGACAAATTCAGCAAAGATCCCAGAGCCCACCCAAACAATAAAATTCTTAGGAATAACCTGGGCAGAAGCCACCCCTGACATTCCACAGGCAACTAAAAATAAACAGGTGTCATACCTACCCCTGGCACTAAGTAAGGAGCACAGCATCTTTAGGGTCTGGATTTGGAGAATGCATATTCCACATCTGGCAGTATTGCTAACTCCTATCGTAAAACTACCCGAAAGAAAGCAGTATTTGAATGGGAGCCGTAACAACAGCCAAAAGCAATGGCTCAATCAAAACTGGGCCGTTATGGTTCATACTCTGATAACATTTTGGAAGTATCTTCGACTCATATGTAACACAGACTGGAGTTTATGGCAACAGCCCATGAACACTGCCCAGTGGTGACCTCTGGGATTTAGGGCCAGAAAGTTTTCAGATGCAGCAGTATGGTACAAGTCATTTGAGAGGCAATTATTGGCTTGCTATTATCGAGCATTAATTGAAGCTGTCTCTATGACTGAAGGACATAAAATAATCTTGAAACCTGAAACACACATTATGTCTTGGGTGATGTTGGAGAAACTCTCCAATAAGGAAGCCAGTGCTCAGAAGAGATCCATAATAAAATGGAAGTGGTTTATTCAGGGACATGCTTCTGGAGAAAGGCAAGGAGGTTTTCATCATATTCACAAGCAGGTAGCCTCATTTCCTCTGGGGCCGACTTTGGAACCATCTGAGGAGCTACTGTATCCTATTGACACATGGGTGGTATTTTATGAATAGCTCTCAAGTAACCTACAAAAAGCTGCTTGGCTTATGGATGGCAGTTCTAAAGCAAACGGGCAGCATCCTGTTTAGAAGGCTGCACACTGTGACCAACTGATGGAAAAACTATAATTGAAAAAGTTGAGAACAAATCAGCTTAGTGGGCTGGATTACATGTATTTTCCCTGCAGTGAACAACAATTACAGACCCAGAATCTGGGTGTATTCCTCCTCTTGGGCAGTGGCCGGTGGCTTGGCCACAGGGTCAGGCAGAGGATGTCCATATTGGGTATAGTCCCATGGAAATCTCTATGGGAATTTAAGGGGAGCATTAAATAAGACATGTCAATGCCCAGGAGGACAGCCTCTTTCCCGGATCGGACCGTGATTGGAACCAGCAAGTGGGTATCTTGGTGCACTCACTCAAGGTGTTCAACTGGGTCCATGAAATAAGAGGCTCTGGGAGGAGCTGCAGCAATGCTGAGATGGGCTGATTGTTGACATAATCCTCCTTCACCCACAGAGGCACAAAATGCCAACCGGAACTGCCCTGTCTGCCAACAAGACAGAGACTACAGATGGCTGTGCGGCAGGTTCCCAGGGAGAAGACCCCCAAGCATAGCTGGCAAGTAGACTATAGTGGGCCACTGCCCGTAGCCCCGGGAGGCTATATATGGGTCCTGACAGAAATAGACACTTACTTCACATTGGGCTTTGCGTACCCAGTGGTAGATGCAAATGCTCAAAACACTATAAAAGGAGTAGAGCAGAAGATACTGTACCAGTCTGGACCAAGAAATGAGTTACATTTCTTCAGACCAAGGAACACACTTTACAGCCCATAGTGTCCAAGAGTGAGCAAAGAGGTAGCACATCAAATGGACAAATCATGTTTTTTATCATCCTCAGAGTAGAGATCTGATAGAGAATTGGCATGGGCAATTGAAACATTTACTGCAAAAACTGGGGGAGATAAAGGCATGTAGGGCTGGTTTACATACCTTCCTGAGTGTGTGCTCACACGCAACATGAAGGGGGCCAAGGAGGGCTCCTCACTCAACAGATTTCCTCTGCTTTTCTAGGGGAGTTGAGGGAGGGTGTGCAGAGGATGCTAGTACTACTATACAATTTTTCCGCACATCACCTTAACTTTCTTTTTTCCTAACTGATGCAGTGGCTCTGGGACCAAGGCGGCAACTATGGGTCCTAGAAGCAGGATGAACCAGGGGTGATCTCTAAGCAAGAAATTGTAACTATACCCTTTAAATCTTTATGCCTAAGGGCCTCATGGGTTGCATTGTGTCTTTAGTCTATCTGGCAAAATTCAAGTTGACAGTGAGTTCAGCTGTGTTGCCCAGTGGTAGAGATAGCCTACTAGTTCTGTATCTATGTGACCATACTCTATATGGACAGGGGTGGACTAAGAGGGAGGCACTTGCTAGACTGGTACTACTGCCAGAAATCTGGGCCAGCGCAGTGGCTGAACCTAACATCCCTTCAAAAGGTGGAAAAGTTTGGGTCAAAAATCAATGACAAATGGAGAGAAGGAGAAATAGTAGCTGGGTGTAAAGGAAAGAATAAATGGATTATGCAATAAGGGAAATTCAAGATTGCATTGTTGCCTTCAGGGAGGCTTGGAGCAACAGAAGGATATTGTTTATTAGCACGATTATATCAGATGCCTGAAAGGGTAAAGCCATATGTTTGCCAAGACCACCTCAGCTTTCGGAATCTGACAAGGTCGAGTGGAAATCTGCAAACCTGAGTGGTATTGCTCTGGGAGACTTTTCAGTCGTATGGTATAATGGTGAACTGAACCAACTCTCCATGACTGAGTGGAACTCTAGTATGTTCCAGTATCTTTTGGCTCTTTTATTTCAGGTTAAATCTACTACAGAGGATATCATTAAGTTAGGAATTTCCAGGAAATATTTCCCACTAGGCCATTAGACCATGTATTGTATAGCTCCTGGCATGCTGTGTAACAATAAAACTTGATGATCAAATGCTTATAAAGGTCTCCAGTTATAACAGTCAAATATAGCACTGGCATGCCCAACACGCCACAGTGTACCATGCACAGATACATATTCCCCTTGTTTTTGTGGATGGGAAGCTACAAAACAGAATAGAGAAAGACAATGAGTTATCAGTGGGAATAAAGCAGTGGGCATCAGACAATGGATCTGAGTTCCCCCGGGAGACGCCCCACTCCCCAGATGAAGAAGGCTATGAGATGCCTAATGGCATAATCAGACTAAGTTGTGTCTAGGAGTGACTACCATTCATCCAACCCTAGTATGGGGGACCCATCATTCTTGAGTATAAACACGTATCCTATCTGCACTTAGGCCATTAGTACACAATGACAGCAACATGCATGGTGGATTCAACAACACTGACCCACAAGACAGAAAAGGGTCTTAGGGGAGACAGGTACCAGTCTAGGCAGCATGCAACAAGCCAGTTTGCTTTATTTCTTTTTTCTCCTTATCTCTCTCTTTTTCCTTTTTCTTTTTTTTAAATATTTAAATGTTTTTTCATTTTATATTGGAGTATAGTTGATTTACAATGTTGTGTTAGTTTCAGGTATACAGCAGTATATACATACACACACTACTATATATAAAATAGGTAATCAGCAAGGACCTACTGTATATAGCACAGGGAACTCTACTTAATACTCTATAATAACCTATACGGGAAAAGAGTCTTAAAAAGAATAGATGTATGTATATGTATAACTGAATCACTTTGCTGTAAGCCAATTTGCTTCTAATGAGGAGCGGCATTCAGAGGATGACAACAGAGTTTTCTTATTACTAGCAGGAAAGGTAACCTATGCCCATTGTGTAGTACACGGGGACGAAGGCCATCCAAGTCACTGAAAATTAAAATACACTTTTATTGAATGCCAAAGGCAACTTCAAAATAAAAATTCCACTTTTTATTGGGTGAGTAGCCAAAACATGTACCTTATAAATTTAGAAAACCAATTAAACTCACTTATTGTTTTTAGAGTCTGTGCCAAGAACATGCTTATAAATTCTTAAATGTATTTGCGTGCAGTTTGATTTTCTGAGGGTCACAGTTTTATGTCAGCAACCCTGAAGTTCCACGTGAATCAGAGAAGATTCCTTTCAGAAAATATAAAATGCCCAGTCTCCTATATTTCAACTCCAATTCTGAAAACTCTCTTTTGTGGGCCTACGAATCCAAAAGGTTCATCTTAAAGTAGGTTTAGATGACTGTTCCTGTCCCCTCTGCTTCAGAAGACCCCAGCCAACCTCGCCCGCCTCATTCCCTGAAGCTGCTGCTTAAACTACAGAATTTTGTTGTGTTGGGAGGAGGGCAGGGGTGTTCCAAACCATGCAGCAAATGGTAAACAATGAAATATTGATAGCGCCAAAAAGAATATGAGGGAATCACAGAGGCTTACATTACTCAAAAGCCTTGTGGGTTTTATAAAGTCGCTTAGCCCTATGTCCAAGGATAATAAAACATAAATACGCTGCACAGACTCCAATTATGAAAGATACTAAGTCTTTCAAACAATAAAGAAAAAATTAAATTCTGGGTCTTAAAAATATTTATTGTCATTTTCTTCTGTTGGGAACTATAGGCAGATAAAACATGTAGATATGAAAATAAATGCCCCAAAATAGCCTGAACCACACACTCTAAGACAAAGCCTCCAACGCCTTATCGTTATTTAGACACTTATCAACTTCTCATAAAAGAAAAAGGTAGATTTGAAACTTTTGGAAAACATGTTATTTTGAAAGAACTTTAAAATACATTCTTGGGGGATTTTAAGTAGCTAGTTGAGAGTAAAATACTGTCACGTTTAGCTTCTGGTAGAGGATGTTTGAGAAGTATTTTTATTTCTTTTTTGTTTGTTTGTCTTGGGTCTTCATTGCTGCACGCGGACTTTCTCTAGTTGCAGTGAGCGGGGGGCTACTCTTCGTTGCAGTGTGCGGGCTTCTCATTGCGGTGGCTTCTTTTGCTGCGGAGCATGGACTCTAGAGCGCAGGCTCAGTAGTTGTGGCGCACGGGCTTAGTTGCTCCGCAGCATGTGGGATCTTCTCGAACCAGGTATCGAACCCACGTCCCCTGCACTGGCAGGAGGATTCTTAACCATTGTGCCTCCAGGGAAGTCCCTTTATTTCTTTAGAAGATTCAAAGCCAGATAATTTGGGGTAATTGCTTAAGCATCTGGAAATACCAACTCATTATTCTGGTTGGATCTCAGGGAGATACAAATGTAGATTGGAGAGGCACATCAACTTTTCCATTGTTTACGTATCCGTGCTTACAAGGATAGAAAAAGTCACAGGCAAAAATGAAAGTAGTTTGACTTATAGGGATAGATGAAGGGTTTATGGATAATTTGTTTCTTTTCCTCTGATTTATGTTACTGTTGCTACTATTACCGTGATTTCGCAACCACATTTTCACAAATGTTTCCTGCACAAATGCTTCTTCTAGAGACAAAAAGATTCAGTGTTGTACAAAAGCGATCGTGCGTGGGGCAAGCAGGTTCTTGCCCAGATTTGTGTGGATTCCCCCTAGAGACCAAGATGAGAGGTCAGTATTTTGAGGGATCATAGGTTAAAAATAAAGACTCCCAGCAAAAGTACCTGATAATCTTATACATAAGCAATAATTTAAAGGAGCATATGAACCGTAGGCTCACAAATCTAGCTATAGGTCAGCATCACCTACAGAGTTTTCAAAATACAGCTGCTCCTATTCCTAGGCCTTTTGACTCAGTAATTCTAGGAAAGGGGCCAGACATCTGTATTTCTTCAGATCTCCATAGATTGCAGTCAGAAAGGAGAACCTCTGTCCTGTACAGAATAGACAAGGTCCTAAAAGTAGGGTGGTGAGTTACTTTTCATTTTATATCCAAACCCATGTTTTGACTTTTTTTTTTAACATGTGGATGTATTATTATTGTTGTTGTTATTATAAATCAGTTTAATTTGCAATCATATATCATAGAAATTTGTCCCTGCTAAATGTCCCACGAACATCTCCCTTCTCTGCTCCTGCCAGAACAGCTGGTAGATGCCTTCTCAGCTTTATCCCTTTTTTTAAAATAAATTAATTAATTAATATTTTTTTTTGGCTATGTTGGGTCTTCGTTGCTGCCCGTGGGCTTTCTCTAGTTGCCGCGAGCGGGGGCTACTCTTTGTTGCTGTGCACGGGCTTCTCATCACGGTGGCTCCTCTTGTTGCGGAGACCGGGCTGTAGGCATGCAGGCTCAGTAGTTGTGGCACACGGGCTTAGTTGCTCCACGGCATGTGGGATCTTCCCGGACCAGGGCTCAAACCCATGTCCTCTGCATTGGCAGGCGGATTCTTAACCACTGTGCCACCAGGGAAGTCCCAGCTTTATCCCTTTGATACCTACATGCAATATCCCTTGAAACACTGGTCCTCAAACCAGGCTAATCATCTATGAAGCTTTTCAATATATAGATTTCCAGGCCCCTGTCCCAGGGAGATCTAATTCAGAACATCTAGGGTAGCATCAGGACTCTATATTTTTAAAAGGCTACCCAGGGAGTTCTATCAGATGTTGGATCTGCTGCCTCAGGAGGGCTGGCAAATGAAGCAGTTCCCAGTCCAGGGCTGACACCTTCGAGCCTGGGAACTCAGGACAGTCTTGGCCATAGTTGGTCAGGGGAAGGAGAGGGTATGCTGGAGGATGCTACATGTCTTGTGGGAGGCAAAAAGGGGAAAGGATAGCCACAGACCAGCTCCCCCTCCCGCCTGTTTTGCCAGGCTCCAGCCAAAACCTTGAGCTGAAAGGATTATGACTATATCTTTTATCCTTTCACAGACACTCAAGTTACAAAATACAGTAAACTCAGTTGCCTTTCAACCTTTTTGATCTTTGGGACTTTTTTCTGTTTTTTTTTTTGTTTGTTTTTGAAGTATCAATGATTTACAATGGTGTGTTTCTGGTGTACAGAAAAGTGACTCAGACATATATAGAGATGCATCTATCTATCTAGATAGATAGATATGCTTTTTCAGGTCGTTGGGACTTTTTTTTTTAATAAAGAGTGTATAACGGGGGGATTGTTGGATGAATTGGGAGAATGGGATTGACATGTATACACTGATGTGTATAAAATGGATGACTAATAAGAACCTGCTGGATAAAGTAATAAATAAAATAAAATTCAACATTTGAAAAAAAAAAAAAAAGAGTGTATGACAAAAGCCATGACCTTAAAATGAGAAGCAGAGCATACTAAGTGGTAAATTCTCAAGGGCAAGGGGCAGGGTTCATCCTCCAGTTTCCCAGTCCCAATGGCGTCTCCTGTGGGCCTAGCAGATGCCCAGTGGGGGTCATTTGTTCACTAAAAGTCCAGCAAGTCTCCTGGTTTTTAGCTCTAGATTTTCTTCTGAGTGTGCTGGGACAAATCATCCCTTCAGGGCCTCTGGTTTATTTCTGGTTTATCAACAAGAATGTTTTTTGAAAAGCTTTGAGGGTAGGGCTTGTTGCTAGAAACTGGAAAACTTTCTTAAATATGACAGAATCAGTTCTAGACATTATCAAGGTAGAGTCTAGAATAAAAATAAAGCAGGATAGTTTTTCAAAATCCTAGAGAACTTGTGGAAATGGGGCATGGATGATATTTATTCAAAGAGCTAGTGAATCTGTTCACAATTGTAATATGATATAAACATAAGTCACAAGACAGTATGAAAACTTAGGAGCATTTCTTTAAGCCAATATTTTAAAGACATGTTTACTACTTCAGACATATTTAGATCTGTATGGATACACTGAAGATTCACAGAATAATATGCAATATGAAGGTAACACTTAAATGACATTTACTTTTTCTTTTGAAATAGAGCTCTCTTCCTCCTTTTTAAGCCATATATTTTGGTTCCCAGTAACATTTTTTCTTTCAAATCCACTCACTTGGTCTAATATTTTTAAGTGCCTTTCTCCACCAGCTTTCAAATAAATTATTTACCCTTTCTAAAAATGTTTTAAACATCAACCCAGCCAAAGCTGATGTAAGTGAACCCAAGGGGACTGACAACACATAAAATGAAAGGTTTTTTCTTAAATGGGGCTGCAGAAAAACATGGAAAAATTGATAGAAGAATAGCCTTAGTTCTCCATTTTCAAGGAGGGGAAATGAGTGCAAGACAAATTGAAGCATGATGATATCTTCCTACATTTTTCCTTTTCTACCTGGAGGCAATAATTAATATATTACAGATGCCTATTGTGAATGGGCAAGTGGCTAACTTGCAAAAGTTAACTGTTAAATAGAAGAAAGTTAGGGTACTTTGTCAAAAAACAAAATAGGAAATATTGCAACAAGCTACAGTAAATATTTAGTGTCATTGAGTTAACATATAGGATTTAATTTTAAAACCTTAAAAAAACCAGAAGTATTAGCAGGCATAAATTTCACAAAAAAGTTTTGTTTTGTGGCAAATGACCAAAGATACAAATAATGAACTGTGACTTTTCTCAAGTTCACAATGCAAGAATAAAATTTTCCAAACTCTGACTTCCACTCTAAGATAAATGCAGAAATGGGTACTGCTTTGGCCAAAAAGGGGATTGTGTACTGAGTGAGTTCTCACCTGTATTTACTAAAATGCTCCAGGAGAATCAAGAAAAAAACCTTTTACTGTTGTTTATCTCACCACAACTGGGTGCAAAGGAGCCAGAAAAACAGTAGAAAACACAGTGGAGAAGAGAAGAAACAGGACAGAGCTTTTTCATAGAAGCAAGTGCGGACAAAGCAATGAGCTGGGATCAGTTCCCACAAGAAATGTTTATATCTTCATTAGGTCAGTGACTCTAGCCAAAGAAATGCCTCCAGGGAGTAGGAGTCAGGATTCTGTTTAATGCTTTAGCTTGAAATGAGCAATTAAAGTTGATACAGGAGGAAAGCCAGTCTTAGTTTTCTACCGGCGGACGCCAGATCCCTGGTTTCAACGTGAGAAGGGACCTTAGAATTCACGGAATCCAACTTCTCTTCCACCTTAATCTTCAGTTTCTAAACTTCCTCTCTCCTCTCAGTGCCTCAGTCTAGTCACTTGCTAAGAACCCTCTTTGTAACAAATGTCCCATGCTGATGTAAGACATTCATAATAGGGATACAGAATATTTAAGAACTCTCTGGACCATCTTTGCAGTTTTTCTGTGAATTAAAACCGTTCTAAAATTTAAAGTTTATTTTTAAAACTTCTATTTCTATGGTACATATACTAGTGGTTTTGAAGTCAGAGGGATCAGCTTATTATCTAGTTTCTGCTGCTTAACCTTGTAACCCTGGACAATTCCTGCCTTCATTTCCCTCAACTCTAAGTGTTGTAGAATCTGAAGGGGATCCAGATATGTCATCCCCAAATACGCCACTTTGGCATAGTATTATTTTGATTATTTTAAGTTAAAGGCAACTGAGAAACAGCAGACACAGAAAGAGCTAGCTCTCTGCCTTTTCCCTTTCTGCCAAAACCAGGGCGTATATTTCCTTTCATAAAGGTGACATAAATTTCCATTTGTAAAAGTGTTCCTCTCTCCCAAAGCAGGAAGAGAACTAACTTAATCACTGTGGAAGGCACCAGGAGTCACAGAGTCAGCATAACAAATCTTACTAAACAACCCTATCTACCATCCAGGTCCTAGTCAACTTCCCACAGTTCACCCCCTGCCCCAGGAGCTCCAACCCTCATTTCCTTTATCTAATCACCTCTTCACAATTCATCACCCTTTGTTAAAATGATATATAAGGCCCCAAATCTAACCATGTCTTTGGGTTTTCACGTCTTTTCTGTGAAGTCCCCATGCACGTAAATATATTACTAAAATCTGTTTGCCTTTTCTCCTGCTATTCTATCTTTTTTCAGGTTTGTTTGTTTGTTTGTTTGTTTTTAGGCAGCACCCTGTGGCATGCAGGATCTTAGTTCCCCGACCAGGGATCTAACCTATGCCCCGTGCATTGGGAGCATGGAGTCTTAACCACTGGACTGCCAGGGAATTCCTCTTTTTTCAGTTTAAATCACAGGCTCTAGCTACAGTACCAAAGAGGGTAGAAAAACAGTTTCTGCTCCTTTACAAAATCAAGTGAGAGCATACAAGCTGCATGTGGGATGATAGCTAAGAGCAGAGGATTATTCCCTACTTGTTTGATTATTCCCTTCAAATTATTCCCTATTTGTCTGTAATAAATACCTTCTTTAGAATTCCATTTCCTCATCTACAATCTAGATGGAATAATAGTACCTTTATCTCAAAGAGATGTTATAAGCAATAGATGAGATGATACTGATGTGAAATGCCCAATGCTGTTCAGAACACGTGAGCCGTTATTATACATAGTCCCTTTGCATAGGTGACCTCCTATCAGAGATCATTCCTTTCCCACTGCTCCCTTGGTAGAGGTACCACAAGGGCAATATCTCATCCCCAGCTTTGTTAGTTTAAAAACCACATTTTATCCATCCAATTAGGTGTGATCAGGGCCAGGGAAAATGAGTCACCTCAGCCAAACTTTCAAGAGATTAGCTCACAAACCATCAAGCCGATGCATATTAAGTTTCTTGGGAAGTATAATGGTCAGAGACTGTGTCTGGCTGTGAGTCTCGTTCCTCCCAGTTGGAACATCCTCGGGGAAACCATCTCAGGTTCAGAAGGCTGCTCAAGAAGGATTGGGGTATACTCAATATGCTGTTGTAACCTATATGGGAAAAGAATCCTGGAAAAGACAAGATATATGTATATGTATAACTGATTCACTTTGCTGTACACCTGCAACTAACACAACAATGTAAATCAACTCTACTCCAATAAAAATTTTTTTAAAAAGGATTGGGTTGGAGTGCAAAGAATGTTATAATCTCTATAGACTGTGTAGTGAGCTCTTGGTAATTTACGTTTCCAGTCCACTATTAGAAGGTGAATTGTGCCCTCTCAAAATTCATGTGTTGAAGTCCTAACCCTCAGTAGGCGACTGTATTTGAAGGTGAAGCCTTTAAAGAGGTAATTAAGATAAAATGAAGTCATTACAGCTGCTCTATTCCAGTACAACTCGTGACCTTATGAGAAGAGGAGGTTAGGACGCAAACAAGCACAGAGGGAAGACCGTGTGAGGACACAGAGAGAATGAAGACATTTGCAAGCCAAGGAGAGAGGCCTCAGAAGCAACCAACCCTGCTGATACCTTGACCTTGGACTTATAGCTTCCAGAACTACGAGAAAATAAATTTCTGTTGTTTAAGCCACCCAGTCTACAATACATTGTTACGGCAGCCCTAGCAAATAACACCCCCAACTACAGAGAAATGCTTGGTGAGCCTGAGTCAAATTCTTCCTACTACCCAGTTCTCTTTTTCAGTTCTCCTTCTCTGTAATCACAGCACATACTGAGGTATGTTACAATTCATTTGTGTAAATAAATTTTTTGTAAAAACTTATTTGTATAAATAAATTTATTTGTAGAAATATATACAAGCAGATAATCAGAATCCCTTGTTGAAATTAAAAAAAAAAAAACATTCTAGTATGGAGTTTGCCAAAGTAGGTTTCTTTACCCAAAAAAAAGATTCTGTGATAAAACATATTTGGCAAATACCTACCACTATAGCTTCTCTTCACCATGTACATTAACATATTAATAGTTCTGAGAAGTGCTACAATAAAGAACATGTTTCAACAAGATTTAAATTAGTATTTGCAGAAATTATTTGGCCATGGAACTCTTTCTTTCTAGTAGGTTTCTATTTACAATTCACTTTAAGGAATCTTGCTCCGGTCTAATGCTTTTCATTTACCCATCATCACTTAAATGTGCTATTTCCTCATAAGTTAGTTAATGTCACCATTTTTATTCCCATGGTTTTTGTTTCTTCATGGGGTGACATTCTTGGCTGTCTTCCCAGATGCCCAAACTTCTGGTTTTTTACTCACACACTATGGAAGAATAAAATTCTCCTGGTAAAACAAGGCAAAAGGAAAAACGGAAGCCATTTGAGTTAGTATCTTTATCTTGTCATGTCAGTTAATTATAAAAGTTTCAACAGGAACCCAGAGAATACAAGACGCTCCCACTTGATAAAATGAACTTTCTTAAAGGCCATTTTTTGAGGCTTTCGGAGGATCTCTAACTGCAGCCAATATCATCAAGAGCCAGATAGATAACTAGCTGGGAACCCATCTGTTACCTGTGCAATGGCTGAAGGGGCCTTTCTGGAAATTAAAATTTATCTTCTTTCTAGCCATCTTCCATTTGAGTTTTATCTTGATTATAAGAGAAAAGTCAACTCAATGAGTTAAAAGTTATTTATAATTGATTTTTGTCTTACTCCTTGGCCAAATGACCAGCAGAACAATTATTCCTTTTTTGTCTATTCTTCACCTTCATCTCTCTTAAGATCCTGATTGTCATTTCAGATTCTGCACCTTGGGAGACAGTAGCTTCTGAAAAAAACAGATGACCAGCTTGAGAGTGAATATAAAAATTCGTTTTCTAAAATGAGTGAGTTAGGATGCAACTTACAAACCTGCTAAATGTCTCTGTGGAATTGCAAATAAAACTAGAAAAGCTGCCCGGAATTTTAGAATTGAGAGAGAAAATGATGACTATCCCATGTAACATCCACCTGCTCCCATTTTTCTATGAATAAAAGAGGAGACTTGGGACCGGAATGTAAGGGTGGCTGTGTGGTACCCAGCAAGAGCAGGCACAGTTCCAGAGACCTGGCTTCCAACTCGGGCCAGACAACTTACCAGCTGGGTGACCCTAGGCCATTCAGTGAAGCCCTCCACAAGGCTGCTTCTCCTCCATAAAATGCAATCATGGCTGCTGTGCCCTCCTTATGGGTGGCTCCAAGGTGTTAAGCAGTGCAGATATGAGTGAGTTGGTGTTGGACAAAGGTTGGTGGCTGAATGTTCTCCTAGCTTAGCAGCTATTGGAGAAAGAAAGTCCCAAGGAGCAAGGAAGTGATAGCGGGACAGTCTGGAGACATTTTAAGGAGAAGAGTGAAAGGTGTCTCTTTGTGATGGGCAGAAAATTCTCTAAAAGTCATTTATTCAAGACAATTCCACAAGATGAGACATGCCATCTCTGCATTTCACCTCCGCCTCCTATCTCCTGACACATCTTCAGTTTCCTTGCTCTGGTGAATGCATATATACAACCACAGCCTTTTGAATAGCTCAGTGAAGTGACCAGGGCTGGATTGCCCTTAGATAACTGGAAGGGGTATGAAAGACACACCACAGTAAGGAAACTGAAGATGTGTCAGGAGATAGGAGGGGGGAGGTGAAATGCAGAGATGGCATGTCTCATCTTGTGCAATTATACTCCAGTAAAGATCTATTAAAAAATAAAAAATAATAATAAATTTTTAAAAGGCTGTGGTTGTTCTCCATTGCCTTTCAGGTCAAGATTGAAATCCTTTGCACAGCACAGAAGGCACTTCACAACTTGATCCTATTCTGTCTTTCCTGCAACTTCCCCGTACCAACCTCCCCTCCCCCACCCTTGCCCCTTACAGCAATGCAAATGAAGCGTTTGTCATTATGACAAGGGGAGGGTCCCAGAGGAGGCCTGACTTCTCCACCCCATACTGGAACCCTGGCAGGCCGTGCAGGCCTCCAGGAGCCCTGTTTACATAAGGACCAAATAACCCTGAGAGAAACAAGGAAAAACAAGCATTGGAGTTAGTATTAATCCCAGAAACCTTGGCATTTAAGCTACCCCCATGTAAATGGTGCCTAAGGAAAAGAGACGGTGTGGAGGTGCTTTAATGGAGAGCTAGGCATTGTCTAGAGGACAGCCCTCAGGTTATGTGATTCTAATCTTTCATTGCCTTTGAGCTATTTTACAACTTTTTCAGTTGTAAGTAATTGATAGCAATGCAAGATGATTCACATAGACGTGAGAATTCTGTCTTGAGGTCCAACTGATTTCCCTATCCCCTGTGGAAAAATCAGTTTGCTTCCATTTACACATTCATTTCAGTATTTCTGATTTATAAATATGTCTCTTCTTCAAATTACAATGTTTACCTGGTTCCTTCATTGATGACTTAGTCAAATAAAATCTTTAGGTCTTCCCTGGTGGCGCAATGGTTAAGAATCCGCCTGCCAATGCAGAGGACATGGGTTTGAGCCCTGGTCCGGGAAGATCCCACATGCTGTGGAGCAACTAAGCCCGTGTGCCACAACTACTGAGCCCACGTGCCACAACTACTGAAGCCCATGTGCCTAGAGCCCATGCTGTGCAACAAAAGAAGCCACTGCAATGAGAAGCCCACGCACCACACGAAGACCCAACGCAACCAAAAATAAATAAATAATTTTTTTAAATAAATAAATAAAATCTTTAACATATATATGTACATTAACAATGTATATATACATTTGTATATATATTATATTTATGTTTAAATATAATATAAAATATATATATACATAGATAAATGATAATTAAAATTAAAATCACGCCACATGCACACACACATATAAGATTTATGTGTGTGTACATGGTGTGTGTGGTGTGATTTTAATTTTAATTATCTTTTAGTAGAGGGTGAGATGCTGTCCGATCCAACCCACATTTCATCCAAGTCGACCCAGAGAGAAATTGTCTCGGAATCTTCAGGGAGTTGCAGGAGGGCCGAGAGATTAGTGTCACTATTTCAGGATTTAAGAAAAGAGTTGTGCAACATTTAGTAGAGGAAGCCTTCTTCACTAGAGAGACAGCACCAGCAGCTGGACAGACATCTCTTGTCACCATCAACAGTTGAGGCTCCCCAGGTAAGTCAGAAGTGGGGCTGCGACAGCGCTCAGGTTCTGTGATGCAGCAGCAGTGGGTTAGGAAGAGCCATATCTACGCTGACACTGAAGGACTTTGATGGACATCAGCCCCAGCCATGGACAGAGGGGAAACAGAACACAGAGGAAGGCACAAGCCTGGGAGCTCAGTGGGCCTCAGACCTACAGGTTTTTCTTGCCGTCATATTGTTAATGTTACCCATATTCTTTGCACAGCCTCCTTAAGGCAGTTGAGGAGGGAATCGAGGGTTAGGTCACACTGTGCTATGTTCAAGGGGTTCTCGTGATCCTAGTACTCATTATACAAGAACATGGGAGGGCTTCCCTGGTGGTGCAGTGGTTAAGAATCTGCCTGCCAGTTCAGGGGACACTGGTTCAAGCCCTGGTCCGGGAAGATCCCACATGCCACAAAGCAACTAACCCCATGGGCCACATCGGCTGAGCCTGTGCTCTAGAGCCCGCGCGCCTAGAGCCCGTGCTCCGCAACAAGAGAAGCCGCCGCTATGAGAAGCCCGCGCACCGTAACGAAGAGTAGCCCCCGCTCGCCGCAGCTAGAGAAAAACCCGTGCACAGCAACGAAAACCCAACGCAGCCAAAAGTAAATAAATTTAAAAAAAAAAAAAAAAGCAGCAGCCAACCCACAGCTGCAGCCAGTTTAAAAAAAAAAAAAGAACATGAGATAACAGGTTATGTAAGAAAGCAAATATCTTACAATATAAAAAATACCCTCTTGAGCTGCCCATTTCTTTAAATCACCCCTCACTCAAACATCCCTCCCGAAACAGTCTAGAATCCGTACCAGCCATCAGTCAAAGATTGAGGTCAGTCTGTCATTAGTTGTCAGAAACCGTAAAGGTATCTGCCATTTTCAGGTGACACCCGTGACTAGAAAGCCTACAATGAAATTGCAAGCCTTCTCAAAGACGAAGTTTCGTGAAGCAGTGAGTCTGACATTGGAGAACTGTTTGAATCATGCGCAAAGAAACATAACAGAGAAAGAGAGAAAGAGAAAACTGACCAGACAGATTTGGCAGACATCGTAGGTGACTCATTCAACTTCCCCCAACCCCTTCTTTTCTTGCCTGCTTTTACTTTACAGGCTGGAAAAGCTGAAATAACCTGTCTCTCTCTCTCTTTCTCTCTCTTGCGCGCGCTCCTGCAGCCAACAAGAACCAGACTACACAAGTTCAAATCTGACTTTGCCTCTTCCTAGCTGCGTGACGCTCAGCAAGTCACTGAACTCTTTCCCTCCATTTGTTCATCTGTAAGATGTACCTGCTTCATGGAGTTGTTCTGAGGATTAAATGAATTAATATATGTGAAGCCCTAAAAATAGTTCCTGGCAAATAGCAAGTGTCCAGTAAGTGTCACCAGGAGTTTGATCTAGAAGTAGGGTCACACGGATGCACCCCGCTTGAGGTGTACGTGAGGAGACATGATTAGCAGCCCCATAGACTGCATGCACATTTTGGAGGAGGGGTGTTTCACTGAAGGAAGCTCTGGATGCTGGGCTGCCCAAAACACTAGAGGTCCACTAGCCCTGCTAAGTCACCAGAGACAGCCCAAGGCGAATGTCATAAACTATCCACTTGCCAGCGGCCCAAGGAGAAGGTGTGTAACTCCTGGACTATAGAATTCCAGAGCCATCACTACTGCTCCCTTGGAAGTTTAGCCCAGAGCCAACCCAGCATGGAAAGTTCTTTTCTTCCTCTCCTGATATTCCTCTTACATTTTCTTACACTTGATTTTCTTAGCCCTATATTGAGTCACATGAAATTATGATAAACACTCCTCTCCCCTCTGTAATGTCAATCTGTAACTATTTGGAATGCATAATCTTGCCAACCCTCAGCTGGCTATACATCGTTAGCAAAACAATTTCACCTCACTTCGGCTACACTGTCAAGTTCCTATGATTTGCATGGCTCATTCTCTTCTCCCTTAAATAATTCTTCTTGGTAATCCCCTCCATTTCTTCCATCTTGCTGGTTGTGTTTTCCTAAGAGTCTGTTAATTTTCCTGCTCCCTACCCCAGACTCTTCAGGGACCCAGCCTGGCTTTTGTTCACTGGCAAGCAGCCTCGCTGAACACACACGTGTCCCAGTTCTCAGCTAGCCTCCATCCCTGAGCTGTTTCATTTTCTCTAGAGGGTAGTGAAGAACAATTGCACCCAAGCCTATAGCAAAATCAGTGCCAAGAACTAACAGGAGGCCCCCTGAGCATAAAATGACAATTTGAAACTGAGGAAATGTTTCTCTAATCATTTCCTGCCTTTCTTAATTCCTTCCATCCCATCTATATTCATTTTCCCTAGAGATAAAAATAAAATAAAATCTGGCTATAGACTCTCTGAACATTAAGCAGATTTGTTGAAACAGGTTGTAGCGCTTCCATTTTGTGCCAATTTCCCATTTGAAGAGAATAGGTATGCAACCCATCTGTGACACTGATAAAATAAAGTATTGTTTCATTAGTAGGCAGGTCAATTTAATGTAGACGTATAGATAGGACCATCAGGAGTAACCAGAGAAATCTATGGAACTTGAAATGATGAAGAAGCACTGTAAGCTGGGTCTTTAAAAGCAGCACGAACAGGAAAAGTGCATGGGTGATTTAGGGAAAGGATTTCTCAGTTGTCTTTTGTGTGTGATCATTGATGTTTTGACAATACTATTCCAAGCATAATTTTTAATTTAAAATATTATGGGTAAGCAAATACTTCACAAAAGAAGATATACCAAAGACCAAGAAGCACAGGAAAAAAAGTTTAACATCATTAGTTATCAGGACACACAAATAAGAACCACAATGGGATATAACTCTATACCTACTGGGATGGAGATAATGACAAACCCGGTATCCCGCGACGGGCCCTCCCTGAGTTAGGGTGTGGTGGGCTAGACCCTTGGAGAGAGTGAGCCTCTAGAGAGAGTGGGATTCCTGTTTGATTCGGCCTTTTGTGGCATTATATCCAACTTTAGTATTAAATAGAATTGGAAGTGACTCGTCTTTTTTTTTGAATTACTGAATGTGGTTTTTTAAAATATAAATTTATTTATTTTTATTTATTTATTTTTGGCTGCGTTGGGTCTTCGTTGATGTGCGCAGGCTTTCTCTAGCTGCGGTGAGCAGGGGCTACTCTTCATTGCAGTGCGTGGGCTTATCATTGCAGTGGCTTCTCTTGTTGTGGAGCACGGGCTCTAGGCACACAGGCTTCAGTAGTTGTGGTGCATGAGCTCAGTAGTTGTGGCACATGGGCTTAGTTGTTCCGCAGCATGTGGGATCTTCCCAGACCAGGGATCGAATCTGTGTCCCCTGCATTGGCAGGCGGATTCTTAACCGCTGCGCCACCAGGGAAGTCCTGGAAGGGACTCAAGTCTCTAAATCTCACTGTAGAGATGATATCCACTCCTCTGATAAGCCTGAGTTCCTCAGGGACAGAGACCTTGGCTCTTTCACCTTTGTCTCCCCACTGACAGGTATAACTTAATAAATGGATGCTGACTGTATGAAGTAAGGCATACCATATTACTGGCTCACTGAAGAAATGGGACTTCTAGAACACTGTCCTAAAGCAACTTAATTTTGCCTATCGTGTCTCTATAGATTTCTCAGGTGGCACTAGTTCTCCCTGTGCCCTTGTATAAAAAGTCAAGCAGGTCCTACGACTTCTCTGTCCACTTCAAGTCACAAACCTAGTCTCAGATTCAGTATTTAACATGTGTAGGCCAGGATACAATGCAAGGCTTCAAATGTGATTTAAAGTCAAATTGTTCCCCTTGGGCATGTGGCCGCCCAGGAGCAGTTGCCTAAAGGAAGCCTCAGTTTGGGGAAAAAGCTGTGCTTGTCTTTTCTCTTGCTCCTGCCTTGCTGATATCCCTCCTCCAGGTTGCCTGCTGTGGTTTCTGATCTCTCCAGGGTCTGAGGGTCACAAGAAAGTTCTGAGCTGACTGGCTGTGTTATCTGCTGGCTCCAAGCTTTCTGAGTCTGGCAGGGCTTTAAAGTCAATGCTTCCTTTCTTGAGTATTTTGTGGGTTCTTCAGAGAGCTCTGCTCCCCACCCCCAAGCACCCCGCCACCAAAAGAAAACATAGATTAGCCACCCTGAAGTTACCTTGCCCTGGGTGACTTCAACTCTATTCCACTGGTGCTTGACCTAGGGTATTTGTTAGCCCCTAGGCATCCAGCCCCACCTTAGCCTCCTCTCAGCTCTGTTTGCCCCTCGGTGGATCTCTGGGATAGGACCAAAGATGACCCCGTGCCAGCTCTCTCTCATGTTGTGACCTACATTTGGTGCACAGGAAACACATGTTCCTACTCTGCTAAAGTCTGTAAGTGACATCTGACTCCAACCTACTCCCCCCCCCTTCTTTGCGTACCACCAAAGCTGTTGGCCAGCCCACCTCTCAACATTGAGGTACACTTCTCAGGCCAGAGTTGTCCCCAGATCACTGTGACCCAACTGTGGAGACCCCCGTCTAGCTCTCCTGAGACCCCTTGCATTGGGTTTGAGATAGGAGCAATTCTTGCCCCTTGGCTGGGATCAGACACCCAGCAAACCAACAATACACTTCCAAAAATCCACTCCCCACCTCTCTCTTGTCTTTACTCCCTTCAATATTTTACATGCTTTTGATGCCAGGGAAGAAGTCAAGAGTCTGAAAGCACTTTTCTGCAAAAGCCTTTGGAAGCTTTCACGTTGGAATGCAGCATCTATTATATCTGTGGTGGCTCAACAGGTGCACATACATCTAAAGGACTGAGGCATAAATGCTATTAAAATTAAAGTAAAAGTAATTTGCCTGCTCAATGAAGTGAAAACTGGTTGAGGAGCTGTCATGACTGAATGCCCCCAGATGACTCACACATGTGCCCTGACAACTTCAGGGGTGCGGAAGGGGCCTCACAAACATGAGGTCAAGCTTTCTGCAAATGGAAGATCAGAAGACTTTCCTCCTAGGGGAGTCTGTAATGGCCAAGGCTCAGTGAGAACAGCTGGAGTGAAGTGACAGGCTCCACCCCTCAGCCTTCCTTGGCCCTACTGGCAGACAACTTGGGGGGCTGCTGACAGAGTGTTTCCCAGCAGCCCTGTGGCCCATATGATCCATACTGAATGGAAGTGAAAAGTCCAGAGTAAACTGTCCTCAGGAGATCAGGAATTGAGGGAGTTGTAGACAGCTGGGGCTGGCTTTAGGTCTATCACACCAGAGGTCAACTTTCCCTCTGCCTGTGGCAAAAGAGACAGAAATGGTATGAAGTTCTGGACTCAAAGAGTAGGGGGCATGCCAGATGGGTAACCAATAGACTTGGTTGACATTGTAGGGAAGGCACAGTGGTTTGAGACAATGCTTGGCAGCGAATGCCTGGTGGAACTTCATTTAGAGGATCACTCCATTGAGAGTTGGGGAAAGCCAAGGGGATTTAGAGACAGAATTTGATAATTCTGCAGACCATTGGGCAATGGAAGTCAATACAGCTGTTAGGGTTCAGGGCATGCTACCCCCAAATATGGCACCTTGGCATACTGAATATTTTGTTCTCAAGGAGTCTGAGAAAACGGCAGAAGCAAGAAGGTTACCCTGAGCTTGTTCCCCACCCGGCCCCAACCCCTGTCGCTCTTCTTCCCTGAAACAGGTCATAAAACCCTCACGTGAGAGGTGTCTTCCTTATGTCTGGAAAAAAAAGGGGCAACCTAATCTCCAAAGACAAACGGATGCCAAGAAGAATCCTAACAAACAGGCCTTGCTAAGTTTCCCTCAGTTTACTACTAGGACTTCATACTCTTTAACCAATCATATTCTACAGGACTGCCCAATCCATCACACCTACCATAAAATACAGGTCTAACTGTTTTGGGGGTCCTTATTTCCTTATGAAGGATCCCGTGTCCTGTAAAACTTTTTTTTTTTCCTTTTGGCCGTGTGGCATGCAGGGTCCTAGTTCCCCGACCAGGGATCGAACCTGCATCCCCTAAATTTGAAGTACGGAGCCTTAACCGGTGGACCACCAGGGAAGTCCCCTGTAAAACTTATATTAATAAATTTGTATGCTTTTCTCCTATTAATCTGCCTTTGTCAGTCCCAGACAACACCGCCATGGAGTTGAGGAAAATTTTCCTCCCCTATACTGCTTAGGATTTCTCTCTCCCTAGCACTACATGTAGTAGCTCAAGATCCTGAAAACTAAAACCCATAGGAAGATCCAGGGCCAGGCTTTTCCCAGGATCCTTGCCCCTCTTCCCAGGCTCGGTAAGTGAATGAAACCACTGGGAAGGAAACCAAGAGGCTCTCTTTATTTCTGAAGCCCAGGACCTAATAGGAGCCTGATCTTGGCTTCTTCCCACCTAAGCCACCAACCAAAAACGCCACCTCAAACTCCCCATCTAACAGCGGTCTCCCATGATCCTCTGCCAGGAAGTCTCCAAAGAGTTCACCCAAAAAACCTCACTAGCTTTTGTAATATTTTCACGTGTTCAAATAAAATTCCAAACACTCTCTCTTCCTCTTCTGGGGAGGAGGGAGGAAGGAAGGATACATCTATCAGTACCTCAGAGCCCAAAGCAGCTATTCTCTCGTCTCCCCATCCTAACAGATAGCGTGGTTCCCAAGATCTTACTTGGGAAGGTTGAAACAAAGGGGAGCAGGGAAGGCAGGGACTTCAGAGGACTAGACCAAGAAGGCCAAGAACTGATGGGAGTGAAGGTTCAGGCTGGAGAAACCCTGAAGACCCAGGAGTTCCAGACCTACCAAGTATGGGCAAATGGCGTGGGGGTCAGGAGGCCGCAGAGGAACACTGTGGGCTTGGACCAGAAGTTGTCACTCAGCCTTCAGGTTAGAAGGCCCAGCTTGCCCATGGATTAGGGCCAGGACAGTGGGTGAAACAGTCCAGACTAATGTATTATCCTGCGAAGTGAAATTCTGCCACGCTACCAAGTTGCTGTATATGATACCAAGAGATTCTTCACCCCGAGTGAAGAACCACATCTTGGTTTGGATGACTCACCCAGAAGCAAAGCAAAGAACAGGACTATGGGGTTGCATGAGGTCCCAGCAAGCAATGTAGACTAGAAACTCTTTCATCTGTTTGAATGGAGGGGAGCCAGGAGGACTTTATATAGAAAGAGTCTTAGATAATTGCATGTCCAACTCAGACATTTTTGTGACAAATGTTTCAAAAGAGACGTACCTTTAGCTTTTATGGGCGAATGAAGGAACCATATCTATTTTTTTCTTTTGTTATAACATAAATCTTACAAAAAAAGAAAATTAAATGAAGTGAGGGTAGTATGTGATAGTATAACCCCTAAGGGTTTGATTTCAGATTAAATTTCAAGTTTACCAATATTTATACTAGGATTTTATCTCTTCAATTATATTTCCAATGAAAATCCCAAACTTTTGGCTTCTACATTACGATACGGGGTTTTTTTCTTTATACAATTTTTTAAAGTTACACTCCATTTACAGTTACTACAAAATATTGGCTATATTCCCTGTGTCGTACAACACATCCTTGTAGCCTACCTTACACCCAATATTTGCTAACTCCCACTCCCCTATCCCTGCTGGTAACCACTAGTTTGTTCTCTATATCTATAAGTCTGCTTCTTTTTTGTTATATTCACTAGTTTGTTGTATTTTTCAGACTCCACATATAACTGATATCATATAGTGTTTGTCTTTCTCTGTCTGACTTATTTCACTTAGCATAGTGTCCTATCATTTAGATAATATTAGGGTATGTTTCTTAATCCCCCCTTTCTTGGGAGGCCAAAATTATCCAGCTGTTTGAAATCTCACAATCATGCCTTAGACTGTTTATTTCGTTAGCACGTCTTTCATAAGCTTGAGCCACTTGCTAGGAAGAAAGAGGGAAGCTCTGAAATTAGACCTTCCTGTTCAGAGGGTTTGTAATTCACAATAAGAAAATAGCAAGGGGCTAACAACTAATTTATTTCATAATCAAAATACTTAAAATTGTAACTCATTGTGTGTGAGTGTGTTTGTGTGTGTGTGCACACGTGTGTGCATGTGCACACATGCACCTATCACCTGAGACTTGGTATCCCCTGGGATTTCAACTGCAAGTTTTGAGCACGTTGAGTGGTATATTAGCTATTCTCTGCAGCCAGTTCTGGTAGGAAATTGAGCTCCTTTCATTCAAATGAAAAATGAATCCAGTGTTCTTTAATGGGATTTATATTAGTCAACAAATGGAAGGAAGTGTACCAGTGAACACAGTCTGGATAACAGAATTTAGCTAATTTTCTCAACCTGATACTATTTTTTTTCTCTTAGAACATAGTAGATACTGTAGAAAATTCTAAAGTTTCCTTTAATCTTCACAGTTCTTTCCAGTTTTGTGCCTGAAAACAGATACCCCTGTATGATTGCATTACCAGATATGATTCTTCTTTCTTAAATGAGAAAAGACCTTAATGTAAGTAACTCATTAGTTATCATTAACCTCTAGCCACAAGTGTATACCTTTCTTCATCTCCATAGAGCTCTGTCCCCAAAAGGCCATTTTATTGTTCAAGGTGACCTATGACAGTCTCCATGGACTCACATAGCTATTTCTTCTTCCAGTAAATGAGGCTTCACAGTTTAAATGAACTTCTACAAAACATACAAGGTCACATAAGTAATAAAATTTAAGTAAATCATCACAAAAACCCTCACGTAAAAACAAAACAACTTTATCCTACCCCTGCACAGTTGAGCCATATGACAATGAAACAGGGACCTCCGTGGACAGTCCACTTCTGCAGACGGACTCTTATCGAAGTTTCAGAAGTTAGAGATTTAAAATGAATTCAGGAAGACTGGCTTTTGAAAATAACAACAAATACTGAGTAAAGATATTTCCCACCAAATACAATGGTGACTAAATATGTTTGTTCAAATAATCATCCTTCCCAGGCTTCCCTTGTCATAGCCTTGATCATTTGGTTTTATGGAAACAATGGCAACATCAATGGCAGCTAAAATTACAGAGGTGCTTTGGTACTTCCTTGGTGGCAGAGTGGTTAAGAATCCACCTGCCAATGCAGGGGACACAGGTTCAATCCCCGGTCCAGGAAGATCCCACATGTCGCAGAGCAAAAAGGCCCGTGAGCCACAACTATTGTGCCCGCGTGCCTAGAGCCCATGCTCTGCAACAAGAGAAGCCACCGCAATGAGAAGACTGTGCACCACAACAAAGAGCAGACCCTGCTCGCCACAACTAGAGAAAGCCCGTGTGCAGCAACAAAGACCCAATGCAGCCAAAAATAAATAAAATAAAATACATTTTTTTAAAAGATAAAAAATAAATAAAATTACAGAGGTGCTTAGGCCTCTGGCAGGCAAGGGTAAAGCCTGATTTTTCTCCAAGTCTTCCTCCTAGGATAGTGCATCAACCAGCCAGCATTTGCTGTTAGGTTTAAGGGTTTGGAGGAAGTGGGTGTGTCACTCAGCCCCACAGGGTGCCATTTTCCTTGGTAATTTACAGTGGTCCAGGGTCCTGCCCTCAGCCTCGGTGGGTCAGACACTCAGTCTTGGGAGGATCACAGGTTTGACTGAAGTCTGACTCATGCTCACAGAGGCTGATGTACACGTGCACTTAGTAATTTCCAGTGAGAAGTAGAACTCTACGGTGGACCAGATGTACATGTCAGCTCAAGCACCCCGTTCTTTCCCAGAGGCAAGAGAAGTCAGTGTAGCTGGTGGTTATCTGGTCAGCATGGCTTCAGAACAAGGGATGGGATTTGAGGGCTTGGTCCCAGCAGATCTGAGTGACCCACTGGACCAGCTCTACAGTAGTTATTCCCGATCCTGCACACTGGCTAAGCACTCCCTTCCCTGGATGGTGTTTGAGTGGGGGCACCAGTAACAGTTGCTCCAGGGACTATCCTTTTTCTAATCTCCACGGCCAACCAACGCCCTCCTAATGGTGCTTTCTTTCTTGAAAGAATTTAGTACATTTGATCAAGTTATCTGCAGTCTGGCTACTGGCAGCCAGTCTGTGTTTTTAAGGTCAATTTGCACATCTCTGTTCTGAGTCCTTTTGGACTCAGAGGGTAATGTATTTCCCCTTTATCTGAGAGTAGTGAGGGAGAGGCACTCTGTTCATAGGTACCTTCACTTAAAACCTATATATAACACCAAAGGAATGCAGAGAAAGATCTCCAGAGACTGTGCATTTATCAGGAAATGTATTATCCTAAGGAGGAGTGTTCAAGGTTGGATTGTCATTGACCTGGTGGAGAGGAGACAGAAGTCATGCCAGATGTGTAGGTAGTAGTGGGGGATGGTGGGTAAGGGGCTGGTGTGGCAGTAGAGATTCTATACGAGCAAAGATAAGGAGGTTAGGCGTGTCGACCTTTGCTGACAGTCTGTAGGGCTGGGACCATCTTTCTCAATTGTATCTCCAGCACCTAGCTGGGTCTGACACATAGTAGTTGCTCCATAAATATGCAGGAAGAGCACACATCAAAGAAACAAATGTGGGACTTCCCCGGTGGCGCAGTGGTTAAGAATCCACCTGCCAAGGCAGGGAACACGGGTTCAATCCCTGGTCCGGGAAGATCCCACATGCCGCGGAGCAACTAAGCCCATGCGCCACAATTACTGAGCCCGTGAACCACAACTACTGAAGCTTGCATACCTAGAGCCTGTGCTCCACACCAAGAGAAGCCACTGCAATGAGAAGCTGGGGCACCGCAATGAAGAGTAGCCCCAACTCACTGCAACTAGAGAAAGCCCACGTGCACCAACAAAGACCCAAAGAAAAGAAGGAAGAAAGGAAGAGATGTATTTAGAGTAAAGGATTCATCTGGAAGAATTTCATCTTGGGGAGTCCTGCATCAGTGGAAAGAATAATAAAGCTACAATCAGAAGATCTGAGGTATGTGATCCAATGTGCGACTTGCAGCAAGTCAGTTTAGCTCTTTGAGCTTGGTTTCCTCATCTGTAAAACAAGGATGATAATGTTGCAGGAAAGGGGACCCCTTCCAGGGCAGCAGGCTCTTGTCCAACAGTCAGAAATGAATTGTCTGAGGAGACACATGTGCTGACAAAGCAAGAGACTTTATTGGGAAGGGGAGCCCGGGAAGAGAGAAGCAGGGAAAGGGAGCCCAGGAGAGCTGCTCTGCCACATGGCTCGCAGTCTACGGTGATGGGGTTAGTTTCTGGGTTGTCTCTGGCCAATCGTTCTGACTCAGGGTCCTTCCTGGTGGCACACGCGTTGCTCAGCCAAGATGGATTCCAGCAAGAAGGATTCTGGGAGGTTGGTAGCACATGTGGACTGGCATCTCCTCTTTCCTTTTGACCTTTTCCGAATTCTTCCAGTTGGTGGTAGCTTGTTAGTTCTGCATTCCTTACCAGGACCTCCTGTTGTAAGATAACTCATGCAAGTGGTTACTATCGGGCCTGGCCGGGGCAGGCAGTTTCGGTCAGTGGTTCCCCTAACAACAATGCTTACCATATTTACTTCACAGGATTGATGTGAAAAGCAAGTACAATTGTGAGCAGGAAAGCTGCTTTGGAAAGCACAGTACTCACAGAGGGCGGTAGTAGCGAGGTCAAATCTCTTAGCTCCTTTTACCGTCCAAGAAAAAGCCACTAAGGAAGAGAGTTGAGAGTCTGTCTCTGCCAAATTCCCCATCTGTTATGCAAGATCATGGGTAAGCCTGCTGATGACGCTGGGGGTGGAATTGGGGGGCCAGAGCAAGAAGAGGGGTTTCTCACCCAAGGTTGTCAGACTCACCAAAATTAAGAGACTAAGCAGAGCTGAGAGTCAAGTGAAAAGCTGGGTTCAATTTAAAAGAAAAAGAAAGGGAGGAGATTCTAAACAGGACAACAAAAGTGAGGCATCAAAAGCAGAGGATGAGGCCAAGAATCTGAGAGCCACAGAGAGGAGATAAAAGCAGAGTCTTAAATATAAGCACATGCCTAGACAAGAGTGACTGCCTGGCACTGCTTTTTTTGCTTTTTTAACAGCTATATGGAAATATAATTCATATACCACGTCACTCAACCATTGAAGAGTACAATTCAATTTAATATTTTCACAAAGTTATACACCTATCACCACAATCAATTTTAGAATATTTCATTATCCTAAAAAGATAATGTATACCCTTAGCCATCGTTCCCCACCCTCACCCTTAGGCAACTAGTAACCTACTTTCAGTCTTCATAGACTTGCCTTGCATTTCAAATAAATGGACTCATACAATACATGGTCCTTTATGAATGGCTTCTTTCACTTAGTGTGTTTTCAAGGTTCAACCAATACAGTAGCATGTATCAGTACTTCATTTCTTTTTATGGCTGGATACCACATTTTGGTTATCCATTCACCAGTTATGAACAGAATTCTATACCTGGCCAAATCATCGTTAAGGCTGAGGGCACATTAATGACTCTTTCGGAATTTGCAACATGCAACCCTGTTGCATGTTGCAACATTTTCAACCCTGTTAAGATACACCTAAGGCTTATGCTGAAGAAAAAGACTGGAAGTCTAATCATTTGTGAGCCACATATTTTACTCATTTCATATCTAAGTACAAAAAAGAAACAAAAGACAGTCCATGTTATTCACTTTAAAATATCAATGCCTCAGGAATTCCCTGGTGGTCCAGTGGTTGGATGCTGTGCTTCCACTGCAGAGGGCATGGGTTCAATCCCTGGTCGGGAAGCTAGGATCCCACATGCCGAGCAGCGCAGCCAAAAAATAAATAAATAAAAATTTATAAATAAAATAAAATATCAAAGCCTCTGCTTCCTCTCAGGGGAACATGCCATAGAGAGAAGGCTCACTGAGGAGGTGCAAGGGAGTACTTACGTGTACAATGCTGTTTTTATTGGTAGCCGTGAGAGAATCAAATGTTCCATTAATTTTCCTTAAAAGAAAACTGCGGGACTTCCCTGGTGACACAGTGGTTAAGAATCTGCCTGCCAATGCAGGGGACATGGGTTTGAGCCCTGGTCCGGGAAGATCCCACATGCCGCGGAGCAACTAAGCCCGTGCGCCACAACTGCTGAGCCTGCACTCTAGAGTCTGCGAGCCACAACTACTGAAGCCCATGAGCCTAGAGCCTGTGCTCCGCAACAAGAGAAGCCACAACAATGAGAAGACTGCATACCGCAACGAAGAGTAATCCCTGCTCACTGCAACTAGAGAAAGCCCGCACGCAGCAACGAAGACCCAACGCAGCCAAAAATAAATAAATTAAATAAATTTTTTTTTAAAAAAAGAAAACTGTGGACCAGTCCATGCAGTAAGGGACTCTTTCTTTCTTACACGACATTGACAGAGCCAGTGACTGAAGCTGTTTTTCCAGTTGTGAGAGTTGCATTGAGGCCTCATCCTGGGACCTGAATACCTGATGACCAGCCATTGAAACCAGAGCTTCCCTGGGATAAAAGGTCTGGAGCTTCCACTGCATAAAAGTTCCAGACTCATCCCCACATCGAATCTTCTACCGTTTCCTCATTAGCCACAAGAGCTCACAGCCCCAGATGCCAGGCCATAGATGCTTATGCGAAAGGGTCTAGAATTACCCCAAGGTTGCATCCCCTCTGGTTAGGAGCCCCAATCAATGAGATGAGGGAGGTCATGCATAGCCTGAGTCAAAGCCTGCTCAGGAAGAGGATCACAGACAACAGAACTGGTTCCACCTTCTCCAGATGTGGAGGAAAGCTGGAAGCAAATGAGTAACGTAAGAAGACATGTCTCTTCCAGCCAATGTTCACCTTTGGTTGAAAACTAGTCATATCTGATCATTTCCAGCCTTCAGCCTGGGATTCTCCCCTTTGCTCTTTAAGATTTTCTCTTCTGGGGCTTCCCTGGTGGCGCAGTGGTTGAGAATCCGCCTGCCGATGCAGGAGACACGGGTTCGTGCCCTGGTCCGGGAAGATCCCACATGCCGCGAAGCGGCTGGGCCCGTGAGCCATGGCCGCTGAGCCTGCGCGTCTGGAGCCTGTGCTTCGCAACGGGAGAGGCCACAACAGTGAGAGGCCCGCATATCACACACACACACAAAAAAAGATTTTCTCTTCTGAAAGACAAAGAAAATAGGACCTCTAAACAGATATTCTTATCTGAATTGTGTGCCTTTTGTAATTTGTGATTTTCTGTGTTTATAAGTAGCACATTCCATGCATATTTGAAGGAAAAGCAAAGTGAAAAGTAAAAAGAAGAGTAACTTTCCATTCAGATGTAATCTCTGCATCTGCTGTTTTCTCATCCTGGAAGTTTCTCTTTTATACATTTGGATTTCCTGGATTTGAACATCATGACTTCCCTCTTCTCTGGGTCTTTTTTGTCTCTATTCAACTGTGGGAAAATGTCTCATTTGTCTTCTTGCCCTAATTTAGTATCAGCCATGTGCATAGCATTTCCAAATGTGGTGGTTGTGTCTTTTATGCATAAACAATCTTCCTGCTCCCATTTCAGGCCTTTTCCTATCTGCTTTCTATTGGGTCTTGGGTGCAACATGCGTTTAACTCTCTGAGGATACAAATTAGAGGTGGTTTAAGGCTTCCTAATGGCTTGAAGTAATACTTTCAGAAGGGAACATTTTTGCTTTGACTTCTCAAGATATGCCCCTCTTTTGTCTTAAAAATATATTTTAAAATGTCCAGTGGTTTTTCTCAATGCAGAGGGGCTGTTCCTATGTGTCCAGTATGTATCAGGAGGTGTGATAAATTCTAGCTAGCAGCAATTGTGTGGCTTCCTGGTCCAATCCCACAGGCCTAGTAAGGGAAACGATCTGAGATTTTCTAGAGTTCTGCTTTTCCAGATTAGTCTGCTTACAAGTGGTTGGTAGGTGGGGCCGGACAGCTGGAGGACATGTGCAGCAGTGCTACCCTGGGCAGAAGTTCCTTTTCTGGGTTTGTTGGACAGCCCAAGGTCCATGGGGACATCTAAGTCTTCCTGGGCCACCACCGCCCTCATTAGGAACCCGCTTCATATCTGGAGACACCATCTGCTCCCACTGGGAGTGAGTGCTGCAGGAGGGCTTCTCCCCGTGCAGGGCTCTGGTGCTTGTGGAATTGAGGTTTCACACCCACCTCAGGTCCTCCCCTCAGCATATCTGACTTCCCTGTGGATTCTCATCCCTCCAGCTTCTCCTCTTCCAAGATAAGCAGTTTCAGAAGGGACCTGCTTGAGCTCCCTTCCACTCACTCCCTGTGGCAGACATATCATTATTTGCTGCCCAGTGTCTGTCCTCTTTCCTCCTTGCCTACAGAACCCTGATTTTGTTCCCCACGGGCATATGTGTGCAACCCAACATGGACCACGCCTCACCTAAGCTAGTGGTTCTCCAGGAAGGTTAGCCTACACCAGAGAATGTTTAGGAAAGTGTGTATTGGGGTGTGAATGTAAATGTCTGAATGGTTAAGGGGGGTGCCAGAGAATGGGAGCTAGAGATGCCCTGCAATGTGAGAGAGTTCTGTGGCACAAAGACCAGCCTGGCATATCTTTCTTTTTAAAAATTTTTAAAATTAATTAATTAATTGATCGATTGAGTTTTGGCTGTGTTGGGTCTTCGTTGCTGCGTGTGGGCTTTCTCTAGTTGTGGTGAGCAGGGGCTACTCTTCTTTACCGTGCACGGGCTCTAGGCGCATGGGCTTCAGTAGTTACGCCACACAGGCTCAGTAGTTGCGGTTCATGGGCTTAACAGCACACGGGCTTAGTTGCCCTGTGGTATGTGGGATCTTCCCGGACCAGGGGCTCGAACCCATGTCCCCTGCATTGGCAGGCGGATTCTTAACTGCTGGGCCACCAAGGATGTCCTCCTGCATGTCCTTCTAATGCCCACTGGAAATTCATATAGATGAAAAACTGTATCCTCTGTGCCCAAGAGTCTACTTCCATTTTACATATAAATACAAATTATCTGTTTTGTAGCTTTAACAAACAGTGCCATTTTCCAAGAGCGCAGCTATTGAATAAATTGAGGGAAAATAGTGCTATGCTTTATTATGTTTGTGCTATGTTTTGAAATTCACCAGGAGCTGTTCACTATTACAGAAAATTACATCACTGTTGGGCATCACTCGTTCTATTTGAGTTGACAGTGCCACACCCCAGCATTAGTCTGCCTTGGTAACTGTCACATGTAATTATGTGACAGAATTTGAGTCCCTGTTAATAGACTTAGAAATCAAATATTATTAAATAAGGAGAGATGAACGACACAGGAATCTGACTTAAATTATTGTCACTTTCAAAATGATTTCATGTTTGTCATCCCATATTTGAAATTTTTTGTTTGTTTAACATAATGATAAGAAATCTATGCTGTGAGAATAGTGATATTTATTTATTTGGGGTTTGCCTATTGTTTTTCAACCTTATTTTGATCCTCTTGCCAGAATTGTACGAAACACCTTCTCTGTAGCCTCTTTTTTTCTTTTTTTGGAGTTATTAGGAGAGTTTATTTATTCATTTCTTTATTTTTGAAGTATAGTTGATTTACCCTACAGACTGTTTTATCATGATTTTTTCCTAGAATATCTTTTATTCCAGTGCTTATTGAGACACAATTTTGTAGGTCTTCAAGGCTAAGCACCAATCTTAAGGTATGAAGTTTGATAGGTGGTGGGTTTTCTGTGATACCTCCCCATTTGATGTCCCATGTCATAAAGAAAGAATTTTTTTTTTTTTTTCGGTACGCGGGCCTCACTGTTGTGGCCTCTCCCGTTGCGGAGCAGAGACTCCGGACGCGCAGGCTCAGCGGCCACGGCTCACGGGCCCAGCCGCTCCGCGGCATGTGGGATCTTCCCGGACCGGGGCATGAACCCGCGTCCCCTGCATCAGCAGGCAGACTCTCAACCACTGCGCCACCAGGGAAGCCCGAAAGAATTATTTTTGATGCTGCACTTAGCAGTAAGGCTCAACTCACTTGAGAGAATATCATAGTCTTCATCATCTCCACTTCAACACTCTGTAATTTGGACAATTAAGGTTTTTCCTTCCTCTTTCCTTTATCAAACGAGTCTGGTTTGTTCGTACTTAAACTTGCACTGGATTTTATTGTAGTGGACAGTTGAACCTCTGCTCCTCATCTTCCTGTACTTCTTGTATGGAATATCTTCTGATCTTCTTTCTCTTTTCTTCTCAACTATCCTTTTGAAATAGGTGCAACATCCAACTCTGACATTCTGTCTTCTAGTGGAGTCATACCAAGTCAATTATGCATTGAAATGTATAATATTGTATTATAAATTACTTTCCTCTTATTTCTCTATTACAATTAGGGCATTATTTTGAAATTACAGCTATAAATGAGTTATATGATCTATTATCCATTGCCTTTCAGGATGGAGTATTACAAAATTCTTGGATTTTTTTTTTTTAAGGGAGGGGATAAAAGGAGGGATTTGTTCTGATAAGAGTGGGTCTAAGGCAGAAATGAAAGTCGTATTCCTCATTGTGCAGCCTCCCTGGAGACATGAGGTTGGAGGTGGGGGGTGGGGGGGCAGAGGGGCATGTGTGACCCATTTCTAGTCCATGAGATCTAAGCAGATGTCTGCTGGGCAGAGGATAGTGGGTAAACTTTGTGATGTCTTGACGAAGAGGGACATATGTGGCTAACATGCCTCCCTTCCCTTTTTGCAACCTGGAATGCTGATGCATAGCTGGAACTGCAGCTTGTGATGAGTCAAGCACGAAACCAATATACTAAGGACGGCAGACTGGAAATAGGAAGCATCTGAGTGCCCAGATGATCTTTTTGACCTACTGAACCAAACCAAATAACCACCTCCTTATGGATATTTAATCATGGGTGAAAAGTCATCGTTTAAGCCATTGTAAATTGAGTTTTCTGTTACCTGCTAAACATAAACTATCTGCTCCTTTGCCTACATTGATCCTGCATTGACTGGTACCACCTGTAGCTGCCACCCCCAGTGACTCTGCAACATCGTAAATCGGTAGTGATTTGGTAATCACTACTCTAAAAAAAACTTTGAATTATATCTCTTCCAGTATTCATGACTATGCTAGTGGAAACTGCCCATATTCTCTCCAGAATGCTGTGTTTTGAATGCTTGTTCAACCTTATGAATAAACGATAGGTGGGAATTCGATCCAGTGATTACTGCTCTTTGACGCCTTCTTATTAGAAGGCAGCTGGGCAGTCCTTGCATAGCCCAGAACCCTAAAATGGCTGAACCCGAATGTTCTGTAGAACAGCATGTCACCAGCGTTCCGTTGTCAGGTAACACCAGTAGCATAGATGAAATAAAAGCAAATCTATTAACTCTGCTACTGCAACCACTTCAAGCTAATTATTGAAGTGATGCGGTTTTGCCTTAATTATGGAACATTATTCAATTAAATTACATTTGACTACCCATAACTTTTGTTCAAGGAGCACTTCATATACAGACACCTCTAATCAGAGTAGAAAGCACTTAAATACTTAACCTGGTTAAATGGAAGTGAAAACCATAATGCATGGCATTCTTCTTGCTAAGGGAAATCTTCAGCCATTATGTCACAAGACCAGGCTTTAGAAATAATGCGTAGGGACTTCCCTGGTGGCACAGTGGTTAAGAATCTGCCTGCTAATGCCGGGGACATGGGTTCAAGCCCTGGTCCTGGAAGATCCCACATGCCGTGGAGCAGCTAAACCCGTGCGCCACAACTACTGAGTCCCCGCTCTAGAGCCCAAGAGCCACAACTACTGAGCCCGTGAGCCACAACTACTGAAGCCCACGCACCTAGAGCCTGTGCTCCACAACAACAGAAGCCACCGCAATGAGAAACCTGCACACCACAACGAAGAGTAGCCCCTGCTTGCCGCAACTAGAGAAAGCCCGCGTGCAGCAAGGAAGACCCAACACAGCCAAAAATAAATAAATAAATAAATTTATAGAAATAATGAGTAACTACCAACATCCACTTACAGTATTTTGAGGAACATAGGAAGAGCACCCAAAGTATATTTGTTCTCCAAAATCCAAAAAACAGAAACAAAAAAACCAAAAAACTTTGAAATCCTTCTCCTGAAATTGAAAATGATAGAAATTATAGTACAATTGATATAATCCTTAAACATCCAGCAGAAAACACAATAGGGACTTTAAGAGACAATTTGCCATAGAACCTGAAGTGATTTTGTCTCGAAAATAGATAACTTGCCATAATTTTATGGGAAAGTTTTAGTGGGCACACAGTAACTGTTCTTTCACTCAGTGCCTGGTTTGCACCAGGTCTTGTGCGTTGACATTGACCAACCTCAGTAGTGGGAGAGACACCATCCCTGCTGCCCCTGAATTGGCAGCAGTCCAGGGGCTGGCAGTCCAGCAGTGTTTGTACCACTTTTTTTCTTTTAATTAATTAATTATTTATTTATTTTCGGCTGGGTTGGGTCTTCATTGCTGCGCACTGGCTTTCTCTAGTTGCGGTGTACATGGGCTACTATTTGTTGAGGTGCGCAGGCCTCTCACTGCGGTGGCTTCTCTTGTTGTGGAGCCCAGGCTCTAGGCACACGGGCTTCAGTAGTTGTGGCTCACGGGCTCTAGAGCGGGGACTCAGTAGTTGTGGCACACAGGCTTAGTTGCTCCAGGGCATGTGGGATCTTCCCAGACCAGGGCTCAAACCTGTGTCCCCTGCATTGGCAGTTGGATTCTTAACCACTGCGCCACCAGGGAAGCCCCTGTGTCACTTTTTTATTGTTAAACCTTATGTGTCTGGCAGCAGAGACTGGATGGAAAACAAGCAAGACTAGAAGCCAGGAGTCCAGCCAACAGGTGCAGAGCGGGGGCCAGGAGGAGGAGACGGTGAGATGTCTTGGAGAGAGACTGAGGAAGCAGACTTGAAAGGACCTGGTGAATTATTGGTTACTGGGTTGGGATGATTATGATTCATTCAATGGATCTGAGTTGGTGGCCAGGGAGGTAACTGTCTTTAAGAAACACAAGCCAAGTGACTTCCCTGGTGGTCCAGTGGGTAAGACTCCGTGCTCCCAATACAGGGGGCCTGGGCTCAATCCCCGGTCAAGGAACTAGATCCCGCATGCATGCCGCAACTAAGAGTCTGCATGCCGCAACTAAGAAGCCCACATGCTAAAACACAGATCCTGCGTGCCGCAACTAGGACCCAGTGTAGCCAAAATAAATAAGTGAATAAAAATAAATATTTTTTTAAAAAAGAAAGAAAGGAACACAAGCCAAGAGTTTTGGAAGAACATCATATTTCCCCTATCTTCACTTCATGATTGAGGAACTGGAGACCTAAAACTGGTGAATGATGTTCTCTAGGTCACTTAGCCTGAAGATGCAGCTTCTCTCTTGTCTAGTTGGCACTTCAGACTTCTTTCTGTTTGGGTGTTCTGCCTTTCGTTCCCCTCCAACAAACCTCTGGGCAGACCTGCCATAAGGGCCACGAGATTGAGCAGGCTTTGAAGGAAACCACCCACAGCCCCTGTGCTGAGGGACGAAGAGGTTAACAATGTCAGTTGAGGATTTGTCCTCATGTTAGGTTCTGTGCTAGATGTTTTATATTATCTCATTTAATACAGTATTATCATCCCTGTTCTGATGAGAAAAACTGAGATTCAGAGAGGTTAAGTGATATGTCTGAAGTCACATGGTTGGGAGTTGGTAGGGTCCAAATTCGGGTCCATCTGGTCCCAAAGGACATGCACAGCTTTACACCTTTGTCTGCTGTCTCCTCTGAGCAATAGCCATAGTGGGGTGTGAAGAATAAGGCTACCCCCTTTTTTTCACCGTCATAAAATGGCAAGTTAGCATGTGGCCGAGCCCAGTTCAACCAAAGCCCATCTTAAGCCTCTGTGTGACTATGATCGCTCGCTGTTGATGGGTACATCAATTAACACATCTACTGAAATTTAATACTTTAGTCAATCCTTGGCAAGCCTTGTAGATCTGACCTTCCACCCAATTAAAGAAAGTGTGGAGGCCTTTTCCACTGTCAGATACAAATGAAATCCAGCTGTCTATGACTTCAACCCCAGTCCAGATGTTTTAAATGTTAAGTTTCCTGCCCAGTGTATCTTTCCATTAACCATTTTTTTTTTTTAAAACTGCAGGCTGCAACCCATTAGTGTTCCTGAAATCAATTTAGTGGATCACAACAGTGCTTTAAAATACTGGAATAGAATAGACTTCTCTAGAATAGACCAGAACAGAAAATATCAGAATGTATCCCACTAAGTAAAGGGTGTTATTCTGTGAAACTTGTATGTCAGTGTGTTTGTATGCAATGATTAAAAAGTATATTTCGGAAGGGTAAGCTGTGACGAAGTGAGAGAGTGGCAGGGACATATATACACTATCAAATGTAAATTAGATAGCTAGTGGGAAGCAGCCGCATAGCACAGGGAGATCAGCTCGGTGCTTTGTGACCACCTAGAGGGGTGGGATAGGGAGGGTGGGAGGGAGGGAGATGCAAGAGGGAAGAGATATGGGAACATATGTATATGTATAACTGATTCACTTTGTTGTAAAGGAAAAACTAACACACTATTGTAAAACAGTTATACTCCAATAAAGATGTTTAAAAAAATAAATAAATAAATAAGTATATTTCTTACTCTGAGTTGTGGTTTAAAAAAAAAAGGAAAATCACTGCTTTGGAGGGCTCTGTCATCTTTTCTTTATGGTTACTGAAAGAGCAGCTCTCTCTGTCCATGAGAGAAAGTTAACTTACAAACAAATGGAAAGGAAAAAAGTGGAAGGCGGAGTCTTCAAGCAGGCAGGAAAATAACAGCTCTCCATAAAGGGAGATGTTCTTGTCAACAAGTCTTCCAAGGCCAGAGTCCTCAGAGAGACTCTTCCATGTACAGTAAATGATTCTGTTGTATCAGCTTTACTTTCCCACGTCTCAAGATTGCTTTGGGATCTTACTTTGTGGATACTCAACAGTTTGGCTTTCTGGATGCTGCAACATGAAACAAAAACATGTGTGTGCTTCTTTTTTAACTTGGTATGATGGAAAATTTTTAATTTTAAAAAGAGTTGAGTGAAACGCCACATACCATCACTCAGCTTCAACAATGATCAGATTGTAGCCAATCTGGTTTCAACTATACCTTACCCACTTCCCAGATAGTCTATCATGTCATCCATAAATATTTCAGTGTCTATTCAGAGATGGTTTCTGAACATTTATATCTACCCGGTCCTCCAAATCCAATCCTCACACGCTGCAGCCTCTGGGAACTGCACTCCCTGAGACATGAGGTTTTGGCCAAAACACAAGAACAGGCAGTCAGGTCCCATAAAGAGTAGGTCAGGGGGGCTTCCCTGGTGGCGCGGTGGTTGAGAATCCGCCTGCCGATGCAGGGGACACGGGTTCGTGCCCCGGTCTGGGAAGATCCCACGTGCCGCGGAGCGGCTGGGCCCGTGAGCCATGGCCGCTGAGCCTGCGCGTCCGGAGCCTGTGCTCCGCAATGGGAGAGGCCGCAGCAGTGAGAGGCACGCGCACCGCAAAAAAAAAAAAAAAAAAAGAGTAGGTCAGGTGGTTTGTGTTCCCTCATAACCAAAGACCCCCCAAAGGAAATCTGATTACAGATCCCAAGACATCTTCCAAAACAATTTTTAAAAGGAAGAGAATGGCTTTATGAAAAGTAGGACAGGGTAGACAAGCTAAGAGAGTATAGTCGTCAGAGCTGACAACCAAAGACTGTCTGGTCCAACACTCCCATGTTGCAGATGAAGCAACTGAAGCCAGAAAGATCAAAGGGCTTGGGATAAAGGGCCAGAGGACAGCTCTTTGGATCTTCAGTCCACATAATGTCAATAGTACACGAGTACATTGCTCATTCAAAGTAGGAGAGGGAAGGTTATTGAAGGGGTGGCCTGCCAGTTGGGAAGGAGAAGTAACTGCAACCATGGGATGTCTTCTCATTCCTATTCTAGATCTTCATTTTTCCTGAATCAAAACCCCGTACCTTTAACTGCCTGTAGGTCGGTGCCACTTTCAAAGAAAACTCAACATTCCAAAACTTCCTCTTCTTCTGCAAACAACTGATTCCTTCCTTGTCATTTCCATGGCTCTGCCCTGCCTCAGGGTCAAGTCCAAACCTCCTTTGCCAGCCTTCCTTGGCCCACTGTCCCATGGTCTCCACCCTTCTGTCTCCACACAGCCTACATGTTGCCAGACTGGTTTTCTCTCTGTCTTCATCGCCCAAGGCTGGTTCCCCCTTCAGGCCTTGCAGGGATGCTCTTTGCAATTACAGACCCCCTTGCCCTCTCGCCCCATACCTTATCTGTCCTTCTTGGCCTCACTCAACTTTCTAAGCTTTGGGAAGCCTGTGCTCTCAGACACTCACGCTTCTCTCTCTCCTCTTGTCTGGGTGCCTGCAGTTTTTCAAAGGTTTCATTCACACTGGGGCTTTTTAATATTGCCTTTTAACTGTCTTACCCAGGTTCACCTAGTGACCTCATCTGCTCCCTCCTCTCCTTGAGGTTCATAACTGAGTATTCTCCTTTTGTGTACTCTCATAGTGAATTAAATAGAGGCAACTTGTCAGTCAAGGCAGCAGGGCACTGTGGAATGAGCTTTGGAATCAGAGTTCCCCAGCTCCACTGTTCAGTAACCATGTGAAGGTGAGCAAGTTAATTGACCTTCCTGAGCCTCATTCTCCTCTTGTAACAGGTGGAGAATACTATCTACTCAGCGGTATGCTTACCCAGATGATACTTAGAATCTGTACAGATATGTTTGGAAGCTATGGAATAGTTTGGTGCCACATCACTTAGGGGACAGAAGCACAGATTTAATTCTACCATTACTATTTTCTCAAAAGCAACCCCAGGATAAAATCGTGCCATAACATGTACATATATACACTCCCAAACGTAAAATAGAGAGCTAGTGGGAAGCAGCCACATAGCACAGGGAGATCAGCTCGGTGCTTTGTGACCACCTAGAGGGGTGGGATAGGGAGGGTGGGAGGGACACGCAAGAGGGAGGGGATATGAGGACATATGTATACGTATAGCTGATTCACTTTGTTATAAAGCAGAAACTGACACACCATTGTAAAACAATTATACTCTAATACAGATATTTTTTTTAAAAAAAGGGTACACAGATGCAGTGAAGAAGATAGCATAAATTGGTAAAACATTTTTTTCAAAAATATCATGTTCCTTTTGCAAAAATCATGAAAATGTTCATATGTTTCAACCTGTAATTCATCTTATTGAAATGTTTCCATAAAGTAGGAGTCCTAAAGAAATAAAAAGCAATACACCAGAAAAAAAAAAAAAAACATGCCATAAGACAAGCCCATGGAAGTTTAAGTCAAACACTGCTAATACTAAAAGGGTACAACAGGTCCCCCTGCCGCATGTGGTTTGTAGGATCTTAGTTCCCCCCGCCCAGGGACTGAACCCCGGCCGAGGCAGTGAAAGCGCCGAGCCCTAACCACTGGACCGCCAGGGAATTCCCCAACAGATATTATTATTAGCAGTAATTATGACAGATTGGGCAGGAAGTGCGGAGTGCGTTAGGGAGACGTATTAGTATTAGGGGCTGCTGCAACAGATCAACCTGAGCTCTGAGTGGTTTAATCTAATAAAAGTGAATTGTTGCTGCTCAGGTCAAGTTGGATATGAGTCAGAGCCTGTCCTCCCTCTTGTAACTTTAAACTTGAAAATGGGACGCTAAGACCACCGCATTGGAAGAGAGGAAGAAAGACGAAGTAGCCCCTTCTTCCGCTGACGGCGAACTGCACGGAAGGCCGGGAGGGAAACGGCGGGCGCACGTGCACGCTTGGTGTGCACGGACCGCGGGCAGCTTGTAGCTCAGGTCCAAAGTTTCCTTTGACTGCGGTGATGTTGTTTGTATCCGCTGAGATGCTGGCGATTGTGCTGCCGGGCCAGTGAAAAGCCTCTGCTGGAGAACTCAACCTGCTGCGCCCCGCCCCCCCGGGGCCGACCCCCTCCGGTGGAGGTGACTCCGAGGGGTGAGCAGGGACATGGTCCTGTGGAGAACAGCAAGCCTGTCCAAGAACCCAGGCTCCCTTTGCTTGTTCTCCCAGCTTCTGTAAACGGCCTCCAGGCTGTGTGTTTGCCCAGCTCCCTGCCCCACCACCCCCTTCTGTCTTCCTTCTGTTTGTATGCACTTTGGCCCTCCCGCCTGTTGGAGCCAAAACAGCAGAGGAAGAGGGGCTGGCTGGCTCCGCAAGGGCAGTCTGGGCCCAAAGTCTTCAGCTCCTCCACCAGGCCTATAGTCTCTCTTTTTTTTTTCTTTAAGTAATTTATTTGGCTGCATTGGGTCTTTGTTGCCGCTCGCAGCCTTTTTCCCCTAGTTGTGGCGACCATGGGCTACTCTTTGTCGTGGTGTGCGGGCTTCTCACTGTGGTGGCTTCTCTTGTTGCAGAGCACGGGCTCTAGGCGCACGGGCTTCAGGAGTTGTGGCTCACGGGCTCTAGAGCACAGGCTCAGTAGTTGTGGCGCACGGGCTTAGTTGCTCCACAGCATGTGGGGTCTTCCCGAACCAGGTCTCGAACCCACGTCCCCTGCATTGGCAGGCCGATTCTTAACCACTGCGCCACCAGGGAAGCCCCAGGCCTACAGTCTCTGACAGCCAGCAGAGATCATGTTACTTCTGTGCACACTGTAGATGCCCAATACATATGTCCCAGCAGGGCAATAGGTAGTCCTGCAGAGAGATTAAGAGAATGTGTATTAGAGTCCACCACCCCTTCATTCAAATTTTGGCTCTGCCATTTCCTGGGTCTCAGACCTTGGCATTGTTATTTAATATCTCTAAGTGCCAGTTCATGGTACTGGCAGGTCCGTAAACGGCAGTAAATAAATGACCAATTAAAATTCCCTAAAGTGGTAAGTGTGCTGAGGAAAGACACAGGGGATCAGAGCTAGAGAGAAGGGAGCACTGTTTTAAGCGGTGTGATCTTAGAAGGCCTCACTGAGGAGGTGACCGGTAGCATATTCCTGGGAGGATAAAAGAGCCGTTGGAACACTGTGTCACTGCCAAAACTGCCACAGTCGCACTCACTACTCCAGATCAACACTGTGATAGGTTTTGGCGCTTTGATCAGAGTGACATTAATATTTCTAGTTTTTAAGCAGCCCTGAATTTAAAGGGCACCCATCCTTGTTCTTGTCATTTCTTGCCTCAGCTCTAGTTACTGAACAAAGCCATCTCCCTTCTCCTGCTTCCTTTTTGTTCTAGGCACGTCATTCAAATTTTATAGTCCCTCCTTCCCTCTTCTGTTCCAAAACCACTTTGATCTTTTTGTCCTTTTCCTCTCTTAAGTGGTCCGTGGCCCTTTTCTGCAGAAGGTGCACATTTTCAGCAAAGCTCTCATCTCCATGTCCTCTGAGACTATCACAGAACAGCTAAAAGTGCTGAGCGCATGATGGAGTCAAGAACAGCAGACGGGCATGGGGGGAGGGGAGGGAAGGTCAGAGAGAGCTGAGCCGACAGAGCTGCCCAAGGCAGGTGTGGTGGCTCTGGGGCTGGCAGGGCTCTGTGAAGGACTTGGAAACCAAGAGGCCATCACCTGGATGCCCAGAGCTGACTGTGTGTTAGAGGCTCAGCCATGAAGCTGTCGTCCGCTCCTGCCACCCTGGGCTGACCTTTCCGGGTTCCGAGGGGCTGTGGTGTACCTGGGCCTCAGAGATGGCAGAGGGGCAGTCCAGTCATTCAAGGAGTTTATCAACTTTTCTTGACAGTGACAACCCAAAGTAGGGCCACGTCAAAGCTCTAGGGACATTCAGTGCAGCAGCATTTGCAAAGGTCATCTGCATACCTTCATTGCAATCTTTGCCATGTCTTACACCACGTGTACAATTTCTTATCTAATATTCTACTTTCAACTGACTCCCTGTTCTTCATTTACTTTCAAGGAAATCTTTATGTCAAGTCAAAGAAAAAAAAGGAAACTAGTAATGGGCAAAAAAACAAACACAATGAAAACGAAACAATGATATCAATGTTAGTCCAGATACTGTTGCCTGCCCAAAGCTCTATACTTAAGATTATGTGTTTCGTTAAGCTCTCTCTGTTAAAATAAAAAAAGAAAGGAAAGTAGATTAGCAAGAGGTGTTAAAGCTATAGTAGCACTTATGTTTTGACTTTATCAGGATTGATAAAGAATTGAAAAGGAAAAAATGTTTTCAATACTAACTCAATGTTATGAAATTCTGTGTCCACGTAATGCATTAACATTTAAGGAAATCGGACAGTAGGTTTGGCAACAGCCTCTGCTCTTGCTGCCACCTGCACTGTGGTCTCATGTGGGCTCTGGCAGTGACCGAGCACTGGCCCCACCAAGCAAAGCTTCCCAACCCAGGGAGCCTGCCGCGAGCCCCTCACTGGAAGGACCCTGATGACCACACAATAGTTAGGATTTATTGAGCTTTTATTATGTGCCAAGGTCTTAAAATAAAGTGTCTGATTTTAAGTCTCACATTAAACCTCCAACGCATGTATTATTATTTGCATTTTAGAAATGAAGAAGCTAAGTTATGTCACGATTTAACCCCAGGACCATCTTACTCCAAAGTCCTTGCCCTGTCTACTCTCCTCCACTCTCTCCCTCCTTGGGAGACATAACCTCTTGGAGTTCTTTGTAAAACCACTGATTCTGCTCAGCGGAGTGGTTTTCAAACTGGTTGTTTAAACCTTTCCTTCAGTTTTCTACTGTTGTGTAACTAACTACAGGAAAACATAGTGAAATGAAACAGCATTTAATTTTGAACACAGTTCTGAAGTCCGTGACAAGGCAAGCAGGATGCTCTTGCCCTTGCACCATGTGGTGTCTGCTGGAGATAGAACACCCAAGATGGCATCTTCATGTCCACTAGGATGGCTGGGGGCTGGCCAGAACAGCCGGACTAGGGGCATATGTCGGTGCCTCAGGTCTCCTAGTTGGCTGGTTCCTTGGCTCTCTGCCACATGGTCTCTTCAGCAGCGTAGAAGGACTTCTTAGATGGTGCCTGAGGCTCCAAGAGCCCACTTGTCAAGGGGGCAAGTGGAAGCTGCCATCTTCTTGAAGGTTGGGGCAGCCTCACTTCTGTCACATCCTTTGATTAAAGCAGTCACAGGCCCAGCCCAGATTCAAGACCAAGTTAAATAAACTGCACCTTTTGTTGAGAAAGTGAAAGGATTTCTGGCTGTCTTTCATCTACCACCTTTAGAGGCTAAATCATACACAGCATTTTAGTGAGTGAAACTGATAAAGGGAAGGAGGTGTATTGGTTTGAAGTGGGGACGTGGCAGGAGGGTGCAGAGCCTTGCCCACACTGCTGCTTCCTCGGACTTTAGATGAACTGAGTTCTCTAGGAAAGACAATGTTTAAAGACTGGCCTGGATGACAACAGAAGAACAAAACCCAAACTCCTTGCCATGGCCTACAAGGCCTGCCATGATCCTGCCTCTGTCTGCCTCTCTCATCTTGCCTGGATTCATGGCCCCAGGCCACCCAATGTCTGCTGTCTGAGCTCTGCCCACAGGGGCTCTGCCTGAGATAATCCCATTGCCTGGAATTCTTACCCCTCAGGTCGTCACATGATGGACTCAGTCCTGCCATTCAGATCAGGGAGAACTTCCCTAGCTAAGACAGCCCTCCCCAAACCCCAAGCACTTTCTATTGCATTAACTTATCTCCCTTATAATACTTAATATCTAGAACGTATCTTATTAAAAAGCTCCCCTGGAATCTAAAAAGGGGTACAGGGGCTTCCCTGGTGGCACAGTGGCTGGGGGCCCGCCTGCCGATGCAGGGGACACGGGTTCGTGCCCTGGTCCGGGAGGATCCCATGTGCCGCGGAGCGGCTGGGCCCGTGAGCCATGGCTGCTGAGCCTGCGCGTCCGGAGCCTGTGCTCCGCAACGGGAGAGGCCACAACAGTGAGAGGCCCGCGTACCGGAAAAAAATAAAAAATAAAAAAATAAAAAGGGGTACAAATGAACCTATCTACAACATAGAAATAGAGTTACAGATTTAGAAAATAAACTTATGGCCACAGTGGTGGGGGTAACTGGTGGAGGAGGGATAAATTGGGAGATTGGGACTGACATATACACAGTACCATATATAAAACACATAACTAATAAGGACCTGCTGTATAGCACAGGGAACGTACTCAGTGCTCTGTAATGGCCTATATGGGAAAAGAATCTAAAAAAGAGTGGAGATATATATATATATGTATGTATAACTGATTCACTTTGCTGTACACCTGAAACTGACACAACATTGTAAATCAACTATACTCCAATAAAAATTAAAAAAAAAAAAAGCTCTCCAAGAGTAAGGACTCCACCTCTCTTGTTCACAGCTGTCATTCCTGGCACCCAGCACAGTGCTTCCCACTTACTAGGCACTCGATAAATATTCACTGAACAGCAGGGTGATTAACTGAATGAATGAATGAATGAATGAATAACATTCAGTGAAAGGCTATGTTGCCCTATCTTCTCTTCTCAGTGTGTTCCCAGGGCATTCCAGAAGAGGACAGATCCTCTGAGGCTGTGTAACTAATGGTTCCTGTGCAGGAAACAATAATATTAATACAACTAATATAAAGAGACTTGACAGGGGCTCAGTCACTCCCCCTCCTCCAGCCGCCCCCCCACCCCAGGTCTCTCAGGCCTCCTCAAGTGCTTTTCCAAATCAAGTGGTCCCAAAGTGAGGCCAGGTCTATAGAAAGCTCTGACTGATAAATTCACACAGATCGTAAGCAAAACATTTCCCTGTAGTACTATGCGAATACCTGCCAATAATTGCTCCAGGATGTGGTCTTTGTGTAGTTCTATGGCCCTGGGCCTATGATGCTCAGAGATGGACAAGGATGGTACTTCTCCATTCTTTTCCCCATGACTGGTGCCCAGTGAGTAAGTATCCCATCTGCACGCTGGTTATTTCAACTTCACTGTGCCCAATGGTGATGTCTATGTCCGAGTGTCCCTTGCAGCCACTCTTTCACAGAATCCAGCTGGTGAAGCCAAACCTTAAAGGGACCCTGTCAGCCCAAAGCTCAGAGCTGTGAAATGAGAGCTTTGTCCCTGAGACCATACTGAGAAACGAGAGAAAGGAGGGTTCATTCTTAGACAGTGCCATCCCTTTGGACAGAGCTAAGAAAAAGGGCATCTTCCACTGCTGACCAGAAGAATGTATGAGTTACAAAGACTAACCTCAGTCCTACAGCTCTAAAGAAGGCCTCTGTTTAGAATATGGTTCTCATGACAAACAGCTTTTGTGCTATCGCAAAGTATTTAGGCAGTTCATTCTCAGAGAGTTCTGAAAAATTCACTTGGGACTGCCACTTGAACATAAAGATTTCCCTGTTCTCACCCTGTGGAAGACTTTTTTTCTTACAGATTTCAAAGGATACTATGATCAGTATTAAGGAATTCCAGAAAAAGAAGAAACATCTCTTGCTTTTAATTTATTCATGAATGTAACTTTTGTTCCCCTGGACTACTCCACCAGCCGTGGAGGAAAATCACAGATGTAGGTTCTAATCACAGCAAGAATTAGTTTCCAGCCCCTACCCCCATTTGTTACTGGTACTCTCACTCTTCCTGCTTCCATAACTGTCACCCTGGGGCTGCCGCCAGCCCCTGCCATGTCACCCATGGGTCCCAGAGGACACACACCGTCCTCAGCTGCTATCAACAGCGCTCCCACACAGGAGAATGCCAGCTGCCCCCACCTCCCAGGGTCACATGTCTTTCAGCCAAACTCTGGCCTTTTGGTCTTGTTTACTCCCCTTTGTAATTCCCTGGTTTGGGCTGCAGGAGGGGGGAGTTAAGTTGAGAGACTCCTTCTCCAACACTGAAACCAAGTCTAGAAACAGGGCCATATCTTTGTCTCTTACTTCAACAGTTCTCCACTTTCCTCAGTCTCCAAAAGACCCCATGGCCCGAGGCAGCCGTTATTTATTTTTCGTCATCTCAAAGCTGACTGTAAATTCCAATTCCCACTCACCTCTTTATGCTAAAGAGTCTTTGTGCAGCTAGGAATTCTGGTGGTTGCTTTGCAGACCCCTAAAAGCATACAGAGCTGCACTACCTCAACCTCTCTAAGCAGAGAATAATTAACCTAAATTCAGTCACACTGAAAACTAACGATTGGGAACGTGACAAAAGAAAGATTCTCTTCTCTCAGACACACTGTCTATGGATCGGAAAATTTGTCTAGAGAATTAACAGTCTATGCTTCAGAGACAGATGGAGGCTAACAGGTATTCTGTGAAGGATCCACAGTTTCGGCACTTCTTCATTTCATATAGCCTCCAACCCCTCCCCCAAACTCAGTAGCTCTGCCTGAATGCTTTAGAAAAGATCTCCAAGGTCATCAGTTTCATGACTTAGCTCGGAATGGATTGGGAGTTGGTGCCCCAGAGACAGTAGGTCTTGGTTTGTTATATGCTACCTTGATCTTATGCAGCTGTCCTTTGAGGTAGTGGTTCTAAAACTGTGAGCCAAGGATCTTTTGGCTTGGAGCATTAATCTCCACAGTATGTACTTTAGAGGCATGAATTAATAATTAAGTTGTGATCAATTTACTTGCGATAGCCCTTCTTGGTGTCTCATCAGGAACACCACCACCCATCAGGAGAGCCTTTTTGTATCCACAAATAGGAGATTTGGGGGCGGGAGGGAGAAAAGAAAAAGGAGTAGTCCATAGACAAACTGTTTAGACAGATCTGTGACCCAGAGTGCTACACTAAATGTTCAGGCCTCATTTAGAGACTACTCTAGAGTCATTACTGGGGCTGAGCTCTACACGATTCACCATGGGCAATTTCCCCAGCCTCGTTTAAAAATGTGGAAATAGAAAGCCACCATTTTGAAAACACCCATGGTAATCATCATTGTGGTCCAGAATCATCAAAGGATACCAAAATCAGTGGACAGAAGTGTGAGGAGAACCAGCACCTCTACATGTTCCTACAAGGTACTTGTTAATTACAAAGGGAAAGCAATAGGCACAGAGTGGAGAAACCTGCCAGAACCACCTTAGCCAAGAGATCGGAATAAGAACATTGTTAATGGCACATGTAGACATCATGCACCCTCTGATACGATGTACCAAGAAGAGTATTACTGGCAGAAATGTAAAACCTGAACATAAGCAAGAGGAAGCATTACACAAACCCATTCTGAAGGACATTCTACAAAATAACTGGCCAGTATACTTCAAAAATGTTAAGGTCATGAAAGACCAAGAAAGACAGAGAAACTGTCCCAGACTCAAAGGGACTGAGGAGATCTGGCAACCTAGTATCATGTGTGATCCTGGATCTGGATCTTTGTTCAGAAAAAAGACATTAATGGGACAACTGACAAAATTTAAATAAGGTCTGTAGATTGATTGTATTGTATCAATGTTTACTTCCCGGCTTTGATCAATGTTCTGTAGTTATGTAAGATGCTAACATCTGGGATATCTGATTAAAGAGTGCATGAGAATTTTTTTCTACTATTTTTACAACTTTTTTGAAAGTCTGAAACTACTTCAAAATGAAAAGTTAAAAATAATCTTTAGACACAAATCAAATTCAGGGAAAATAAACATCAGAGCAAATTTGATCAACAGGTGAAGATTTGAAATAGCAGAGATATTCATTTATTCTGCAAACTAAGTGCCTGCTATGCCAGGGGCTGTATTTGGTGCTGGGGATTCCATGAGAAAGACAGAGCCTGCTATCCAGGAGATCTCAGTCTGGACTAGAAGGATCCAGACATGTAAAGGATAGGATGTTGTGATGAGGGTTATATTATGGACACGAACCAAGTATTATGGGAACACAGAGGAAAAGAAGTAATAAAAAATTAGGGTGTATCTTAAATGGACAAAAAGCAGCCGGAAGATATGACAAAAGCAAGGGAAAGAGTGATGCTGTGGAAGGAAAGAATGAGTGAACGTGAGAAGAATCAGGGAGGCACAGAGGGTAGGATAGAGTGGGAAGAGACGCAGCGAGTTAGCAAGGGAATATAGCAAAGGGATGTGGGGGAAGCTGGAGAGAAGTCGGTGAGAGAGTTGGTAGGTAGCGTGACAGTGCTGCGATTCAGGTGGGGAGTGACAGTAGAGTAGGAAGAGCTTATCCTTTGGTACGGGGAAGTGAGGGGGTTTCTTTGTTGTATTGCTGGGCTCAGGAAAGGGTCCTGTGGGAAACAGGTGCGCCGTGAGGCCCCAGTGAATGTGAGGGTGGGAGATGGCAGTTTCTTGGAAGGCAGAGGAGGGTAGGGTCCTCTCAGCCAGAATCAGTGCAGTGTTGCCCTGGTAACAAGAAGGCCAAGGGGGACAGACAGGCTGACACGGATTATGTAGAAATGCCAAAGGCAGGATCTTTCTCAGCATCATCTGTTCCTCCTCCTGCCGTGCTGACTTGAGTCACTGCACCAAGCCAGCCCCCAGCAACCTACAGCGATGAGAACTCCCCAAAGAGCAGAGTCTGGTTTGCCACTTTTCTGTACCCCAAGGAAAGCTCTGGTGAAATGCACTGGTCTCAGAAGGTTCACGATTCAAAAGCCAAGACCTAGATTTGCCCTTGTGATTCAGTCTGAAATGACTTAGTCCCAGGTGGAAGTTAACTAGAGCTCTCCCCAACATCTCATTTATCAGCTCTTCTTACAACATCTTCAAGCAGTTAAATAATCGAATGGACAATTAAGATACCTTTTTTTCCTGTTTAGTGTTGATGATAGTTAGGAATACGATGTATGTTAGTTACATTACTAAACTAAGGTTCATGCCTATTGGTTCTTATGGGAGACTTCAGTGAGTCTTAAGAAGGAAAACAGAAAACCATTAGTGACAGTCTCCTTCTTGGGACAAAGATTCAACACTAGGAAGGCTAAGCCTATGGGACAACCAAGCCAGCAAGAAGGGAAACATGTCCAGCCTGCCTTTAAGACAAGGCTAAATTCCACACTGAAGAGAAATGTTTGCCTCAACTAAGTAAGTGTGTCAACAATTAGCCAGCTCTGTGTGACAAGATGGTAGTTGTTTGAGTGTGTTGTGAGTGTGTGGGTAAGAGAGAGGAAAGTGGGATGCTCCCTGCTGAAAGATTCTACAAGTCACAGTAGCTACAAAATGAAATATTTCTTCCACAGCCATATTTGGACAGCCCTTTATTTTTAATTTCTGAGTGTGGCCAGCAGATGGGGATAGTTCTTTATTGGTAGGTAATAACAAATTCACCAGTAACGTATTTTGTAACTTTCTAGGGTGAACCAAACAGAGAAATCAATTTAGCATTGTTAGGCCTGGATATTTCTCAAATAACACCAAAAGGATTCAAGGTAAGTATACTCAAGTAGTAATCACACTTATCTTTCTCTAATATTTATTGGCTACTATGTACCAGGCACTGTATTAAGCACTTTAATCCTTGCAAGAGCCCTTTGAGTAGGTAATATACCAATTTAGTTGTCCAAAGTCACAGAGCTGGTATGTGGCTGAGTTAGGATTTTATCTGTGTAGCTCCAGAGTCTGTACTCTCACCCACTCAATTAGATCCTGCTTCTGTGTAACTTGGGATCTGACATCAGATAAATAGATAAGATGGGGGCTAGAGGAAGGATTATAATAAAATACAGATTAAGGGCTCACAGCAGAAGAAGAATCATTCCAGAAACAGAAGAAAATGTCAGACAAGTACTTCTCCAAACTTTCAAAGAAATTAGGGAAGATATGGACTCTTTGGGAAAAATAAAACTCAAAGAAGAAACTGGAGAGATCAAATAAGATCTGATAAGACAGCAATATTCATTGAAAAATGAGATGGTAGAGTTTAGGACAATAAAAGAAAAATAAAGAAGTAAACATTACAAAAATGAAAGATGTCTTGAAAGGAACAAGAATAGACACTGGTGAAAACAGTCAGGGAAAAAAAAATTTTTTAAAGAATATTAATGGCTTACAGGAAGATGATAGAGATATAAATAAGAAATTATCTGAAGTGAAGAAAAAATAAGAATTCTACAGATATCCAGGCAGAGAAAGCAAGTCACCCAAAAAGGGCTAAACCAAGCTGACCTCAGATTTGTCCACACTATCCTGCACTGTCCTGTGTCAGAAGACAACAGAGCAATGTTTACAGAATTCTGAGTGAAAATGTGATCTAGGAATTTTAAACATACTACATATGTCATTCACATTGAAGAGGCAAAAGACAGACATTCTCAAATATGAAAGAACTCAAGATAAATAGCAAGTATGAAGTCTCATAGAAAGAACTATTCAGTGATAAAATCCAGCTGGCTGGTGGTACTGAGAGCATGTAAACATATTATAATATTAAGTTCATTTTTATACCACCCCTGGAATAGTGAGAATATAGTATATAAAAAAAGATCCCAAAAATATACGAAATTAATAAGTGATATAGTTGGCATTGCAAAATCAGTGAGGAAAAGATGAATTAGTTAAGTCAACTTATTACAATTAGTTACATATTGGAAAAACAAGCTGGTTCACCTTCTAAGTCCTTACACTAAAATAAATTATAAATAAGTCAAATGGTTGAGTGTTAAAATATTTAAAAGGTATGAAAATACTATTGATAGTATATGTGTATTTCTTGATGCAGAAGAGATTTCTAAGCATGACCTCAAAATCCAGAAGCCATGATGACAGGAAACTTAACTACACACAAAATTTAAACTTCCTCATGGGCAAAGCATAAACAGTTAAGGAAAATAGCAATCTGTGGGAAATAGCTGTGACAAGTATAACAGACAGAGTTAATATTCTTAACCTAGGTGCTCTTACAAATCAAAAGAAAAAGAGCAAAAAAGGGGGGGAGGGGATGAAAAAAATGACCAAAGGACATGAATATCTAGTTCATTTATATAAGTAAAATGAATTTAAATAAACATATAAAAGAATGCTTCACCACATTCTAAGACAAAATGCAAAATAAAAGGATGAGGGCTTCTGCTTTCAGTATGACCAAGGAAGCAAGGAAGCTTTTTCTGGACCCAGTTTCCTTCAGGCCACAACTATAAACCCTGGAGGAAATCACACACACACACACACACACACACACACACACACAGATCTGAAGGCACTGGACAGTGAACAAAAGCTGATATATTCTGAAGGAAAAGTGAAACTAGGAAGAAAGAAATAACAAAGTGTCTTTTTATGGCTTTAAGCCTGAGATCAGGCTGAAGTTAGTGCCTCACAGGGTAACTAAAACTCTGATAGAAAAAAAACCACAATCTTTTTGAGCTGAAGAACCAAAGCACAGAGTTTAAAGCAACTGCAGACACTGAAAACTGAGATAGAAATCTAGAGAGAATCTGAGTGGAGGAGGCCCCAAATTCTGAGTGTAAAGTATACCGTTATCTGCATGAATGGGGCAGATTTAAATAGCCCCATAAAGACAGAGAATTGAACTGAGATTTGAGCTGCCAACCAAAAGACAGAGTTTGCAGCTTGAGTCCAATAAAATAATAGATTAATTGAAAATTTTTAAAAAGAACTAGGGGAAATTCTGGAACCCAAAACAACAATACCTGATATTAAAAATTCACTAGCAGAAATAAAATTTATATTAAAACTAAAAATATACAGCAGAATGATTATGACAATGAAGAGTCAATAAACTTGGATATAAATCAATAGAAATTATCCAATGTGAAGAAAAGAAAAAAACTTCAAAAGGTAACAAGGTCTAAGGAATCTGTGGGACAGTATAAAAAAGTTACATAAACATGCCATCGGAGTCCCAGAAGCAAAGGATAGAATGGGGCAGAAAAAATATTTGAAGATATAACTGATGAAAATTTTTCTAAATTTGGGTGGAAAACATAAATTAACAGGTTAAATAATTTCAGTGAACCTCACAAAAGATAAATATGAAGAAAATTACACCTAGACACATCATAGTGAAACTTCTGGAAATGAAAGATAAAAGCAGACATTTCAGGAGAATAATGATTCAAGTGTTTAAGGATTTGAATCATAAATTATGAGGGCTAGAAGGCAGTGGAACAACATCTTTAAAGTATTGAAAGAAAACAAAACCAACCTAGAATTCTATATCCAAGAAAAATATCCTTCAAGAATGTAGGCAAAATATAGTTTCAGGTTTAAAAAGAAAACAAAAATGATGATTTGTCACCAGCTACACTACTCCAAGAAATACTAAAGGAATTTCTTCTGACTAAAAGAAAATGGTAGAGATGGAAACTAGGATTTCTGGGAAGGAATAAGGAGCATTAGAAATAGTAAACATGTGGGTAAACATAAAAGACTTTTTCTCCTCTTAGCTCCTTTGTTCCTGTAAAATACGTGGCAATACTTAAAGCATAAGTCACAAGGTTTATTATAACAGTAAGGGTTTATAGTTACAGATGTGATACATATACCCACTAGAACAAAAGCATGGAGGGGAGTAAACAGACCTCTATGATGGTGAAATGTTTACATTTTACACAAAGTGATACAATATTTACTCTAGAAAGGCTGTGCAAATTTAAGGCCATATAGTATAATCTTTAGAGCAATCACTAAAAAAAAAAAAAAAAAGAATACAAAGAGTTATTGCTAAAAAGCTGCAAAAACAACAGTTTTTCATAGAACTTGGCAAATTAATCCCATATCCTCCTGGAAGAGCACATCACCAAGAAGAACTGGGATACATTTGAAGGGCAGAATATTCATAAAGAAGGAAACCCACATGGCCAAGAAACATTTGAAGAGTCTTTGAAACTTGGGGAAATGAAAATTAAGCAATGCAATCCATTCCTGCCCAACAGACTGACAGAACAAAGTCTGACAATACCATGTGTTGTCAAAGATATGGGGAAATGGGAAGGCATATAATTGCAGGTGGGAGTATAATGTAGTACAGCTTCTTGGAAGAGCAAGGCGGTGGTACTAGTAAAGTTGAAGATTGAAAGCAATTACGGTAAAACATTAACATGTATTTAATCCCAGTAGTGTACACATGGTTCTGTATTGTATCTGTTCTGTACTTTCAAACAGAAGAAGTGAAACAAAGATTTATGCTCAAGGATGTTCATGGAAGCAATGTTTATACAGCAAAAAAAAACCTGGGACTCTTTTGCATGTATAACAATAGGAAACTGGTTAAGTAGATTGGGCATGATAAAATAGTATGCAGCAGAGTGGGATAATTTATATGTGTATGAAAAATATATCAAGTGTATTGCTAAGGGGAAAAAAAAGGGTGGTAGTCCAATGGTTAGGACTCCACGCTTCTGCTGGAGGGGGCACGTGTTCAATCTCTGGTCGTGAAACTAAGATCCCGCAAGCTGCGCAGCACGGCTAAAGAAAAAGTGTATTGCTAAGGGATAGAACCAAGCTGTAAAGCAATAATACACTATTTGTTTAAAAGCTACATAAGGTATATGTTTGTACATGCATGGCTAAGAGAATCTATTTGTTTAAAAGCTACATAAGGTATATGTTTGTACATGCATGGCTGAGAGGATGCCCGAGAAACTGTTGATAGTTGTTACCACTGGGAGTATGTCTGGGAGTGGGAGGGGGACTCTTATTTTTCAATGTATGCTCTTCTAGATTATTTGAATTATTTTTCTTAACCATGAGCGTGTATTGGTGTTTTTTTTTGCATTGCTTTTATATTTTTAAAAAACACCTTTTAAAAATGTATTTTTGTTTATAATAGCAGGCTACTAATTGATTTGCTGAGTCATTCCAGCTACAGAATTTTTAAAAAGCTTCTTCAGGTTTGAACTAGTGAAAGGAACTTGGGTTTTATCACCATTGCTCATCTCATTATGCCTTTGTCCCCATTTACTTCACCTCCACAAGAACCTGGGACTCTGGGTCACCTCCCTTCCCCACACTCTGAATTGCACGCAGCTCTGCATGGCCCTGACCCACCATTCCCAAACTCCTGACGCCTTCCCCTGGGTCCTCAGGACACAGCCCTCAGCAGAAACTCCCTCTCTCCCCACCTCTGCTCTAGAGCAGCTTCACGGTCTGATCAGTAGCTAACCAGGTCATTTAGGGTTTTAGGGCCATGGTTAAGACTGCTTTTCCTCTGAGTGAGATGGGGAGCCATTGGAAGGTTTTGAGAAAAGCATGGCATCAACTGACCTCTCTCTGCAGACGTTCCTCCGGCTGTGGTGCTGAGAACAGATTACAGGGAGCGAGGGCAGGAGCAGGGAGACCATCCAGGAGGCAGCTGTAATCATCCAGGCAGGAGATGGCAGTGGCTTCAGTCAATATGGTAGCTGTGCAGATGCTGAAGAATGGTCTGGTTCTGGATACGTTTCAAAGGTAAATGAGATATGGGGACTGACTGGGTGTGGGGTGATAGGAAATGAGAGGGATCATTCCATGTTGTTCATTTGTATTGGCTTGTTTGCTTTTTTTGCCTGCACAACTGACAGGGTAGCGATGCCATCAGCTAAGATGGAAAGGCTGTGGGTGGGTAGAGCAGGGTTTATTCTGGAAGACAGTCTCAGGCAAAGCTTAAATCTCAGTGAGGCCCTTCTTGACCACCCTGCTTTAGATTATACTCCCACCCCAGCACTCTCCGTCCCTGCACTTTCCACATGTGGATAAAGGCGAGTCTGCCTGACCCACTGCCTCCATCCCCACCCTTGGCCCACAGAACAGGGCACCCGGTTTCCTGTCTCTCTGACATTCAGTGGAAAATGACTGTCCCTAGAGGAAATGAAGGTGATGCTACCTGAAGAAGGATCAGGAGCTGAGTGGATAAATAAAACCAGATGTCCATTACAAAAGCTAAAAACAGAACACTAATCATTCCCTTTCCATTTCTCTCTTTCTAAAATCAGATACAGCTGCAGGAACAATAAATACTTTTCCTTCCCCATCAAGCATTTAAACCTGAACGTCGTAAGATTAGGTTCTTGAATGCCGCTACCACATCCTTTTCCTGCTTTCTCCTGAAACAGGTGACCTTAGCAAATTGGCATCTTCCAGAACAGCAGGATCCCTGCTTGAGGTGGGATTTGGCAAGAGGCCAATCGATGCGGTCTGGCCTTAATTTCATGTTTTTAAAAGTACATCTTTAGTGGAGTGTAATTGCTTCACAGTATTGTGTTAGTTTCTGTTGCACAACAAAGCGAATCAGCTATATGCATACACGTCCCCATATCACCTCCCTCTTGAGCCTCCCTCCCATCCTCCCCTCATCTATATTTTTACTTTTACATTCTTAATTTCATCCTGACTTTAAGAACTCCAGTTGGGCCAAACGAATACCTTGCTCCACTAAGAACGATCTCAGGTAATGCATCTCTTCATTCTTTTAGTCTTTCACCTGTCCAGAGATTTCAGACAATGCTTTTTCACAGTTAATATCCACCTAAGTACCTGCCTTTTGCAAACTGAGGCAACAAGTCATCCGGTTCTCATGTGGCTGAACCCCAGCTCACCCTTTTTGACTGCGTGTGCCTGCCTGCCTACATACCCACAGCTGAAGGGGAAAGGACCCAAAAAATGAATGACATTCTGGGACATTAAGTCAATATATCCTCATTCTTGGTCATCTCTACAAAGCACATCTGGTTGACTCAGAGTGTAGAGATTTTCTTTAATCTCTGGCAGAGGCTGGGATTGGGACAAAAGCCACCCATGTTCGAAAACTTTACAACCAGAGGCAAATGACTGAGCCGGAGGCTTCAAGCATGTGCCAACATGATGTCCCAGAAGACCCACCGGGGTCAGTTGCTCCTCTGCATGCACAAACTCTGGACCTGTCCAGAGCAGACAATCAGCAACAGAGACCACCAAGGATGCAGAGGACACTTGTGAACCTAGAGTCCTCTTCTCCCCTCATTTCACCATGAGGTCAACTAAGCTTCCGTATTCTCCGATATCATTTTGGAAAAGAGTCAAGGGAAGGGAGGTCTTTTACTTATTGTATTAGTTAGGGTTCTCCAGAGAAACAGAACCAGTAGGAGATATAGGTATATATCTACAAATAGATTTATTATAAGGAATTCGATTACACGATTATGGAGGTTGACAAGTCCCGAGACCTACAGTATGCAGGCTGGAGACCCAGGAGGACAGATGGTGCAGTTCCAGTCTGAGTCCAAAGGCCTGAGAACAAGGAGACCCAATGGTGTGAGTTCTAGTCTGAAAGCCTAGCCTGAAGATCCAGAAAGAGCCAATGTTTCAGTTTGAGTCTGAAGGCAGGAGAATGCCAAAGTCCCAGCTCCTCACATGTACTTATCTGAAGAAGACAGAGTGAGCCTTCCAAACAAAGTTATTTTAAATGGAAGAGATCATGATGCTCTTAATTAGCAAGTTAAAACTTGAGTTGTGGTGTGTGAAAAAAAAATTTTCCATGGCACAGGGAGAAGGAAATATAAGCCTGTAGGAGGCCCATCACTCAGATGTTTGGTCAAACACTACAGCAGAACAAAAGCTATAAAAAGAATAACGAGATGGCTGCTGCCTTTCCTTCCATTAATGTCTTAGTCTGCTGGGTCAAATACCATAGACGGGGTAGTTAAAACAAAAAAAATTACTTTTCTCATGGTTCTGGAGGCTGGAAGTCTGAGATCAGGGTACAAGCATGCTTGGGTTCTGGGGAGAGCCCTCTTCCTGGCTTGCAGCCAGCTGTCTTCTCTTTGTGTATTCACCTGGTCTTTTCTCAGTGTGTGCTCATGGAGGGGGGTGGGGGGGGAGAGAGAGATCTTCCTTTTCTTAGAAGGCCACTAATATTATTGGATTAGGACCCAATCCTTATGACCTCATTTAACCCTAACTACTTCCTAAAAGCCCTATCTCCAAATATAGTCACATTGGGAGCTAAAGCTTCAACATATGAATCTGGGGGGCAGGGAAACAATTCAGCCCATGGTCATTACAATTTAAATATTGGTGACTGTGACCCTGGTTTCTTATCTGTTCACAGCTCTCTTGAGGCAATTCCAGATACCTTATCTCATTTAAATAACAACAGACTCAGCCTCACAGCATTGCTGCACAAGGAGAATTTATCATTCATATCAAAAACTCTTAGCTGAGATTATTTGGCTGATATAACAGAGACTTCTTGGAAAACAATAAATTTGGATTTTCCCAAATTTCCTCAGCCACATTTTCATATTCCTGAGGTTTCTATTACCCCCAAAAATGCTCACTGGTTAACAGGAGTATGCTTTTTCAGGGCAGCTGGGTTCCAAGATGTCTCCTTATTTGTAAATGGGAAGCCAAGATTTTATTAAACCCTGCCACTCTTTCAAAGCCAGTTCAAAGCCAATCTCTTTTCTTAAGCTTTTCTTGACTGTCTTACCCAGAACTGGCCTCTCCCATCTCCAAGGTTCTGAAGCAATTATACTGTAACCCCAGGAATTTAACACATAACTGCATAGTACATGGCACTGGGACTGCCCTCACTCAGTGATAAATCTGACTCACTCTTCTTTGGCCAAGCCCATCTCCGTGGGATGCTAAGCAGGCCAAGAATTATAGGACTTCATAGTTCAAGATGCCAGCCTCTTGCTTTGCCACCTCTTTCCTGTTTCACGTGGATGATTCCCTGGTTCTCCCCTGCATACACCTTAATGATTCTTGCTCCTGTCCCTCAGGGTTCTTAGTTGCCAGCAGCAGGAACCAACTCTTGCTGACTTAAACAGAAAAGTAATTTGTTAAAGGGAGAGTGGGGAGTGGTGTGCTGGAATTGGCTTGTACTGGCTCACAAGAGCCAGTTGTTCATTTTTCAGGAATTTTGTGAGGTAGTTGTTAAACATTATTTTAAAATTAAATTATATAAACTTCTAGTTAAATAAATTATACCAAGAACAATGGTAATAAATACTCAAAACTTAACACTTCCTAATTATTTTACCATATTTTATGATCATCTATACTTCTGAAGTTATCACATGTATTGTATCTGTATGGTAGAAATATCATATATCAATAGCAGCATGTGACTGTATATCTCCTCCCAACCCCATGTTCAGTGATATCAAGTTGGAAGCTTGAACTCAGCCAAGGTGAATTCAGGGGCATGTGGCCTATTTACACCATGGGAATTGGTAAACATTACAAGTCAGGTGGTCTCCTCCCTTTTTTGTTCCACCTAAAGAGCTGGTTGTTCAATGTTTACTACTATTAGGTAACTCACCAAACCTCTAGATTTGACTGAAGGATGAGGTTTAGATTTCTCAGTCAGAATCAACAGTCAAAACCAGGGACTTCCCTTGTGGTCCAGTGGTTAAGAATCCACCTTCCAATGCCGGAGATGTGGGTTCGAGCCCTGGTCAGGGAACTAAGATCCCAGTGCCGTGGGGCAACTAAGCCTGCACGCCGCAACTACTGAGACCCCGTGCTCTGGAGCCCATGAGCCACAACTAGAGAGAGGCCTACACTCCGCAAGAAAAGATCCTGGATGTCGCAATGAAGATCCCACATGCCGCGACTAAGACCTGACGCAGCCAAGTGAATAATAAAGCAAAAAAACCCCAAAACCAGTCCAAGCCACAGTCACATCAATGCTCCAGGACCATTTACATAATTTGTGGGTCCCTTGCTCAAAATTATTAAGAATTTTTGGATAGCACCAGCAGAGAATTAAGCCAAGGGTGGGGCCCTTCAAAGTGCAGGGCTCTTGTGACTGTGTAGGTCACATGCCCATTAAGCAGGCCCTGCAACACCCCGAGCCTCACTAAGTCCAGAGTCTCCACTGCCTTAGCTGCTGAGAACAGTACTACAGCCCCTGACACTGATCCCACGGACACTCTTCCTGGACACTGCTTTAGAACCACGCTCCTGCTCCCATGGCATCTCATGGATCTCATCAAGCATAGTCATGAAGGAAAGAAACAGGAATGGGACACATGTAGGTCCAAGTCCAGGCTCAGGACACCCTGCCAAGAACAGTACTGCCAGCCCTGACCAGTCACAGGCAACAGAGACGGACTTAGAACACTGGAGTAAGGCTCTGAAAAATGCAGGGTCCCCTGAGGCACAAGCCTGGGGCAGGGGCAGGGCATGGGTGTGAGAGAAGTATCACTGGGCATGTCTGACAACAGAGGCTGAGACATAGGCATCTGGCATTTTCAGGTTCTAACATTTCTCATGAAGTGGAAACCATCTCTCGGGAATGGACTTCTGCTTTCATCCTCTACATCTCCAAACATATCTTTATTTATTTTTATTTTTTGGCTGCCCCACGAGGCTTGTGGATCTTAGTTCCCTGATAAGGGATTGAATCCAGGCCCTGCAGCCGGAAGAGCTCAGAGTCCTAACCACTGGACCACCAGGGAATTCCCCTCCAAACCTATCTTTATCCTTTCTGCTTCTGCTTCCTGCCTCAAAAGTAGCCATTTCTCGATTCTTTTGTCAGGTAAATAACTCTACTAGCTTTCCCTGATCTCATTCCTTCTTCCTCTTTCAGGATTTCAGGGCATCAGTTGTGTTCCTTCTTGTATCTTTAGTCCTTTCTTCTCCATTGAATCTCTACTCTGTAGCCTACAGACTTGCTTAAAGATTCTTCCTCCTAGAAAGGAAGGGAGGAAAGAGAGGGGGGTAAGGAGAGGGGGAGGGGGGGAAGGGGGGAGGGGAGAGAGGGGGAGGGAGGAAAAGGAGTCACATCCCTCCCAGCCCCGTGTTGTGTCCCCCCACTCAGGCTTCTGCCTCATCATGTTCCTCCATTTCACTATTACCCCTCTTGAAAAACGGCTTACCATTTATTAACACCTTTTACCCTTTGACCTACTGCAATTTTGTGGCTGCTCCCACCAGTCTTTTGAAACTACCATTTTCCATCCCCTCCATTCCCTCCCACTTACCAAAGGCAGTGGCTTATTTTCAGCCCTGATTCTCCCTGGCACATAAAATGATTGATCACCCTCTCTTTCCCCTTTCCCTGGGCTTCTGGCTCCTTCCCTAACTGTGCTTTCTTGGCCTCATTTCTTGACCCCTCTTCTACCTGTTCCTCACCTCTTCATAAGGTTGCCCTCAGGGCTCAGCCTTGGGCCTCTCACTCTTTTCTCCCTGCACAAACCCCTCCTCTTTATCTCTTGACTGCAGATGAGTCATAAATCTAAATCTCCAGTTCAGACTCCCCTCATAAGCTCAGCATAGGCAGTCACGTACTGGGCTTTCACATGTCCTAAAACTGAAAAAGTACAAAATGAACTTACCGTACCTTAACCACATCCTTCCCCAGACCAGTGTCTCCTCACCACCACGGTAGTGAGTTTGTGGACAGCTCAAGTGAGCAACTCAATGTTCTATAGCAAACAGATTCTAACACATACCATCTTCTATAACAAACATATTTTATAAGCTTTGTGGACATTGTAGGGTCATGGTTAATGGTTATATTGTTGGGAGATTCACAAAAATCTTTTGTTATTAATTGTTGAATATCTTAAAGATCTTTTTAACCTTCTTTAAGAAATATTAAAGACAAAAATTCTTATTTATCATAATGAGAAACAGAACAATCTTAAGTAAATCATTGATGCTCTTTATACTTTGTTTTTCTGAAGTCAATGGAATACAAAGTGTTCCCCAACCCAGGCCAGCCCCTAAAATTTGGAGCATGGATCAATATTACAAATGGAGGTCCATATATCACTGTCTAAATAATTAGAATTTATAAGGCAAGATGACAAATTATAAAATAAAATATATTCTATCTACCTACCTTGACAAATAAAATGCCACAATGACAAAATTAAAAAGGTATGTAGAAAACTATGGTTTTAATACGCTGAAATTTGGCAAAATATCAAAGATAGCTGCATTTAATTATTATTGCTTAAGCCTGGATGTTCTGTGGATGTGTCAGCAATATTTGAATGAATAAAATAAACAAGTAGTTCATAAAGTATTATATGATTTTTTCATAAAATTTACTAGTGCCTTTATTTCAACAAAATCATTAATTATGTGTAAATAATGCTTCAGTCAACCTAGAAAAAAAATTTTTTAATCACTAATTATATTTTATACTTAAGACTTCACATAATTCATGCTCATCAACAGTAAAGATTTAACAAATTAAAAGGCAAAATGTAACTATATTCAAAGTAGTCAAAATTTGAATATATTTTATAAAAATATAAATTAAATATAAACACATAAAATCAAAATTATTTTTCATATTATTGCAAAAAAGTTATTCTCATTATCTATTAAATTAGAAGGCAAGGCTACATACAAATTAAAGTTAACAAATATCATTTTAAAATAATATTTATATGAAATGAAATTTTATTTAATTTCTTGATGATCCAATAAAATATTATTTCGTATTTTTACTAAAAGTCATAATTTGCAACACTAGCACTCAAATGCACCTACCTGCCAATGTAGAGAATCAGTATCATCATTTTCTTTCTTTTTTTGGCTCCTTTGGGTTTTCGTTGCTGTGCGCAGGCTTTCTCTAGTTGTGGCGAGCAGGGGCTACTCTTTGTTGAGGTGCACAGGCTTCTCATTGTGGTGACTTCTCTTATTGTGGAGCATGGGCTCTAGGCACGTGGGCTTTAGTAGTTGCAAAACATGGGATCAGTAGTTGCAGTGCATGGGCTCAGTAGTTGTGACACACAGACTTAGTTGCTCTGCAGCATTTGGGATCTTCCTGGAACAGGGGTCAAACCCGTGTCCCCTGCATTGGCAAGTGGATTCTTAATCACTGCACCACCAGGGAAGTTTGGTTCATGTATTTTAGATCTAAAGTTTTATATATATAACATACAAAATATATACACATATATAATTTTATATAATATACAAACACACACATGTACACACACAAATATATATGTTTACAAATTTAAGAGTAATATGAATTGTTTTGTTTTGTTTTGTTTTTGGCCACGCCATGCGGCATGCAGGACCTTAGTTCCCAGAACAGGAATCAAACCCATGCTCCCTGCAGTGGAAGCATAGAGTCCTAACCACTGGACAGCCAGAGAATTCAATATGAATTGTTTTAAATTGCAAAATGTTCCTCAGCTACTGTGAGTGACAGTTGAAACCCATATTAATTCATGAGTACCTCTGTGACCAAAAATTGGAACTTGAACAGAAGCAAGAAAACATTCTATGTATTAGAAAATACTTTGTCACACAAGAATCTACTGTATCCGGGCTATCTGTAAGGAAGTTAATTTTTTTTCTGACCAAAATATTTTTGCTACTTGAAACCTCCTGCATGACAAACCAGTGTCCATCTCCAGGATTGACGAGGCACAACTCCTGAAACTTCCCAGCATGTGTTCCATATTTCAAGGACCGAGAGGAAAAAATGTTTCCCCAATTACACGTATTCCCCAGCCCAAGCCAGCCCTAAACATTTGGGGGACCTGGATCAGGAAAACAAATGAAGGCCCACATTCCATATGCCTAAATAATTCAAAGTTACAAATCAAGATGACAAACTTCAAAATAAAATATGTTCTATCCCCTTATCGTAATAAAGTGTTAAGCATCAGAGTCCGAGCTTAACGTTACAGGCTGCACTGTGTCAGCATTAAACACTGGATCCCAAGTGACAGAGGCACCCTTGTTTGTAGTTTTCAAAAAATGGTTTCTGTCATTTTACTTTGAATAAAACGAAGGAATCCAAAATGTTCATGTACCTAGAGATGACATTCAAATTGGCCAGTTGTCCCAGTGAGGCCCTTTATAGCACAAGGGTACAATCCAGGATCACAGTTGTGTCTCTCCAGGCACCTACAATCTAGAATTATTCTTCAGTCTTTCCTTGAGTTTCACACCGTTGACATTTTGGCAGTTACAGAGCAGTCATTTTGTAGAATGTCTGTTATATAAGTAAGCCAAAGATAGTTGTTTATTTCTTAGTAGCAGACAGGAATCTCAAAAGCCCACTGACGCCAAACTCAAATTTTTACACATCCAATTGTTTTCAAGCCCAGTAAGCAGGCTTTTAGCTATTTAGACCCTGCCTGCTTTGCATACCCTGTGAACCTGCACCCCAAATCTACTAGCCATAAATAAAATAAACTCTGTAGATATAAAAGACCCCAACGACCCACTGCTGTCTTTCAGAGCTCTCTGACCCAGAGACTCCCAATTGTGTTGCCAGGTGACATCCTCTAGATATGAAGGGCCCTTTTCTTTCTTTCTTTTTTTTTTTTTAACACCTTTATTGGAGTATAATTGCTTTACAATGGTGTGTTAGTTTCTGCTTTATAACAAAGTAAATCAGTTATACATATACATATGTTCCCATATCCCCTCCCTCTTGCATCTCCCTCCCTTCCACCCACCCTAACTAGGTGGTCACAAAGCACCAAGCTGATCTCCCTGTGCTATGCGGCTGCTTCCCACTAGCTATTTATTTTACATTTGGTAGTGTATATATGTCCATGCCACTCTCTCACGTCATCCCAGCTTACCCTTCCCCCTCCCCATATCCTCAAGTCCATGCTCTAGTAGGTCTGTGTCTTTATTCCCGTCTTATCCCTAGGCTCTTCATGACCTTTTTTTTTTCTTTTTCTTAGATTCCATATATATGTGTTAGCATACGGTATTTGTCTTTCTCTTTCTGACTTACTTCACTATGTATGACAGACTCTAGGTCCATCCACCTCACTACAAATAACTCAATTTCGTTTCTTTTTATGGCTGAGTAATATTCCATTGTATATATGTGCCACGAAAGGCCCTTTTCAATCTCCCTTTCCTCAGGGAGTTCCCTTGTCCTCCTCCCCTTCTGGGTAGTGACCTACTGGACAGTCTCATTCTGGGAGAGACTTTCTGCACATGAAAATCTGTCAAAGTGTCATCCAATAAAGCTTGTGTGTGCTACTGCCACTCTGTGATCATATCTTTTTCCTTGATCAACCCCCAAACCCCCTCACTTTAAGTGTCCCTCTATTGGGTTTGTCTAATGTATCCTCATGTTTAGACCCAAATTATGGAATATCAGGCTGGAATATCACAGGAGTGATGTTGTGTTTTTCTCATTGCATCGCGTCAGGTGGCAAATGATATTTATCCACCCCGTTACTCGTGGTATTAACATTGATCATTTGTTTAAGAGAGTGTCTGCAGATTTCTTCACTGTAAAGATACTTTTGTCTCCTTTGTGATTAATAAGTATTTGGGACTTCCCTGGTGGCGCAGTGGTTAAGAATCTGCCTGCCAATGCAGGGGACACGGGTTCAAGCCCTGGTTGGGGAAGATCCCACATGTTGCAGAGCAACAAAGCCTGTGCATCACAACTACTGAGCCTGCGCTCTGCAGCCCATGACCCACAACTACTGAGGCTGCGTGCCACAACTACTGAAGCCCACACGCCTAGAACCCATGCTCCGCAAATAGAGAAAGCCCGCACACAGCTTTGAAGACCCAATGCAGCCAAAAATAAATAAACAAATTTTTAAAGTAATAAAAAAAAATAAGTATTGATTTGGAGCTATTTTACAACTGTATAAACAATCCATTCCTTGTCATTCTTTGGTACACAATTTTTAGCATCCATTGATGTTCCTTGTCTGAATTAACAATTACTATGATGGTTGCCACACTGTAATTTTTTTATCTCCGTGATTCCTTCTGTGATTATTAGTTGGCATTCTACTATTATGAAGAGCTTTCTCTTCTGCCCATTTGTTTATTCATTTATTTATTTAGATGCAGAGATAGGTAAACTATGATGCATGGGCCAGTCCAGCCTGCTGTCTGTTTTTATAAATAAAGTTTTATTGGAACAGAGCCACTCATTCATTAATGTATTGTCCATGGCTACTTTTGTGCTACAATGGCAGAGTTGAACAGTTGTGACAGAAACTGCATAGCCCCTTAAGCCTAAAATATTTAGTACTTGACCCTTTAGAGGAAAAGCCAATTCCTAATTTATATCATGTGAACTTGTGGATTCTTATTTTATTCCCTTACTATCATTATTTACTTTGATTCTCTAATTGGCCTAGATTTGGCCATTGGAAGCCCCTTCAAGCTGGGTCCTGTGTCTTTTGACAGGTTCCCATTGTTCTTCGACCCCTTCCTTGCTTTCTGGTATGACAGGATTTTCGAGGCCTTTCCTGCTTCTGCCACGGAATGAGCCATTTTTCCAAGGAACCCTAGCTCCTTTTAGTCAGAAGTGGTATTCAGAAATCAATGTCTTGGCACTAGGTGGTCATTTCCCCTGGGATGTTGCTGGAAGACAGAAGAGAGGTCATGGTTACAGTTATAAACCTGGAAATTGTTAGCATGATCCATAAAGCTGTGTGACTAAGTAAAATTTCTCAGGGAGGAGTGCAGAGAGAAGACCCAGATATTAAGAAAACAGCCTGAGCAAAACATATTTGCACTACTATGGCACTACTATGGTTCAGAGTTTTAATATCTATATCTACAAAGAGCTTATGTAAGTAGGTAAGAAACAATTAAGACGCCACTGAAGTGTGAAGGATTGTATCAGACTGGCCACATAATTAAAATGAGAATAAGTAAATCATCATGAGGAAACTCATGAAAGAAATGACAATTAAAACACGGTACAGTTTTGGGTAATTGTGCTTGTTTTCGGTTTTCAAAATTTTAGTTGGACCATTTTCAAAATTATAGAAAAGTGGACAGAAGAGAAAAATGAACATCTGTACACCCATCATCTAGATTCAACATTTGTTAACATTTTGCTGCTTACTCATCTTTCTTTCAACACGCAGACACACACCCGGACTTTTCTTTTCCTGTTAAACCACTTGAAAGTAAGCTGCAGTTAGCCTGACATTTCATCCCTAAATACTTCAACATGCATCTTATAGAGGACGTTTCTTTAATACAACCAAAATAACATTACCACACCTCAGAAAATTAATTTTTAAGGATTAAAAATTTTTCCAACTTTGCTAAAAAAAACACATAACATAAAATTTGCCATTGTAAGGGCTTCCCTGGTGGCGCAGTGGTTGGGGGTCCGCCTGCCGATGCAGGGGACACGGGTTCGTGCCCAGGTCTGGGAAGATCCCACACGCCACGGAGCGGCTGGGCCCATGACCCATGGCCGCTGAGCCTGCGCGTCTGGAGCCTGTGCTCCGCAACGGGAGAGGCCATAGCTGTGAGAGGCCCGCATACCGAAAAAAAAAAAAAATTTGCCATTGTAACACTGTCGAAGTGTTACAGTTCAGTCGTGTTAAGTATATGCACATTGGTGTGGAACAGACCTCCAGAACTTTTCCATCTTGCAAAGTGAAACTCTATACTCATTAAACAACTCCCCACTTCCCCTTCCTCTCAGAAAATTAATTTTAATTCAGTGGTATATCTAATATACTGTCCATATTCAAATTTCCCCAGTTGTCTCCAAAAAAATTTTTACAGCAGTTTTTTAACTGCCATGTCTCTTTAGTCTCTTTTATTTTAGAACAGTCTCCCTGCCCTATTTTACTTTTCAAGACGTTGATTTTCTTTAAGAGTCTAGTTGTCTTGTAGAAGGTCTTGTGTTCTGGATTCCTCATGATTACATTCAGATTAAACGTCCCTGACAGGAATACTCCATAGATGACATTATGTACTTCTTATCCCATCGTATCAGGAAGAGCATAACACTGGGTTTCTGCTGGGTTGTTCACTATTTGTGGAACTAAGTTTGCTCATTTGGTTAAGGTTGTTGCCAGATGTCTTCTTTGTAAAGATACTTTTCCCCTTTGGAATTAATAAGTAACTGGTGATGCTGTGAGACCATGTGAATATTGTTTCCCAACACTCTTTCACACAATTATTAAATCAGAGGTTACAAGCTGAGTTTATAATTTGATTGTTTTTCATTTATTAGCTGGCATTCTACCCTAGAGAAAAGCTTCCCCTTCTTTTTCCCCTTTTTCTTATTTGTGTATTATCATTATACTCTTATACATTTTCGTATGCAATATGTTATCACACACTACTGCCATTGTTCCCTTTGATGCTCCTACTGTCAGATTTGGCTTATGGACCCCTTCAAGACGGGTTTGTGGGGGTTTTTTTGACATACTAGCCTTTCTTACTTTCTGACACAACAGAACTTTTCAGGCTTACTTTGTATTTTCTCTGCCCCTGACATGGAGTCAGCCATTTTCCCAAGGAACACTGTTTCTTTTTAGAGGGGACTAGTATTCAGAAACCAGGATCTGGGCTCTAGGTGTGCTCATTTCTACAGGTGTATGTCCTTGTTTCTAAGCCTCTTCAGTGTACATACTAGGCAACACACACACGCACACGCACACAGAGGCTTATTTGATACTTCCAGTTTAAGTCCAAGAGCACCGCATTCCCCAGTCTTCCCTCACAAAACACTAATATGTTTAGTGTTTGTTTGTATCTCCATCTTTACCCATAATGAAAACTCTGGCTAACAAAACACTAATATGGCTATTAATTTGGTCTATCCCATAATACACACAAAATTGTTTCAGAATTACATCACCGATACCACTACTAACTACAAAGCTACTGTGAAGTCCAAAATTTCTGTACTATTTTTCTTGTTCTTAGAATATACCCGACTAAGAACATGCAGTCATAGTGCTGTCCTCAAAAGTTACTTGAATTTATTTTTTCTTTCCCAAGTTTGTCAATCTGATAAGCAATTAGATTCATTTGTTTCTGTTTTTATTTAATCTTAGTGTTTGTTTATTACACCCTTAAATTTATTTTTTGAATATGTAAAACATTTAAGAAGTTTTAACTATTGAAAAAGGTATACTCAGACAAATCTTATTCCCATAATTTTTCCCTCCATTCTATTTACTCCTACACCCTAGATGGAACAATTTTAAATAATTTCTGGCTAATTCATCTGTGTTTTTTAAAAAACACACCTGCATGCATATTTTTTCATGTGTATATGAAGTAACTCCATATAGATTCATAAGATCTTCCTCATACTAGACACTGTGTTCTAGGACCAAAGAGAATGTAAAGATGAATGAGATATGAACTGTGGGAGAGCAAGGAATTGTGATGAAAAGGTTTGACACATATAACTTTTTTTAAAAAAGTAAAAACTTTCTGATAAAAAAATAGATGGACTTGTAAAAATCCAGAGAAGTCTTTCAAGAAGGAAGAAGTGGTCAACTGTTCCCAGTATGGCTGAGGTCAAGGAAGATGAGGGCAAAGAACTGACCCAAGACGGGGTCATCGGTGACCTGGACCAGAGTGGTTGCAGAGGGTGATGAGGATGAAAGACTAATTTGACTGGAGTGGATTAAAGAGGGGCTGGGAGGTGAGGAAGTGGAACATCAGTACAGATGTATCTCCTGGAGGGCATTTCAACAAAGCAGAGCAGAGAAATGGGGTTGTAGCCTGAGGCAAACTTGATGGTAAGGAAGCTTTTTTGTTTATTTTTTTGTTTACAGGAGAGATACTATAGTATGCTTGCATGATGGTATGGCTCCTGTAGAGAGGGGAGAAATCAAAGGTGTGGGAGAGAAAAAAGACAATTGCAAAGCCTTTGCACATGCAGGAGGAGGTAGGATCCAGTGCACAAATGGACTGATATTTAGCATAGGCTTAATAAAAATGGTGAGCGATGGACTCTTTCCTCAAGGTGATCAGATCCAAAGATGGGTGAAGCGCTCACCAGAATACAAACAGCACCATATGAACTGTCATTTCATGAATACAAGAAATTTAGGAAGAAGCAGCACATTCTCAATGATGAGGCTTCCCAGAGCAGGTGGCATCTACTGGACCTTCAAAGATGAAGAAGCAGAGGTGAAGGATTCCTAGAGAGAGAAAGGATATCACTCCAGCCCGAGGAAACAATGTGAATAAAAACAGGGAGAGGTGAATTTGCACTATCATTTCACAAAACTCTTGTATTCACTACAGCCAACATCATACACAAATAAGGTCTTCTCCTAAATATTTGGAGCTAAAGTTTATTGATAGCACTCTTAACCAACAGCTACTGGAGGATGACCACAGTTTCTGTTCCTATCTCTAAATATGTCATTGGTTGGCCCTGGAGAATTTAGTGTGTGGAATCCTCTTCTTGTTCTCATTTACAATCCCTGGATTTCTTGACCACATTACATACAGTGGATGCTCTCATCCACCAGAGATGGGAAACTCCTCCATCAACTGGTGGAGAGAAACTAGTAGATTATTTAAACTTTTCAAAGTCTCAATTTCCTCATATGCAAAGTGAGGGTGGTAATACCTAGCTTTTGGAGTTTGGGGAGGATTAAAGTTGACAATATATAAGTGAGGTGCTTACTCCATGCGTGGAACAGAATATATGCTCAGTAAATGGTTACCTATTTTTGGTACTAATTACATTGATAGTTACCATGTATGGAACACTTATCATGTGCCCAGTACAGGTCTAAGTGCTTAATAGGTATTAATTCACTGAATCCCCACCTCATCTTAGGAAGTAGACGTTTTCATTGCCTCTAGTTTCACGAATGAAAACGCTAAGTCTAGCAAGCATCAGAGCTAGGATGTGAGATGAGGCAGACTGGCCACAGAGTCCTGCTTTCCATTCACTGAGCCACGTTGACTCTCTCATAGTGGATAGAATCACGCCAGGCCCGGGACCAGATCCATCCGTTATCTCAGATCCATTTCCCTTATTAACAAGGAATCCAGGAAGTAAGACAGTAGAGTTAGGAATTATGTCCTCAACAAAGATGAGAGCTGGCAAGAGGCTTGAAAAATGATCCATACATTTTATTGACATGCTTTAGTTTGACCAAATTTCCTTCACTCACCAGTTATTACTCTATAATAAAATGAAACTTACTTGTCTCATTTTGCAGTTAAAAATTTACCATTATTCAAGAGTAGGCAGAAATGTCTAAGAATGTATACAACCAAAACACTTACACAAGGCTGAAAAGAAATATGAACAAAAATATTTATTGTAGTGCTTTTTATAATATTCAAATATTAGAAACAAGCCTTTACTAGTAGTTTAATTAAAAGTGTGGTACAGCCATTCAACACTGCATAGCTCTTAACAGGGACGAGATGGATTTAAAGATGAGGAAAAATTCTCATATGTAATGTTAAGTGAAAAAACATGAAAAAGCATGCAGAACTCTGTGTCTAATTTGATTCTACTTTTGAAAATGAATGCAAATTTAAGTATATGTATAGAACAAATTCTAGAGAAATAAGCAACAAATCCCTTAAACAGTCTTTGCAAGGAAGGAATAACAGACAGCTTTTGACTTTCTAAATCATACATTTCTGGAGCATTTGAATTATTTACAAGCACTTATTCACTTTTGATATCAGAAGAAAACAATGTATTGTTTAAGTAGGCAGAGAGGCAAAGCCTGTGAGAAATGGAGCAGGGAAAGCTACAGCTCTAATCCTCTAGTCTGTTAACTGCTGCTTCATTTCCTGGCAGAAGAGTTTTATAACTGGCTGGCTCTCAACGCATTCTCCTGCCAACAGGACATTGGCGAGCAGGGACATTAGAAATCTTCCTTGAGAGAACTCTAACAAAAGCTAAGAGACATTCAGCTTGGAAATATGGCCAAAGGGAAAAATCCATAAAAACCATCCACGCCCCGAGCCTCCTTCCATGGTAGGAAATGCGGCCATTAAGCCATTGAAAGGAATTAGGATCATTATGAAATCACACTGGTTTGGCTCTGGAAAAAAGGAGAGACGTTAAGTGCAGTACATCTTTAGAGAACTCCCTTCCCATCAGGCCTCCGAACCTACATAACCATAAAAGCAACGGAGATAAGATAAATAACGGCAAGAATAGCTAACATTTTAACAGTGATCCACAAATTTCAGTCTTTCACATCTATCTTACATCACATTGTGCGTCTTCCCTTTCCAAAAACTCTGGGAAGCAGGTTTTTCAGAAGAGACGGCCACTAGTAAGTGATACAGGGGAACCAGAACCCAGGATGTCTCACAGCCACTAGCAAAGAAGATCATTCTGGAATTAGCTAGAATCATGAGTACTATTCACTTCTAAGCAAATGTATCCCTTCCTGAAGATCTAGATAAACAATGAATCCATCAAAGAAGAAAGACTAATAACAGATAATGCAGAACGTGCAAGGGAAACTGAGACCATGAATGAAGCCATAGGTAAGATGGTACATTGGTCAGCCTGGCTTCCCCTGGATCTTAGAGAGTGGTTCAGAGTACATTTGGGTGTGGTGACAATGCTCTGGAGGGTCTCAGTCCTATGGGCACTTGGCATTGCGCCCTCTCTATTCTGTCTCGCCAAAATGGACCCGACATGCAGTGAGGAGAATGGGGACACTGGGAAAGCAGCCCCTCCCCACCCCGTCTCATTTCGAGGGCTGTGTCCTCCTCTCCTGGGAGCCAAGAAGCTGCCATCATGACCTCTGGAGGCCAATTTTGTTTCACAAAGGCAAAAACTAAGATGCAAAATCATTATGCAAGTTTCTCAAGGTGATTCTGTGACAAAACCAAAAGTAAAATTCAGCTTTTCTCAACCTCAACTTCAGACCTCAAAATGGAAAGGAGTGAGGACGAGACCAGCCCACACCTCATTTTCATTCCCATTTTATGTATGAGCACAAATCTCACCACTGTTCTTTTTCTACTTCCCCACCCTTCCTTCCTTTTTCACACGGCCGAGTTCATTACTCTATTAAGCCAAAGAAGGTAGAAGGACTAAATAGATGGATCAAGTAAGGTCGAGAGAGAAATGATTCAAGTAGTTTGCAAAATAGCTGGGTATCATATTTTAAGACAACATTGTCTCAATAATTTTAATGCCTTATTATAGATACAAAACTTTAGTTTTTAAAAACTAGAAAAATATATTTTATTCTCAAGTCCTTGGTGGGCTCTTTACAGAGGAAGGCTTTTCCCTTGCCAACATTCCCAACCGAGGCATCAATGCATAGACAGTCAGTTTGAAAACAATAATAAAAATTATACTGAATCTATTTCTCCAACATGAACCCAGGTTTTCTTAATGATTTCTTTCCACTAGCAACTGGGACAACCTGAAAACAGAGATGCTGAGACATGCTGTCTTAACGAATGGAGACCAGATTCCTTCATAGGCAAAATCTATGAGCAAGATTTTGAGCAAAGAGCCATGTATCACCAAAATGCATATGTACATTGACAAAATGGAATACTATTCAGCAAAAAAAGGATGAAAATGCTGATAATGCTACAACATGAATGAACCTCAAAAACATCATGTTAAGTGAAAGAAGCTAGTCACAAAAGACCACATAGTGTAGGATTCCATTTATATCAAATGTCTAGAATAGACAAATCTCCAGAGACCAGAGGTAGATTAACGGCGGGCTGGGGTGGAAGTGAGAATCAACCGTAAGCAGGCACAAGTGATCTCTTTGAGGTGATGAAAATGGCCTAAAACTGGATTGTGGTGACAGTCATGCAACTGGCTAAATTTACTAACATGGGTTGAGCCACTTCAGATAAAATGACATGTATGGCATCATCTTTATAAAATTAAATGTCCCAAGGCTTGCCACAAAAGAGCCCCCAAAGCAAGTCCAAATAGCAAAATTCCAAATTTCTCATTTAGCAAAGCTGACTACCATCTTACTTATTTCCCCTCTGCTTGCTGAAAGTGACCTTGGTTTGTTTACTTTTTATGGAAGTTTGCTATTGTCTAAACACTAGAGTTTCACTTGAAGTTGGCTGCAGAATAATGTACTTTGGGGTGGTCAGAAGTGACATCCAAATGTTAATCCACATAGGGTCAAATTTACTTAAACCATGACATTCAATCCAGTTTTTCTCATTTGGCTAAAAAAGCAATTCAGAGGTTTTTTCCAGTCTTACAACATTTATGGATAATCCTTTTCTTCTGTTTTACATATAATGTACTTATATTTCATGAAATCTGAGAGTACCAATTCATCCTTTCCTTTTAAAATATTATGCAGGGCTTCCCTGGTGGTGCAGTGGTTGAGAATCCGCCTGCCGATGCAGGGGACACGGGTTCGTGCCCCGGTCTGGGAAGATCCCACATGCCGCGGAGCGGCTGGGCCCGTGAGCCATGGCCACTGAGCCTGCGCGTCCGGAGCCTGTGCTCTGCAACGGGAGAGGCCACAACAGTGAGAGGCCCACGTACCGCCAAAAAAAAAAAAATTATGCAGATGGATGTATGTACAAGGATTTCAGTCTTGTGGGTAGCAACAAAACATTGTTCATAAATAGGGAACTGGTTAAATAAATTATTATACACCAAAAGTGGAATAAATTACTTTGTAGTTATTAAAAATATGGAGCAAAATCTGTAGGAATTGGTGTGGAGCTACCTACAAGATATATTAAGTAAAAAAAAAAATGTGGAACAGCATATTATTGTGCTACCCTTTGCATTTTGTCTTTAAAAGAATATATACATAAATGCTGTATATGCTTAAGTATCTAAGCACAGATACTCCAGACTGGTAAGAGTGTGTTCTTTTAGGGAAGGGAATTAGGTACCTGGAAGTTTGCCCTGGTAGGGATGCTATCTCTTCAGTATATACTCTTTAATACTGTTGGAATGTTTATCATGTATATTATCATCCACTGAAAAAAATTTTCATGTTTTACCATTTTACCCCTACATTTGGTAAACCATATCTAAGTTAATAAGTTTTTTAAAAATGGAATTCAAATACTTTAACTACTTTTGTCCAAATACAATAAGAACTCTGACCATATTTTAATACATAGTTAAATGATTGTTGTTTGAAGGCTTCAATTTTTCCACCGCTAAAACAGAGCTATTATTATGAAGACTGACAGAATAACATTTTTAAGATTTTGTAAGATGCAGAATCATTGAGATGGAGTTTTGCAGGGAAGTCTCACCCTTGGATAGTAGTAAACTAAGTTCAGCTGCAAAAGCAATAGATCTCTTTGTACTAGACTTTTGTTACTTACTGATCATTGGATCTTTTAGGTTGAATTGGACTTGGCTTATGATGATCAATTGTGTCATTTTTGTATTACAGGACCAAATTCATTATAGGATCCTTGGGGGCTAAGTTTAGCATTAAATATGTTTGCAGCAGCAAATTCATAATCTGCCTGTCATTTCATTCCACAGCCTAGTCATTCTCCTATACAATTAATTTAGCTGAAGAAACGTAATAAACATATCTTAAAATTGTGATGGCACATTACAGTTTGCTTCACACTTCTACATATTTTATCACATTCAACCCTCTTAGCGACCCTGTAGGGGAGGCAAGAGAGACATTATTATGTCTGTTCCACACACGGTCATAGTTAAATCGCCCAACCAGGAAGCAGAGAGCTGAGATTAGAAGCTGGCTTCCTACAGTCCCTTCCACCCAGTTATACATATTACAGTATGTACGTGAGAGTTCAGAAAAGGGTGTGTTTGTATATAAAATCTGTTTTATATTAGAACATAAAGACAATGTGCTAACTTCATCATTTCTGTTTTTTCTGAATGGAATTCACATAGACATTGTTTCATTTGTTTTTTGAACTTACTTTGACAATTATATTACCTAAATTCACATGTGTAGCCTAAGAGTGTTCTTGTGCAACAGAGACTACTCATCTTCATAGTCTCATTTATGCCTCATGGATTTGTGTGGGTGTTGAAGAGAAAAATCCAAAGAAAGAGGAATGGGAAAAGATTTCTTTCTATATTTAAATATAGAAAGCTAAGCTATAAATAACGCTTAAAATATATAAGCGTTAAAATATATATTTTTAAATATATAAATAAAGCTTAAAAATATAGTTTTAAGCTATAAATAACGGTGAAGTGAAATGTTCTCTGGAAGATCCATGGCAATAGCATTACTGCTGCCTGAGAAATGTGACTACTTAAAACTCTGGTTTGGAAAACCTGTTCATTGTAAAACAAATGCTTTTCTATTGTTATTATTACATCAGGTCTTTGTCCTGAAATTTTCCAGGCTTACAAGTGTAATAATTGGTTTTGCACATTCCAGCGATTCAAGATGTATGGTTTTTAATATGTATAATGTATTAGGAAGAGCAACTCAGGCTATCCTTTGGTGTGTTGCTCTGGATTGAGGTGGATTCTCGTTATCTTTGGCAGCAAGGTGTGAAGACATGTTTATTATTTTAAACACTAACCTGTTACTGTATGACAGAATATTATTAGGTTCAAATTACCATCATTATTATTCTTGCACACATTAATAAAGGCCTTAAATAGCACATCCAAGACCAGAATCTGGGAACTCGGACAATACCCAAGGCATTGAAGTGATTTTGTTGCAGTATTTTTCGAGATTTAATGAAGTTAAAAGTAATTTAGTTCGCTTTGGGACATTATCTAACTTGTTAGCAGAAGAAATCACCTAATCTGGAAAAGGAAAGTATCACAATTTTGTGTAAGTGCTGAAATCGCCTTTCTTTGTAGCTTAAAAGGAAATACTTGCTCACAGCAGAATGTTTCACATCCCTTTTATTTGGTTCCAACTTGCAGAGTCATCTTGCTTCTAAAATGTTTTCAGAGCCGGAGATGGGAGGTTTCCAAGCCAGAAAGAAATTCCTCCTGTTTTTGAATATGTATTTACCTTTTTAGAATTGAACCCCAAGGGCTGATTGTGTAACTGCATTCTAAAACTTTTTGTTTCCATCAGATATATTTAGCAAGACTTAGCATCCATTTGAGGACTCCACAGGAGTTATTCTAATAATCATGCACAGTGTTAATAAATAACTTCCGCCCCTTCTGTACGGATGTTTTGAGAATGCTGCAGGGAAAGGGTGAAAGGACAGCTGAGGTGGACCCATTCGAGTGTGAATGAACTCCTTCCACTTTTATTTTCTATTCTTCAAGATTGATTTAGCTAATCCAAGGTAAAGGAAAGCTAATTATTTTGTGTTTGAGTTATTGTGGGAGTTTACATTATATTCTGAAATGTTAACCAACATCTGAGATAAATATTTACTAACCTGTTATTGAACATTTACATATACAGATATACAATATACACATACAATTATATATTATATATAACTGTACATATACGACTTTTATCCTGGGAAATGGGTTATAGTGAGCAGGGCTACTACAGGGAAATGTTAGCCCTGAAAAAAACTGGCAATATTATGAAAACATAAATTATCAGAGCCACAACATGCAAGAGATCAGAGTTGAAAGTACACATGCATAAAAGAGCATGCTGATGTTAAAAAGCAGGTAACAGAGGAGATCAGAAACCCAGGTAGTTAATTCATCATTTAAAGGGAAGTCAGGTACTAGAAGCTAAACACTAAACGTTTGAAAGCCAGGGCAGGTAGGTATGAGCCCCAAGACCCACGGGACTAGAGCAGGGGCTGTAAATCTAATTCTGAGGGAAGGTCTCCTATACACTCCCCAGGAAAAATGGGAAATCTCCCTCTCAAAGTCTGTGATCCTTTGACTGCCAAGTAAACTTATGATCACCTAAATGAATTTTGTTACCAGGATATATTGGATTATGCATTATGGCCATTCGCCTACGATTTCCTAAGCTCAGTTCTCTTTCTTGGCTAGTAGCAAATGAGCAAACCGAAACATGCTTGGGGACGGTCGATGTGTTTAAATGTCAGGAGATAAGCACACGACCCCACACCTCAGAGGTGGAACCCAGGTGCCTGTGTGCTTGCCTTGCATAAGCCTGAGGAGGTTGCTATAGAAATATGATCATATTGCTGGGATCATTTGTGTGTCTAATACAACTTGAATTTCAAAGTCCACAGGAAGCATGATTAAAAGGCCCTTCTTTGGCTTGCTGCATGTTTACAAGGCAGCTACTTAATGGATCAGACTGCATGTGTCTAGCCACCTCTGAGAACCTGGGTAGGGAGGAAATTGACATTACTGGCATGCTGGTGCTTGCTCATGATAACAAGAAGGAGACTGGAGCTCCTAATACTGAGGATAAGGGGAAGCTGAGAGAATTTACAGACACAGAGCTCAGCCTCTGTATGTGGGCAACAGCGTTGTTTCCTTCTGTCACTGGGGCCTGAGGTTAGAGCAGGGCTCACCCTACAGATTCTAGGTGGAGAGTTGTTGAGCACTAAGGGAAGGGGTTAATCCAAAACACGGATGAGGTTCCCAAATCCAAGTTGTAGGATAGCTTACATATCCAGTGGGAGGCAGGCAAAGGGTAGAACAGAAGCAAACAGATGTGTCAGGATTGCGGTTCTGAGATGGAGCCCTGTGTCTGACCCAAGGATTGTCTCATCCCAAGACTCTTGGGTTATTCCTAGCCAAGAAACTATTGCCTCCACATGAAGAAAGAGCTATACTTCACCAACAAGAATGGATTCTGACAACATGTATTTATTGGAGTTTATTGATGTCAAAATACATCAGATACCCAGGGATCAGCTTAAAACAAAAGGGGGAAAAAAACAATGTCTGTATCCATTCCCATCAGCATCCACAGGAGTTACAGCTAAAAGAGATCTTGGAGATTTCCTAATCCAGTTCTTTTTTTTCAGATGTGCAGTTGAGGTCCAGAATGACCGAGTGACTTGCCTGAGTACACACAGTGAGTACTGGCCGTACTGGTGCTGGAATTTGCATCTCCTGACATTCATCAGTGTTCTTTCCATCACTCAGGCTTTTAATATTCACAGAGTATTGCGGATGAAGGAGTAAGTCTCTGGGGCTTCAGCAACCAGAGTGTCATAAATTCAAAATCTCACAGAAGGGCAGGGCAACATCCCTCAACGGTAGGAAGTTGAATGAGAAAGAAGAGTACTGAAAATTTAGCAAAGACAACTTGTATTTGCTCCTGGAAAGGCAGATGTGATATCCGGGATGCATTAGAGAAGTGTTCAGCTGGAAGTAACAGAAATCCAAGCTTTGAGACCTGAAATGAATATGAGGGTATTTTTCTCACCTGACAAGGTGTCTGAAGATAGGCAGCTGCTGGCAGTGGCTTAGCAGCTCCACAAGGTCAGAGGCAGCTTCTCTGTAATTCTCTCACACTGTCTCCTGGTCACAAAATGGCTGCCATAGCTGCAAACACATATCCAGACAGGAACTGTATTACAGGCCACCCCTAACTGCAAGGAAGGCTGGGAAAGCAAATGTTTAAATTTTCCAGTATTTATACACCTGGGCAGGGGAGGAAGTGCTTAGAATGGGCGTTGGGCTGGGCAGTCCATAAACCCTGGACGGCAGGTGTCAGTGTGTGCTCCACGGCTCCATCCCTGTGGCAGACAATGCTAATCAAACAAGCTTGGAGGTGGCCTCGAAACTCTTCCCCACAGAGTTTACCAAGTGAGTACTACCAGGTAGTCAAACCCGGCTCATGAGATGAAGTCTATTTGCTCTCCCCGATTTTTTTCAGTTTTCATGGCAACTCTGAGGTCTGACAAGAAAGCTCTTTTAATAAAGATAATAATGGAGTTTATATATCCAAATCGTAGACACACAGAAAGAGCCGGTCTTTGGCCCTGAGTCTTTGTTTCACAGTTGAAGAAACTGAAGCCAAGAGTGGCTAGGGCTCTTAATCACAGTCACACAATGAGCTAGTTGAACGTGGTCCCTTTCAAAGCAGTTACCCTGAGAGGCTTTATACTTATTCCAGTCTTGCTGACAGTACTCAGAGCATCTCTGAAATTCCATTTTTAGAATGTCTCTCATTTAGTTAATGAGCAGCTAACACAAGAAAATTTAGCTCTTCTATTTTGTAGATGCCTTCTGTCTTCTTCTCCACCCTCTGTCCCCACCAACGAATGCTGCCCAGCTCACTTACTCATTAATTCAACAAAAATGTGTCGAGCATGAGTGCGCTGGATCCACTGTATGACTTGACTCCAAATGGCTCTGGCTTGTTTTGGAAAATCGAATCCCCTCTTGGTCCCTTATCTTCAGCTGGCCATCTCCGTGCCCCCCTTCCACCCCCTACCCCCGACATGCATCACGCTAAGGCTGGTTCATGACACAAGCTGATATAGGTAGTTGTTCTAGAGTCAGTACCGCCCAATAGAACTTTCTATGTTGTTATAAATGTTCCAGAATCTGTGCTACATGCAACACTTACAATGTGGCTAATGTAACTGAGGAACTGAATTTTTTTATTTTATTTTAACTAATTTAAATTTAACTAGCCACAGGTGGCTAGTGGCCACCATGTTGGATAGCACAGTTTGGGATCTTTCCTCTATTTCCTCCCAAACTCATTCGTCTTTGTCTCCCAGATGCCTGGCTCAATCCCAGCTTTGATGCATAGTTCTCTCCTCTTCCCTAGAGCCCCCATATGGTTGCTCTGACCTCATTTCTTTTCTGGCTCAATTGCACCGTTATAGTTTTGGCAACGAGATGCAAAGGGAGATGTTCTGTGCTCAGGTCTGTGGACCCTCATGGATGGTCCCCTGCTGATCGCCACACACAAGGGGACCAAGAGATTCAGACAGTTCCTATCCCACTAGAGACATTCAAAATAATGTCCTGAGTGTTATTTCCCCTTTTCACTGGGGAGTCATGAAGCTAGAAATTTGCCCCGGATCCTGTGATGGCTCTATCCCTGAGACAGAGCTTAACGTACTGCAACAAGTAGTCCGTGGAAGTTTTTCCCTCTGTACACACAGCACACTTGGAAAACAAGACTGGACAACAATTCCTATTACTGACACTCTAAAGCACCTCAAATAATCGGTCACTCATTAGAAAGAAGCAATATTTCCAGGGTACAGCGACGCATCTTTGGTGCTTTTAGCGGATGTGTATTGTCTGGAGGTGCAGAGTTCTTTCACCAGCCATTGCTGGACTCCGAGATGTGGGAGGCTGGAGAGGCGGTGTTTCTGCCAAGATGTATCTCTTGGAGCGCAGATCTTTCCTAAGCAATGCAGCATGATGAACGGCGAATTAAGAGGAAACAAACCGCTTCCCTTACCTCAGATAGGAATGTGGGCTCCCACGCAGAAGGCTTTCAGTAGCAAACTTGTGACTAGGAGCTGCTTTGGACTGAACTGTTTTCCTGCCCCTGGAGGTTACCTAAGAGTGCAGAGGTAACCTCTCAGTGGGTAGAGGCATTGCTGATAACAAAATTACTCAGTTCTCCAGGACTTAGTTTCAAGAAGGCCTCCTTCTAGGCAGGAGACATGCCCAGTGGCTGCCCTGGCTTTGGGGCTTTCATCCTGGAGAGAGCAGAGAAGACTGGGAGTGAGGAGGAGGGAGGCTAGCATTCATGAGGATAAGCCATTTTTCCTCCCCACCCTAGACGACAAAGAGAGTGGGTACTGGTTCGTTACCGTTCCTTAGGGACTTCTGGTTAAAAATTGAAGTTAAGAAAGGAGGTCCCCCAACACTTTCTCATAAAGTTTGGGCATTATTCCAGGAGGAAAAACTGATGGTCTTGGTTGCTGGGCCCCCAGCCTGCCCAGGTGCTTGCAGATTGGGCAAAGAGCACTGGGGAGAGGTGGCGTGGTAGAGGGGATGGGGGGGGACAAGAAAGATCTGATCCAAGCCCTCAGGCCCCAGTTTGGGAGGCTAGGGAAGAAAGAGGAGACTGGAGCTGCAGGGGTACCAGATTGCTGAGCTTGGAGCATGGCGGTCTACACAGCTAAGGAGCATGGTGGGGGGGGTGTCTCCCAGGTGCCGCCAAAGCCATGGGTTGATCAAGTGCCTTGGGAGCAAGGGGCTGCTGACAGTGGAACTGGATCAGTGGTGACAGCCATCGGAAAGGGGACCAAACCTCCATGCACCTCTTGCTTAAGGAAACGGCTTCCCTCCTCTACAAAGCACGGGAGAAAGAGGTGAGTGACGAAGGGAATAGATCACCTACTGCCGCCACTGCAGGCTTCCACAGCCACAAGGCAGACCTGAACTCAGGAAAAAAGGAAAGATTTGAATCATGTGTGAGGGTGGAGTTTTAAAATGAACAGGATTGAGTTTTAATAACTGGGTCACATTATTTTAATAACTGAAATGATGCAGATTTAAAGTTGGACTGAGATGACATTAAGGAAACCCTTGATCCGGCAGCAGAGCATAGATGGGAACAGACATTGGGAAAGTAAAGCCATTTCACGTATGCACCCGCACAGGTTGAATAACCAATCACTAAACTGGTTACACACTTAACTGGTATTGGGGTGCAGGTCCTGGGTCTCACAGCCCTGAGCTGAATGCTGCACTTACCGGCTGGGTGCCCCTCGGAGTATCATGTGAAATCTCCTAGTTCTCAGCTTCCTGTTTGGAAACTGGGGTTAATGCATCCTATGTCATACTGTTACGAGACTTCCATGAAATCATGTCTGTACACATTCAAAATAAAAAGAACATGCTTTTTGCTGTTTGCTCCTCCACGTGTCCACTACCTGGTACAGTCCCTTCATCTCAGCTCCGGGGTAGCTGCCTCCTGGCCTGTCCTTGGCTGCGAAGGTCCTGCCGGCTCCCATGTCGCTGACCACTGATGAAATAAGGTTCTTTTCTGCCTCGGGGTCCTCCCAGGCCCCCACTCCATTCCACACTGGATCGGTTTTCCCTGTAGGCCCTCAGCAGTGACCACCAGAAGCATCTTCTTTTTATCTCAACAACTTTCCCTCTTTCCCTCGAGTATCCCGAGCCCCTGAGTTAGCGCTGCCACTAAAGGACTTGCCCACTTCCCTGAGGGACCCTCTGGGAAGGGCCCCTCCAGAACCCCATCCAGGCCACTGACTCTTCTCAGCCATGTTAGCCTGGAATAGCTGGGCCGGCTCAGCACAGAGTCCTGCTAGCAGACATTTTTATAAAACTGAGATACAGAACATGTGTATAGCCGGATGGATTTTTATGTAGGTATACACCGATGTAACCACTACCTAGGTCAAGATTTTTTTTTAATCACATCACCCCAAAAGACTTTCCCATGCCCCTTCCCAGGCAGTAACCTCCTCCCTCAAAGGTAACCAGCATTCTGACTTTGAACACCACAGGTGTGTTTCTCCTGTTTTTGAACTTCTTATAGTACCTAGAACCATACTGCAGGTCCTCTTTAGTATCTGACTTGTTTTGCTCAACATGATGTCTCTGAGTTTCATCCCCGTTGTTGCGTGTACCAGTGGTTTGTTCCTTTTCCTTGCTGAGTGGTACTCCACTGTGGGAATATACAATTTGTGTGCCTGTTCACGTTGATGGCCATTTGAGTTGGTTTCCAGTTTGGGGCAATTATGAAGAAAGCTGCTACACACATTCACACAGTGTGTTTTTTTGTAAACACATGGCACTCAGTTCTCTTGAGTAAATACCCAGGAGTGAAATCAGTGGGTCCTGCGGTGGGTGTTGTTTGGCAGGTACAGGGGCATTTAGTGAGTGCTATTTGTTTGAATAAATGAGTGAATGGCTGAATGACACTTTAGCGCCACAGAATGCACAGAGGAATCTATGCATTTGGGGTTAAAAAGGGTTTGTTGCAAATAAAGACTTTTAGACAGGACTGGCAGTGGTTTCAGGGCAGAGCGTGAGGCTTTGAGGGGCAGGAAGGGAGAGAAGTTCCACCAAAAGACCCCCGGGGAGAGGCAGGTCAGAGCTGGAGTGAGATGGGGGCTGGGAGAGGGTCTCACGCAGCGCTGAGAGCAGGGCTCTGGCACAGACTTGTGACCCACACACATCCGAGCCCACAAAGAGAGAGATAGAATATGCTTCCAGGGGTTTTCTGTCATATTTCCTAATTGGTTGCCTTCACCTTGGAAGTCTTTAGTCATAAAACCTTTAGCCGCTCAAACATTATCAGTTCAGTCCTATGGATAGATGGATCAGCCCTGTAACCCGCAATGAGTGCAGCTGTCAGTCAAGGCTGCCCTGGAGAATACAATGGGCCCAGAGCCCTGCCCTCTCCTTTGCTGTTCCCTCTGTGACACCTCACTCAGACACCCGGTGCCACCCCGCTTTCTCCAAGCACCACAGGGCCTGCTCTCACATGCCTCAATCACAGCTACACTCACTTCAGTATTGGCAGTCCTCCCCCATTCCCAGGAGTACCAGAGTATTTTCTGAATTTCAGCCGGAAATTGTGCGAGCGGGTAAATGGATTGTGATTAACGGTGGAATTTCAGACACTGGGCAGAGGGGGAGTTTGAGGAAAGAGCAATGGAGACATCCCAGTCTCCCCAGATCTCTCCTGCTTTGCCTTTGCCTGGGACTGATCCTGCTGATAACACATCTCTGCACTTCCGGGTTTACTATTAGACTTAAATTAAAAATTTTTAACCTGCCTTCCACGGCTCTTACTTAACTCCAGGCCTTTGCCTCTCTGCTCCCTTCATTCTGGCCATACCGGCCTTCTCTGTGCCCTCCACACCCCACCTTCTTTTCTCAGGGAGTCTGCAAACATGGCCCCAGCCTGCTTGCACCCTTCTCCTACCTCCCACCTCTTGCTAATTCCCTTTATTCCTTCATCTCCCCAGAGTGTCATTCCTGGCCCTCCATTCTGTGTAAGGTCCCCCTCAGAGACTCACGTGTCCCTTCCAGCTCTTATGATTCTTCAGAATTTGAAAGTTACTTGTGTACTCCTTGGTTGATGTCTACTCCTCCACTGGAATATAAAGCCACGCAGACATGGGTTTTCACCGCCTAACTCGGGTTGCCATACCGGGTAAACACTTAATCTAAGCCTATGGCATTAAGGACATGAACAAGTGATCTCTATCCACCGCCATGCCTTTCATTATGACTGTCACTGTAAGGCAAAATGGAACATCATTATTGTTCCTATTATTGATGGGCCAAAATCTTCAGGTGTGCTATCTAAATTATTCAAATTTGTTGGGGGGAAACAATGCTACATTTGTCCCTTCCCTTTGGAAAATACATATTTTTTTAGAAGATGGTTGTGCCCAAACACTGGAATTGAGTTAAAATTAGCCATTTTATTTTCGGTCCAACTCTCAGTTCGGTATCGTAACCAGCAGGAGGCCCTTGCCAGGTGGTTCTCAAGTAGCGTCAATTCTGACAGTCAAAATCTAACTATCCAGTTTATCATTCAGCTCCTGGGCTTTCCTTTCTTCTCCCCTCACCTGTCCTTCAGTGATACTTCTTAAAGTTCCCTCCACAAGGAGGGCCTGGGCAAAGATAACGGAACTTTGGGTTCCCCAAAGTGCTCGAGCCACATGCCGCTCATCCAGGAGAAGGGAGCCCAGGAAAATGACTCTGGCACCCCTGGCCAGGTGTTCCCTCTCCAGCACTGGAATGTGGACTGGGGGCTCCTCATCTAGGCGGCTCAAGTCTAGAGACAGACAAACCTCAGTTTCAATCCCCACTTTGCCACTTACAGGTCATGTGACCTTGGAGAAGATGTTTCATCTCACCCAGCTGACCCTTCAGGTGACAGATGTTCATTTCAAAATCTATCTCTGAGCAACGAGACTTAAGTTTAAAATTTCTGTACTCCAGTTTCCTCCTCTGCAAAATGGGGATACTAGTAATTCCTACCTCATAGGATTATTGCAAAGAGTAAATAACCGAATGTGTGCAAAACTCTGCTAAAAATGTATTAGGATGTTGATGATGATGACCATTTTACAGTACCGTGATGAAGAGTGTCACTTTTTTTTTTTTTTTTTGCGGTATGCGGGCCTCTCACTGTTGTGGCCTCTCCCGTTGCAGAGCACAGGCTCCGGACGCGCAGGCTCAGCGGCCACGGCTCACGGGCCCAGCCGCTCCGCGGCATGTGGGATCTTCCCGGACCGGGGCACGAACCCGTGTCCCCTGCATCAGCAGGCGGACTCTCAACCACTGCGCCACCAGGGAAGCCCCAAGAGTGTCACTTTTGAGTCAAGCAAACTTAGGTTCAAATCCCAGAGGTATGACCTTGAGGAAGTTACTCAATCTCTTTAAGGTTCTGGTTCCTCATCTGTAAAATGGTATGATAATGAATGCCTCCCTGGTATGATGGTTGTGAGACTAAAGTGCCCCGTGTGGTCCTGGCATTTAGTAAGCAGTCAACAAAGAGTAGCTATCGTTCTGGTTGAAATCATTATTGTTACACAGTCCTCAAGGGATTCTTTAACTTGAGACCTTGTAGAGATGGCAAAAGTATCTTTTGGAAATGTGGAACTCACAGTCTGTGCTGATAATAGATGACTCACAAGACAAAGTATAGACAATGGCCCATAAAAGAAACATGTGCATCTAGTGTCGGTCCCTTGTTCCTCTTACTAAGCAGCATCCTTAGCTGGGAGGGGCTGGGCAAGCCGTCCCAGTGCTGGACCTGGCCAGTCAGCATTCGGAGGTGGGGTGCGGCCCTGCTGCCCTTGTGCCAAGCGGGCTGTCTACATCTTGGTTCAGAGCCCCAGGGGCTGAGTCTTAGTGGTTGCTCAAGCTCCTGGCCTTTTCTGTGGAAGGTTGGGTTTTACTTGTTGACAGGGAGAAGGGGCTGCCGAAGAGCCACTTTGTGCAGACGGTGTCAGCTCCATGGCCTCCTGGCATCCTCTGCTCTCTCCCAAGGCACAGGGAACACAAGACGGGCTTCAAAGCCTCTCTGGGAGTGGAGGGGAGGGGTGGCCTTGAGTCTGCCTGGAAAACATTCCCCCATTACAGCCCAACAAGACACTCCCTGTGACTACTAATCATTCCCCAGCAACAGCCCCTGGGACAGCTCAAGGGAGTTTGTCACTGCTCCTTGCTGCTTAGTTACTTCATGCCCAAGATCTAAAGCAGTAACATCCCATCTGGTCCTCCCGCAGTGCTCTGAGGGAGACGGGAGAGTTATGAGGCATCTAGAGTTCACAGGTGAGGTGACGGAGGCCGGGGGATGAGCTTTGCTCAGAGTCAGCCAGTTAGTAAGCAGAGTACCTGAGCCTCAAGTCGTTTTTCAGGCCATTTCTCCTTCCTCCGGGCCCTGCATGGCCTGGCTCCTGCTGACCTCCACACACATAGCTCACTTCCCACTGCTGTGAGCCCTCCTCAGACAAACCAGCGCTTTTCTCCCACTAGGCCTTTGCACTCCCTGTGTTCCCTCGGCTTGGCATTTCCATGTCATTGGGTCTCAGTGTATGATGTGTCACCATCTCCAAGAGGCCTTCCCTGGTCATGCTAAAGTAGCATTCACCAGTTGCTCTGCATCTCATCCCCTGGCTCAAGGCCTTCACATGGCTTACCCCAGTCATCTTTTTAAATTTTCATCTCCCTCATTAAGGCAAGAGCCTCAAGAATTGTGTTCACTGCTGCCTCCCAACATTTATCACACAGCATTATCCTCAGCCTGGGCAGTTGAGACCCTTGTACATGGAATGAATGCCCAGAGGGCTTGCCTTGGGCCCCTGCAGCTGTGCCCTCCCCATGGAGTGAGGAGTCCACAGGGCCAAAGATGTGCCCACCCAGAGCCCACCACCTCCCCTCTAGACTACACTGGGGTTACCCAGAAACTGTGTATTTCCTGGCCACATGGCCCTAAACCCTCTTCCAAGGCCTGCATGGGCCTCATCTTCTCAAAGGCAGATCACACCACTGCCGTGAGACTCGAGGCCTGAGGGCAGCCCAGGGGCAGCACGTGCAGCGGAGGCCCCTCAAAACACTGGGCAGATGGGGTGGGGGGGTGGGGAAAAAGGGGGGTGTCTGGCTGAGGGCTGGAGGGCTGGAGGTGGGGAGGGCCCCTACATGCAGAACTCCAAGGAGACCTAGAACTGCATTTGAACCTGTTCTTCCGTGTTGTTGTGAAGGTATATCATTAAACAGTTTGTTAGTTTGATTTATAACTTGAAATTTAGACATATGGTATGTGGGCCTCCAATCACTGTCTCACCTAGAGCCTGACAAATGTCAGGGGCAGGTTTGCCAGCATAGAGTAGACAACCACTAAATATCCACTAAATAAATGTATAAAGGAATGAACAAAGTTTAGGTCCATACACCAGAGCTTCTACAGTGGCAGCTGGGAGCAGTTTTGCAGACTAAAGCTGACCCTGAGTCAGTCTGGATCTGCACAGCCCCAGTGCGGAGCTAGTGCCATGGCGGGTTGAATCAGGTGCCCTGGGGATTGCTGTAGGACGGAATCAGCCTTGCTAATGAGATCAAATTAGAACTGTAGCCAAAATAATTTTCTAAGGTGGCCTAGAAGGCAGCTTTGAGCTTTTCCATGGATTTAATTCCTCCCGCTCTGCCTTTAGCCATTGATCGCATGTGTGTTTAAAGTGAGGCATTAGGGAACTTTATGGCATATTGCCAGTTCCATCCTATTTTTCTAGAATGAAGCTTGTGGATAAGCTCCAGTAAGATAATATATTAACAAAAGAAGAAAAAAGAGTGAATTGCATAAAATGCAGTAACTGCTAAGTCAACTCCTTTTAAAACATTTTAGAGATTTTAAGGTCAAGAATTAATGGTCTGCTTACTTCAAAGGAATCAATTTATTTCTTCAGTGTTTATTTTCAGAATCAATCATTCTGCATCACCTAGAGGAGTTAAGAAATTGAACTTGAGAGCACATTACCGTAAAACACTCATCAGTCTATGTATGACTTCCAGCTACAAATCTTTTTCACAGAAATCCCAAAGATAGTTGATTTCTTGCTGCTTTGCTCTAAATGTCACAGCTAGTGATAATGTGGCCCTGAAGAGGCATTCTAAATAATGGGTAGCAAAGCAAAGGGTTTGCAGGGATCAATTCAGACCAACAGACATCTAGAGAACCTACACAGACCAGACATGTGCTGGGTGCTGGCGGAGGCATCCTGCGTCATTGAGCCGATTCAGGAAATGCATACAGAAATACGCATTTGTTTTTCCCTCCACTGGCTGGATTATTCCCACAAGATGGGGTATTTTGGGTCCTGAATTATTTAAAGATTTATGCTGAAAAGTTGAAGGGCAATAATTAAGTAGCAATGTATCTTTGGTCACATTTGTTACATTTCTGCTATATAAAAACATCTAATCAATTTAACCTAAAGGCCGATGCTAATGTCATAACCTGAAACCAATAGGTTGGGTGACCTTGGGCAAGTCACTCCACCTCCCCAAGCTTCAGCTTGGATAGATGATCTGTAAGGCTGCCTCCAATGCTAACAGTCTACAAAACTCCATTTCAATCAACACCCACCAGTGATTCAGACGGACCAGCTGTTCAGCTTCAGAAGACAGGACCTCCAGATGAACAAGGGGACATTTACCATTGGGCTTTTTGGCAATCGCATACCCAGTGAACAGCGCAGATTAGTAAGGGCGCCTTGGATAGAGAAAGCTTTAGTAATTCAAGCCTTTAAGCATCCTATTTACTGAGAAGTGGCTCTGGATTAAATAAACATTGAAATTACACACTCAACCCAAATTGGATTTCAGGCTGAGCATCATTACTGGAGTGGAGGAGAGACAGCTTGCAGCCTAAGGTCACCTGCTCTCCTCAACCCTCAGTGCTAATTGGATCAAGGTTAAATTCTCCCAGACAGCCACATAATTCACATTGCATTTGACTGGATGCAATGGTAAACTTGATCAGGGCTACTGCTCATTGCAGCAGGGGGACATGAGGGGGATCTAGTGATCCAAATGACTATGTATTTGACCTTGAGAAAATCTTGTTTTGTGACCACTAAGGTCCTGTCCACCTCTGACATGTTATAATCTATTGCTTGTTTCTAATGAGAATCAGGTCAAAATTAACACTCCCGGCTGCCTCTAGAGTAGGTAAGGTAGCAACTGTAGCAGTGGTTCCAGACCTTGGCTACACGTGGGAATCACCTGAGGAGCTTTGACAATTACCAATGTTGGATCCCACCCAGAGATCCTAATTTAATTGTTCTGAGGGTAGCCCAGGCTTTAATTTTAAAAGCTCCCCAGGGATACTAGTGCACATCCAAGCTGAGAACCTCTGCTCCAGGGAGAAAGTTACCTCAGGTGTGCCACAGACACTGTTAGCTACCCCAAAGTCATTCATGCTCAATGCCTTGTCTTCTCATTAAAAAACTAGAAAGGTAGAATTCTTTCTTCCCCAGACTCCTCTGCAGCTAAGAGGCCCATGTGACCTAGTTCTGACCAATGAGATGGAAGTAGAATTCACTGGGTGGAGAATCCAGGAAGCTTTTGAAGGGAGACTGACCTGGCTGGCATGCCCTCCAGGCTCTTGCCCTTTGCTTTCTTTTCTTCTTCCTACCTGTGATATAGATGTCATGTCTGGAGCTGTAGCAGCCGTATTACAATGAAGTGGACAAGAGCCAAATGCTAACATAAAGGTGGCAGAGCAGGAAAGGGAAGGTGCCTGGATCCTCGGGCTTTCCATGACCTGTTATATCTGCCTTGCTGCCTACCCTGGAACTCCTTGATGCTTAAAATAAATAATCGTCTTATTTTGGCCACTGTCAATCCCATTTCCTCTTGTATGCAGCTCAACATTATCCTCAAGTGATTCAGAACAGGTAAGGTGGTAACAAGAAATGCTTCACTGTCTCAAGGTTTCCTCAACTGTATAGCATGGACCCAGAGTGAGAGGCATTTTCCTTAGTTTAAAAATGGACATTACACCTAAGCTACTTTTACTTTTAACCCAGGAGAAGCCGTGTGTTTTTATTGCTGTAGGAGGCTCCCCAAAGGGCCTGCACTTTGACAGAACCATCTGGAGACTAGCTACTTGATTAAAGTTATGGCTCTTGGAAAACTATGCTAACACTTAACTACCGTCCTGACCCCAGTCAGCCTCACCAAGGCTGGCTAGGTAAAAGGCCTGATGGGCTCAAGGGCACAAGGGTAGGAAGCTGAAAACAGAGTGGTGTAGGACAGGGGCTCAACAAACCTCAGGAGCTTTCTAAAGAGAGGTGACCTCAGAGGACGTGATCCTAGCAGTGATTTATAACTTTGTCTCTGTGGCTGGGGTGAGGGTGGAACCATTCTCTTCTCTTGCCACCTTGACGTCCTCACTTATCTAAATCTCCTTTCTATACCCACATTCCACACTCACAGTGAAGAGACGAGGTGTTGGCTGCCCTTATGTTACCGGCACCTGGCGGTATCTGGCAGATACCAGAGTATCTGGCAGATAGTAGGTGTTCACTAAACGAACAAACAGTCGTCCTCGCCATCTGTTCACATTCGTCTACGTGTACCCACCACCATGCCCCCTTCCTGTGCAGTGAGAAATCCAACCCGTTCTAGTTACTAAATTTCGGCTTCTGCTCTGACTACCTCCTTCGGGTCGCCCTACTGCCTTTCCCACCCTGGAGCTGGGGTTAAGAAAGAGAAATGGGAAAGCAGCAGGAGATAATTATGGGTTGAGGGAGGTGAATTTTTGTTTTTAAGGATATGTCTGTCTGCCGATGGCAGTAATCTAGTAAAGAGGGAGAGGCTGAAGATTCAGAAGAGAGAGAGGAGAAACAAAGGGACAAGGTCACTGAGAAGGTGAAAGGGGCCCGAGTCAGAGCATGAGTGGAGGGTTGACCTTGGAGAGGGGACAGGGCACTTCCTCCACTGACACAGGAGCTGAGATGGGCCCTATGTCAGTACACTTGTAATCCTTGCTTCTATTTTCCTAATAAAGTAGGAAGTGAGATCCTCAGCTGAGAATAACAGTACAGATAAGGGTATAGAAGGCTGAGAAAGAGGAACCGATACAAACCCACCATGACTCTCTTCCTCTTTTCCTCTTTGCCTCCACGGGCCAGCCTTGTTCATGACCTGCTGGCAGGATTTTGATGACTGGCATAATTATTGGCTTTGGTCTCCTCTGCCTAGGTTGTCAGATCTGATCAATCTATCCAACTGCCTTAATTGTCTAATACCGACTCACACGGAGAATGGGCATGGAGTTATTTTCCCATACTAAATCAAGTTAAGGGCTTCCCTGGTGGCGCAGTGGTTGAGAGTCCGCCTGCTGATGCAGGGGACACGGGTTCGTGCCCCGGTCTGGGAAGTTCCCACATGCCGCGGAGCGGCTGGGCCTGTGAGCCATGGCCGCTGAGCCTGCGCGTCCAGAGCCTGCGCTCCGCAATGGGAGAAGCCACAACAGTGAGAGGCCCGCGTACCACAAAAAAAAAAAAAAAAAAAAAATCAAGTTAAGTTCATTCAATTTCTCCCCTAAATCTCAGCATCACCCGTTCCTATCCTTATCCAGGTGATGGAAAGGGAAGGAGAGGCAGAGAGTCTAATTTGGGCTACAGCAGGTGAAATTTGGGAAATTCAGTGAAGTCAAAATGAGGCTGCCCAGATCCTGAAATAAGGTGACTGAGAGAAGCAAAGATCAGTTCTGAGGTCTCTGGATACTCTTTGGCAAAGCTTCCAGTGCTTCTAAAAGACTTACAATAGAAACAATCATCTTAACATCCCAAGATTATCGTAACTTTATCTAAGTTAACCTCAGTCCATTCTACACAATGACATTAATGGAGATGTCCTAAAATATGGGGGTGGGAGTGTAGGATGTTGGGAAGAAACTAGGGGGAAATGGGGAGTGAAGTTTTCCCCTAGTTTAGACCCCATAAAATTTTCCAGGAATACTCTTGGAACACTACTGGGAATCCCACACCAGGCAGGGAAGCAGAGCCATCTCCAAAGAGGGGGTGAGCAGGAATTGTGCACCATCTTTCTGGAACTAAGAATGGGGAGGGGTCTGAACATCCATCTGGTCCTGGAGAACCATGATTCTTAGCTTCAAATGTCACCCAGAGGAAAGGCTATAAGACCCACAGCTTGTGTGGAGAACTGAGGGGAAACACTGACCAACATTATTCAAGAAAGCCCCTGCCTATCTCTGGCTAATTGAGCATCCACTGTAATTCCCCTCATCTTGTTACCTTTGTTTATGCTCCTCCCAGTGGCATCTTCACCCTCCCACTCCTCACAGTCAGAGCTTCTACATCTCAATGCAAATTCCAAACATTTGACCAGGGCTCTTTTCCCATCAAAGTGACCAACACTCACAGGACTAGAAATTTAGAGTTTCCCTGGAATTAGAGTCTTGTGATGCATGCTTTTGCAAAGCAGTGACTTTAACATTATGGAATTTTATCCACATGAGAAGACTGCTATTTATTGAGGAATTAAGATTAATGAGTTGTCATGTTCTTATGATGGGAAAGGGAATAGATAATTTTGCAATCTATATTCAGCCTTCTTCCATTGACATATAAAATCATGTGTGAGAGCATCTGGATGGCCTCAAAGCAGTGGATGACCAGACTACTGGAGGCTGAGTGGCTTTTGAAAGTGCACATTTATTTCTAAAGGAAAAAATTAAAAGGAGGATGTTGGAATGTAGGGATGGTTCTGTTGAAAAAATTGGCCTGGATGACTTGACATTACAGGAAATATCCTCGTTCACTTGGTAGATGAAATCCAGTGCTTCCACCCAGGATAGTGAGAGAGAATTCTAAGGAATTTGTTATTAAAAAAAAAAAAAAAAGTAAGGGAAGGTGAAAGTAGAAAGAAAACAACAACGAGTGTTGTAACCCTAAACATGTATACACTTGGGCTACAGTTTCCTCCACCACTGGGCATCTAACCATTCCTCCCTAGTATATACATTTATCTTTGTTCACCCTTGGCTCTCCAATGATTTCCAATGGACTGCAGTTAGAATCCTAACAGATCTTGTCCAATGGTCTTCAATCAGAGTCACAGTGAAAGACAAGCCAAGAACCCCATTTGCTCTTACTCTGTTTGGAGTACCTCCACATTAGCCCAACTTCCCACTTATGCCACTGACTTTAGATTTCTGGATGACAAACTTAAGAAAGTGATTCTGTTACCAAGCATCCTAAATAGCTTTGTCATCATTCCCAAGATCTGAAATTACGTGCTGCCCCATTTGTGAGCTCATTAATCTCTGTTTTCCAGTGGGAGCTGTACAATTACAAAGAACTGCTCAGCAGAGGTCTATAATAGCTGTCCAATGGCAGCATCACCAAGCCACAGGCACACTTGCCTGAGTGGAATGGGAATGCATATTAGGGGGCAGGGAGGGCAGGTAACAGGGGGCTTGAGCTCATCAAAGTACAAGACTTGTTTAGAATTTATTGATGTGCTGTTAAATGTGTTGCAGCTTTTCCTAGTATGATGGCTGTTTATTTATTGATTTTTCAAAAAAGCTTTCAATATTGTGGTTTGTTTATCATGGAGCTTTGAGCTGTTGCAAGTTGACCTCAAAATTGATGTAATTAACTGATTTTAGTTTTCTCTGTTTAACTGATGTTGAATTACAGAAAAAAAAAAGTGTGTGGCAGTTTGTGTAATCTTCTAGTTAGTTGGATGTCATCTTTGGCTTTTATAGCCTTCTGGTTACTCAACGATAACTTTCCAAATGTTAGCTCTGCTCTGATTATTAGCTTTACGATGATTACTTTGCCATTATGCCTAATCAACAGCTGTGTGGAAACTCATTTTAATCATATTTTTCCTGCTTAGAAATTAGCAGATGAAAGATAATTACTGCCAAATAGCTCCAGAATTCTGATTGGCTGCTTCCTATCTAACACTGCCAAAAATGAAAACTTAAAATGTAACACTTTTATTTTAACTTTCTAAATAAAGAACGAACTCTTGGCCTTTTTTTGGAATCCAGAGGCTGAGAATGAGTTGCTCGTTTCTCTACCTGGAGACCAACCATTTACCAAATCAGGGTAATTTAATTAACTAGATTAATTAAACTAGATTAAAGGTACTCTTTACAGCATGTGACTTAAGCAGCCACAGAGTCAGGAAGGATGGCAAAATTTCTTAATCTCCAGAATTTAAGTAATGGACTTTTCTGGGAAGAGGAGTCCTAGCTTCCAGAGATTCCCAAGGGGACCATGGCTCCAAAGAAGTTAAGAACCACAGAACAAACCTGGCTCTCTCATTTTATAGAAATGGAAACCAGCAGTGTCTCAGAGTTAGTGGTGGCAGAAGTGGGACTGAGAAGCAAGGTTCTCATAACTCCCAGCACCTCCTTGCCTCTCAGAAAAGCTACCATTTCCCCTAATCCAGCAACGCTGTTAGCACCTCCCCACCGAAGGCTCAGCAGCCCCCCCATGGCACTGCCCTCTGACCTCTGCTCTGACAATAAATTTGGGCAAGGGTGTGATGTGCAGTGAAACCCACTGAAGAAATGGGCCCTTCTGACCTCAAACAGTGACCAAAGTCGATGGATGGTTAGTTGTTTCCCTGCTACCACTGCTGTTGCACACAGTGAAGTCTATGAGCCATGGCTCATTCCAAATGAAATAGCAAGTGTACACACCATCAAGGACCAACCATGCAATTAAGCGCTGATCTTTAGATTTAAATGCTTTCATGACCCCAAACACCATACTAATAATAAATAACAGTTTGAAAAATTGTTGAAAATACACCCACATAACTTTATGGAATTTCTTCAGGTTCCAGATGCTATTGATATTTGATTATGAAATGCTCTTATGCAGTTGGAATAAACTTGGGAAGAATGGGTAAAACCTTCATAGTCTAGGATGTTTTACAGGTCTGAACATTAAAAAAAAAAAAAAACAACTCTGCAGAGCTGATATGCTCTAAAGCACTGGTTTGCAAAATTTATGTATTAGAATCCTGTGGAGGGCTTGATAAAACACAGGTTGCTGGGCCCCACCCTGCAGGTTCCTCAGTCAGTAGATCTGGAAAGGGGCCTAAGAATTTGCAATTCTAATAAGTTCCCAACTAAGCCTGATGCTATTGGTCCAGGGACCACGCTTTAAGAACCATGTGTCTAAAGCTCATGTTTACGGACACAGAGAACAGACTTGTGGTTGCCAAGGGGGAAGGGGAAGGGGAGGGATGGAGTGGGAGGATGGGGTTAGCAGATGTAAGCTTTTATACATGGAATTGATAAACAAGGTCCTACCTACTGTATAGAACAGAGAACTATATTCAGTATCCTATGATAAACCATAATAGAAAAGAATATATTAAAAAAGAATGCACATATATATATATAAAACTGAATCACTTTGCTGTACAGCAGAAATTAACACAACATTGTAAATCAACTGTACTTCAATAAATAAATAAATAAATAAATCTCATGTTTATTAGCTGCTCCTAGATCTATAGTATAACCTTCACACATGATATATCACTAACCCTTGACTTAACCACTCTGAAAGGCTCCCTGTCATCTGGCACCATCCATCTGCCTTACATATCATATAAACACACTTGCTACTGCCTCTTCCTCCACCCCACACTGTACGCTCCTTCAGGGCAAGGACAGGGGCATTGTGTTCCTCTTTGGGTCTCCCGCAGCGTCTAAAGCTTGTTGCCTTGATTTGTAATGGAGCTAAGTTCAAAATAAGGGGGATGGTCTACATGACTTTAAGAATCCATTCTGGCCCTAAGGTTTTATTCATCAAAAACTATCTCTTTGGACTTCTTCCCTCGTGGTGCAGTGGTTAAGAATCCACCTGCCAATGCAGGGGACAGGGGTTTGATCCCTAGTCTGGGAAGATCCCACATGCCGCGGAACAAGTAAGCCCGTGCACCACAGCTACTGAGCCTACACTCTAGAGCCCGCGAGCCACAATTACTGAACCCACGTGCCACAACTACTGAAGCCTGCATGCCTAGAGCCCGAGCTCCGCAACAAGAGAAGCCACCACAACGAAGAGTAGCCCCCACTTGTTGCAACTAAAAAGAAAGCCCGCGCTCAGCAACGAAGACCCAATGCAGCCAAAAATTAATTAATTACTTAATTAATTTTTTAAAAAACCACCACCTTAAAAAAATGGCTATCTCTTTGACCTGGTCTTTGTTCTCATCTCCATGGCAGATACCAACTAGCTGATCATCATTTCCTCCTGTCAATCCAGTGTACACAGCTGGATTGCATTTCCCAGCCTCTCTTGCAGTAAGACATAGCCATGCAACTGATTGCTAGTCAACAAATGTACATTACTTCCAGGGCTGGCCCACAAGAACCACCCACACAGGATCTTCCACCTCTTTCCCCCACCACTGGCTTTAGGCAAATCAGCAGATAAAGTGAGGGTGAAGGAACCTAAGGTGAAAGGAGCCTGGGTTCCCAAATCACTCAAGCACCCATCTAATCATATCATCACGTAAATGGCTTCCATCGTCATAAGAAACTCTTCAAGGCCTGTAACCTCTCACCAGTTGACCACTCTTACCCTGTATTCCACGTAGCCCACATCCTAGGACTAAGGAAAGATGCTAACCATCTAAGTTAAGCACCTCTTTGTACACAGAACTGTTCATGGGGCACCCCCAAAATGCCTGCACATGCTTGGACTTCTTCAGAAAAGGGGTTGCAGAACAGTCAATGCAGTGATATCTGTAGTCCGGCTGCAAGTCTCTCCTGGCATGGGGTGGGGGAGGGGTGGTGTTCAGGCTCCCTGGGGCCCTCATTCTGGTCAGGGAGGTTGGGAGGTTTACTCCCCGCTTGTGCAAAAGGACCTGAGCAACTTGGGAGAGTCTGACTGGTCTGGGCTCTGAAGGTCCTCACTAAGATCCTTTAGAGACCCTTGTGAAGAAGAGGAAATAATTTTTTTGCAAGTGTGCTATGTCCAGCTGTTGTACTGGACATTTTACATTTTATTTTTTTAATTTATTTTTAATTGGAGTATAATTGTTTTACAAAGTTGTGTTAGTTTCTGCTGTACAATGAAGTGAATCAGCTATATGTATACATATATCCCCTCCCCAATGATATGTAACTCTTAAAGGTAGGGACAATGAGGCCCAGAGAAAGTGAGTCTTTTACCCAATATCACACAGCAGTGCCTGGTTTAAGTCCTTTGGACCCCAGGCCAATGCTTTTTTTCTAGCATACCATGTAGCCTCTCTAACATCTGCCCCAGGAATATGACACACTCGGGAGACTGCAAACCCCACGTGATAGACGCTTTTTAAAAAAATAAATTTGTTTATTTATTTATTTATTTACTTATTTATTTTTGCCTGTGTTGGGTCTTCGCTGCTGCACATAGGCTTTCTCTAGATGCAGCGAGTGGGGGCCACTCTTCGTCGCGGTGCGCGGGCTTCTCATTGTGGTGGCTTCTCTTGTTGCGGAGCACGGGCTCTAGAGCGCAGGCTCAGTAGTTGTCGTGCACAGGCTTAGTTGTTCCGCGGCATGTGGGATCTTCCCAGACCAGGGCTCAAACCTGTGTCCCCTGCATTGGCAGGCGGATTCTTAACCACTGCGCCACCAGGGAAGCCCTAGACACTTTTTTAAACCACCAGACCCCCAATTTTGGTTTGAGCAGAATGTGCCCAACTACTCAAATGTATATCCCAGATCCCTTCCAACTAGGGGTGGATGGATACATAACTCATCCTCACCAATGTGGTATAAATAGAATTGTTCAGGAAGAGCTTCTAGGAAAGCTCCTTAAGGCAATAGCAGCCACAGCTAGAATATACTTTATTTTTCTTTATTTGCATGTATTTTTTATATTTTGCCCTTCTTTTTCCTCCTGCCTGGAACTCAGAAGTGATGTCTGGAGGTGGAGTTGATGTTTGTAACCATGAGGCAACAGGATTACATCACAGGACTGCATATCAGCTCTGTGCTGCCTCCCACGGGATTTCTTTTACATGAGGTAATAAATAAGAGCAACAACACTTACTTGTTTAAGCCACCATTTCTTTCAGGTTTCCTGTTACTTCCAGTCAAATAAGATTCTAGGTGTTTCCCCTTTGAATCAGTCTACTACAGAAGCGGTGGTAGATTTCTAGCTCCTCTTGCTAAAACATATATTGGATCTTCTGGCTCCTTTTGTACCTCAAAGCACATTCTCTAGAGTTTCCCTGGAGGGTCCCCAGAAGGATGGGGACTGTGGAGTATGCAGGCTAAGATCCGGTGACTGAATGGGCACCAGCCAAAAGGATAACATTGCCTGTGGTTTGTACCCCTAAGTGGAACTTCACCAGCCTCCCACTGCAGCTGAATTCCCCTACCCCACCTCCAGCATGCAACCAATTACATACCCAAAAGTACCCAGAATAGCACTTATATATACATGCCTAAACCGCCAAATCATGGCACATGTTACTACTCTTTTAGGTAATGGTTTTTCATCTTCTCGCAACTAATTTCAAACAACAAATCAAGATTCTCCAGCTCCATGTGAAGTTTCCATAATGAGCCCAACCTGGTCTAATCACACCAGCGCCCTAGCAGTAGTGACGATAGTGAGGCATTGTGCTTTCCACAGCTTCTTGAGCAGCAACCTTTGCCCAGGAAACATAGCTGAACAGCGTGAGAAGAACTGTTCATGACACAACTGAAACACCCCCAGGGATTCACAGAAATAACTGGGGAGAGACATTTGTTCTGATTAGTATGGCCGTGGAGTAAATCATCCCAAAACTCAGAGGCTTAGGACAACAATAACCATTTATTATCTCCTATAGTTCCTACAGGTCAGAAATTCAAATGGGGAACAGCAAGGCTGGCTTCGTTCTGTTCCTCGAAGTCCAGAGCCTTGGCTGGAGACTCAAAGGCCGGGAACTAGAATCATTAAAAGCCTCACTCCTTCACATGTCTGGTGGTTGATGCTGCTGCTGCTGAGGGCTCTGCTAGGACAGTCAGCTGGAGCATCCACACGATGCTTCTCCAGGTGGCCTAAGCATGATTCCAAGAGTGTTGCACAAGATAGAGCTGGGTGAAAGCCATGTTACCGTTCATGACCTAGCCTTGGAAATCATCCAGAGCCACCTCTGCTGCATTCTGTTGGTTCAAGGGGAGGGACCATATACCACAGCTCTTGAAGGAAGCATGTTAATGTCACATCGTAAGAGCATGTGAGATGGAAAAATATATATATATATACATATATATATGTATATATATCGGTTCACTTGTCTTTGGAAAATAAAATCTACCACAATGTTGAAAGAATTTGGATGCCTTACTTTTATATCAGGGTGTGGAGGAGGGGAGGAGAGGCGAGAGGCAGAGAAACATGATTATTGCCATAGAACTGGGGAAAATTGAGTTACCTATCAATTTTATAGTTATATGTAGTCTCAGGCTCTTGCTCTCTTAGTCAGTTTGGGCTGCTATAACAAAGTACCATAGCCTGGGTATATTATAAACAACAGAAATTTATTTCTTACAGTTCCAGAAGATGGGAAATCCAAGATCAGGGTGCCAGCATGGTCAGGTTCTGATGAAGGCCCTCTTCAGGGTTGCAGATTGCCTTCTCATTTTATCCTCACATGGCAGAAGGAGAGCAGAGAGCTCTCTGAGGTCCCTTTTAAAAGGGCACTAATCCCATTCATGAGGGCTCCACCCTCATGACCTAACTACCTCCCAAAGGCTTTGTCTCCAGATATCTTCACACACACTGGAGGTTAGGATTTCAGCATATGAATTTGGGAGTGACACAAACATTTAATCCATTACACATGCATTTGTTCTAAATCATTAGACTCTAAGAACTGTTATACACACTTTACGTTATAATGACCCACAGTTCTCAGTGTCTTTTTCTGTCCCAACTCCTCCTTCAAGCTTCAGCTTACATTTCCCATCTTTAGTAAAGCCGTCCCCTTCTCCCCAGGGGAGTACATCCTGTTTCTGCTCTTTAACATCCTTGTCAGGCTCATAGAATTCAAGATATCACTTTTGTAACACCTAAATGCTTATATTACCCCAGTGACAGTAGTTAATATCAAACATCAGTGGGGCAATATTTAATATTCCATTCTCTGATGTTCTTTTAAGCATCTAGTATTTAAGTATAAACTTTAAATTATATCTAGAAGAATATATTGACTTACTGTAACTACAAAACCCAAGATGCAGAAACATGCTCGGAAGAGCTTGCCAAAATGTTACTTCTAAGAGCCTGTTAAGGGGCTTTAACATTTTATTTTGGATTATGCAGATAAAGTTTATAAACAAGATTGTTAAAAAATAATGGGGATGAGAAGCCTTTCTATCTCTTTCTTTATATCTGAGTAGAGGGAATAAAATTCATGTTTATATCCCCACCCCTTCGGGCAAGGACTGGGGCCATTCTTATTCTCTCCAGATTGATGCAGAGCCCCCCCACCTGCCCCCACCAAAACCCCACATCACTTCTGAACAATGACCAACCTCTATCAAGAGCTTATCATGTACCAGCCACTTTACATACATCATCTCACTGAATTCTCACAATGATCCTGAAAAGAGATATCATCATCACAATTTCACTGAGCTAATTGGGCAAACCAGTGGCAGCACTTGGATCTGAACTCCTTTCGGCCTAATTCTAAAATGCATGCACTTTCAACCACCCCACAAACCCTGTCTGCTAATGCTATGGTAGGTCATGTGCTAGCTAGAGCCTTGTTAAGGGCAGCAGAGAGCTCACCAGACACGCAGCCATCTGCAAACACAGAGCTCTTCTGGTTTCCCTCCTAGGAATAACAAGATCAGAGTTTAAACTGTAGCTCTTCCTTTTTCTGCAACTTTGAACAAGTCACTCTCTTGAATCTCACTTTCTTCCACATTATCTAAAATAATGTACTTAATGAGCATTTACTCTGCACGAAGCACTTTGGATTAACTCATTTAAGCATCACATAACCTTGGAAATTAGATTCTATTATTACTCCCATTTTATAGAGGAGGAAACTGAGGCTTGGAGCGATTAGGTGACTTGTCCGAGGTCCAGAACTAGTGGTAGAGCCAGATTTAAAACCAGGTCTCTCTGATTCCATGGCTTAAATTCCTAACCACGCAGCATAATTGTCCCTACTAACACTTTTCTGATCCATCTTGTTAAAATGAACAAGATGATATATGTGCAAGCATTTTGTAAAAGTTAAGCATGAAACAAACGCTGTTGTATTTCTGTTAGCTGTTTTGACTCTGGTTATGGTAGGAAAACCGTGCTGGAAGAGGGGCTCTCTGGGAATAAACGTCCACATAAACAGAGGAATGTAGAATTCTGGAGCCAGCACCACTATACTCTCTGGAACCAAAGACAGGCAGCCAGAATCCTGTATTATTAGATTGTTCCACTTAACAGGATCTGTTTTGTTCAGCTTTAAGAAAAAGTAAATCACTGTTAAATGTCTTTCTGAACTGCTTTAATTATAGATTAGCCTTGTCAATCTTAATAAAATTATGCCTTGTGTTTGAGGTTTATATATGGAAAAGTGCTCAGAAGCAATTACTTTTTAGGAGCAGGACAGGAATAAAGACGCAGATGTAGAGAATGGACTTGACACGGGGAGGGGGGAGGGTAAGCTGGGACGAAGTGAGAGAGTGGCATGGACTTATATACACTACCAAACGTACAATAGATAGCTAGTGGGAAGCTGCATAGCACAGGGAGATCAGCTAGGTGCTTTGTGACCACCTAGAGGGGTGGGATAGGGAGGGTGGGAGGGAGGGAGATGCAAGAGGGAAGAGATATGGGGACATTTGTATATGTACAACTGATTCACTTTGTTACAAAGTAGAAACTAGCACACCATTGTAAAGCAATTATACTCCAATAAAGATGTTTTTAAAAAAAGTAATTACTTTTCTTTCCCAAGCACGTCATTTAAAAAATTCTTATATTCACAGTTTGATCCTTTTAACTCTATTCTTAGACTCATTTTTAGGGGTTTTTTTTTTTGGCTATGCCACATGGCATGTGGGATCTTAGTTCCCTGACCAGGGATCGAACCTGCACCCTCTGCATTGGTAGCATGGAGTCTTAACCACTGGACCACCAGGGAAGTCCCTCAGACTTATTTTTAAACTGACTGTCTAAAACTAAATTATGGCTCCATGATATTGAACAGTTTATATGTCACATTAGTGACATGGTCATTGATTTTATATTTCTGTCCAGACTAGTAGATTTTAAGCAGAAGCATCGAGGCCCCAGCAATAAAAATGTGCATTTACTTCCAAAGAATCTGCTTTCATTATTACAATAAGATGAATTTTTAAGAAATCTTCAAGATTCCTGATTCTAAGGAATGCTCTTAGTTGATAGTGAACAGCCCTATTTTCTTGTAGACTTATTTAAAAAGTGGTACTTGCCTAAATTATGCAGGGAAAACCCAGTCTATGGGAAATTAGTCTATATAAGAGAACCCTAACTCCTCAAAATAGTAACTGGAGTTTCAACTAAAGAAAAAAAAAATGGCAGCTTAGGAGTGTGGAGAGAGTTCCTTGATCATGCAAGTTGGGAAAATGCTACTTTATATTGCTTCCTCTTAGAGAATCACAACGTACCTTAACAAATTAAAGGCTCTGAAAAATCCTGAAGCAGTGAACTCACATGATTTTCTGTGATTAGGCATTTCCCAAACTTACTTGACCACAAAACCCTTTTTCCAAATGACAATAACATTCCATAGAATTCATGCTCTGTAAGACTTTGGCAGTCTATTATAATTGATTCTGAAATAAAAATGACTGAGGCATGTGACCAAACCACTTCAACTTCCCAAGATGGGCCGTGCTGAGAAATACAGCTACCTACAAATATAATTTTTTACCTTAAGATTAATTTCTTTTTTAAAAATTTATTTTATTGAAGTATAGTTGATTTATAATATTGTTAATTTCTGCTGTACAGCAAAGTGATTCACTTATACATATATATAGATTCTTTTTCATATTCTTTTCCATTATAGTTTATCACAGGATATTGAATATAGTTCCCTGTGCTATACAGTAGGAACTTGTTGTTTATATCCATTGTATAAACAATAGTTTGCATCTACTAATCCCAAACTCCCAACCCATCCCTTCCCCTCTCCCCCACCCTGGTGAGATTAATTTCTAAAAGGAATTTGGCAATGCAGAATAACATACTGACAGAAAACTCACAACACACTTCAAAAACCCTACAAATTAAATTTAGTGTTATTTATTTATATCACTTCTTATTCCACAAAGAATTTGCTATAACTCATAACACTTATACAAATTGTGAAATATGAATGGAATCAAACAAAAAATAAATTGAATTAGAAAACCAAGGCCGTATTAAAGTAGAAACATAAATATGGGGGGCGGGAACCAGCACAAATGTTATAACTAAACTTTAAATTTAGTTCTGAACTCCCCAGCAACCAAAACCAAAAGAGATTCATGGCCATTTGCATAATAACCATGATGAAAAAGGAGAAAGCTTTGACAAGTTCATAAGGAAACAAGGCTTTTTTGGACTGAATTCTGAAAGAAATCATTCAAAAGGGAGAATTTCATAGGCGACACAATGCTTCCAACCATTTTCCAAATGCAGTAACAAATTTATGAGGCTAATTCTTATAGCGTTGCCAATGATAAAGCTCAGGCCAAATATTCAATTCTGCAAAGTTAATGGGTTCCATTTGTCTTTGGCTGATTCAGGAAGACATGTTACAAATCTAATAAAGTCATGAGAACCCTAAAACAAATTAGCTTTGTACTTCACCATTTTCAGAATTAAACTAACAGGCAAGAAAAGATAATGAGCTCTTTTTAGTAACTAATAATAGTTAACACTTACATAGAGCTTTCTATGTGCCAAGCAGTGTTCTAAGCACTCTATACGTGTTCGTTCATTTAATCCTCACAACAACTCTATGAGGTAGGTATTATTATACCCTTTATTTTACAGATGAGGAAATGCAGACCCAGAGATTATGTGCCCAAGGTCACAGAGCGGTACTAACACTGTCTACTGTCACTTGCAATTGAGGCCAACTTTCCCACATGGATGGGTGCCAGTCTTAGGCAACAGAGTGGCAAACACTCCTCGCTTCAATCTATACAATCAGAGGAATCATGTAATTTGTCATCTTGGCGTCCCTAGAACTGGAGAAGGTGGTTCAGGGGCACTGTATCAGTCAAGGTCCAACCAGAGAAACAAACCATTCTGAGCACTTAAAACAGAAGGAATTAAATACAAGTGACTGGTGACACAGGAAGAGCTAAGAAACCCCCAGGGGATAGGGGAGCAGCCCAGGAATGAGCAACAGTGGGAAAGGGCAAGTGTTCTTACGGCACCCTGGGGACTGGGGTTGCCCTCCACAGACCTATGGGAGCCACGAAAGAGCTGCCAGAGCCCCCACTAGCTTCTCCCTTAATCCCCCCTCCAACCTCCCTCTGGCTGAACCCTGCCAGAATCCCAATAACAGGGAAAGGTACCCTCTAGGGATCAGCCCTCCTACGACACAGGGCAGAGCTGTAAATATTGAAGAATGGATCTAAAAGTTAAAATGCCCAAGACTGGCCCAGGTATTAACAGTTAAAATGTGAAAATTGTGCCTTCCAGTAGCTGGAGCTAATGGGCTTCAAGAGGCAAATCACTGAATAAATAAAAGCTTGTTCTCAAACTCTCTGGTCACTCTAACAAGGGGGCAATCCTCTTTCTGCTTGAAAGAATACGTAAGTAAAATACTTCATTCTGCAGGTAGCAAAAACATGGTATTGTTACTCAAGAGAGGGCTACATGTTGAAAATATGAAGAGTCATACACTTAGGTAAATCAATTCCATAAAAATGCATTTAGCACCTATGATGTTCAAGTTGCCAAGGCAGAGATTCCTAAATGATGTGGCCATGGCGTTCTGGAGCGCCATAAGCTCTTCATAGATGTGCTCCCAACTCTGATCGATCCATTTTGTCCCAGCTGAGCACCACATGTGCATGGTGATGCCTGTCCCAGGGAATGATGAACAGAGAGGGTCCTGTGACTTGTGGTCAGCAGGATAAACCTTGCTGCAGGAAGTAAGAAGAGTGACCTAACAGCAAATCGGAACTATAGGAAGATGGTGTGCTGACAGGAACATCTGAGATCTTCGCTTCATGAATTTCTAATAGTGCACAGGAAAGCAGGCAGGAGTTAACATTCAGACAACATAGCAATGGGGGGAAGGTTAGTGTGTGAGCCGGGGAACCCTCCAGGTGAGCTTCCCAAAGTACTAGTCAAAACGGTGCCGGTCCACAGAGAGATGGAAACCACTATTCTACAGGGGCCCAGACACAAAGCCTACTGCCCTGAATGAATTTCTAGAAACCCCAGGATTAAGATATATACACAACCACCTGAAATATGAGGTAGAAAATGAGAATTGCCACAAATGAGAGATGATGTTAGGGATTCTGAGAAGGGAGAACTTCTAGCTGGGGACAGTGGATTTGGGGATGAGTAGTATACATTTTGGAGAGGAAGTGACACTGGAGCTGTTTCTTACATGGTTTTGACCTACGGAGGTGGGAAAAGAGAATTCCTGGTAGAGGGCACAGCCAAAGGGAAAAGACAACGTCTCTAAAGCAGGGGGCTTTGCCGCTGTCTCCGGTAGTCATTTGTTGAAGTAAAGGGTGTAGGAAGGAAAGAAGTAGAACATCAAAATGAAAGAGAAATTTAAGATTACACCCAAAAGGCTGTTTAAAAATTCATCATTGCATAAATCTACATAAATGTAGATCTGCATAAATGAAAATTGTTATGGGAAATTTTGGATATTGGGCTGTATTCACAATCTTTTAAGGCAAGTGTCTTGGAAGACAGTTATTCCATGCCATTTAACATTCGAAGCAGGGTAGTGGATAGGCGGACCACAGCCCTGCCCGGGGACTAGTGGGCAGCTCAGAGTCAGTGTGCCTGGTCCTGCTGCCCTGTAACTGTGTGGTCCTGGGCAGGATCCTGACCGAGAACAGGCACCTCACGCTCCATCCGTTTCTACAGAGAATATTCAGAAGGAGGTATTAACAACCAATTTTTCTTTGTAATGAAAGGGAGGCAGAGTATATTACTAGTTTTGAGTTAAAATAATGGAGCATAAAAATGTTTCACCTTATAAAATTACTTCATCCTTATGAAGTTATTTCATTATGAAATAATTTCATGCTATGTGATTTGTCTGCCAGTGCAAGCATTTGGCTGGTACATCAGTCTGCTGACAGATATATTCTAACTTCAACAATCTGACCATTTAAAAAAGTATGAGTGAGAAAGAAACTCATTCAGCTGATATAACTGCAATTCTAATTTCAGATCTTCTTGGCCTCACTAAATATCTCTCATAATATTTATGGTTTGATTTTTATATTTCCAGCAATAAAAAGGAAAGTTTGCCATGAGAAATTAACTGATAGATTGTAATAAAGCAAAATTAAATAGAGAAAGTTAAGTCATTGATAAATAATGTCATATATTCATTTTGCGTTTTAGAACCCAGTATATACTTATTTTCTCCAGCATGTACCATTAGCATATTGATGCTCATTAGATGGCTTAGTTCATGTGTAAAGAATGGAAAATAATGAAGGAAGGGAATTTATTTTTTTGTTTTCAGAAATGCATACCAAAATATCTGACATATCACATTATTACCTAAACCGTTACTAATGGGTTACAGAAAGTGGCCACAAAAGTGACAAATAAAAGCTTTATGTCCTCAGAAGAATCTCGTGTTCATGGTCTGGAATAGAAGAGTCTAGATCTATTTTCCTTGTAAATGGCCTCTTTTTTGTTTGTTTGTTTAACATCTTTATTGGAGTATAATTGCTCTACAATGGTGTGTTAGTTTCTGCTTTACAACAAAGTGAATCAGTTATACATATACATATGTCCCCATACCTCTTCCCTCTTGCGTCTCCCTCCCTCCCACCCTTCCTATCCCACCCCTCTAGGTGGTCACAAAGCACTGAGCTGATCTCCCTGTGCTATGCGGCTGCTTCCCACTAGCTATCCACCCTAATTTTGGTAGTGTATATATGTCCATGCCACTCTCACTTCATCATAGCTTACCCTTCCCCCTCCCCGTGTCCTCAAATCCATGCTCTAGTAGGTCTGTGTTTTATTCCCGTCCTACCCCTAGGCTCGACATGACATTTTTTTTTCTTAGATTCCATATATATGTGTTAGCATACAGTATTTGTTTTTCTCTTTCTGACTTACTTCACTCTGTATGACAGACTCCAGGTCCATCCACCTCACTACAAATAACTCAGTTTCATTTCTTTTTATGGCTGAGTAATATTCCATTTTATATATGTGCCACATCTTCTTTATTCATGCATCTGTTGATGGACACTTAGGTTTCTTCCATGTCCTGGCTATTGTAAATAAAGCTGCAATGAACACTGTGGTACATGACTCTTTTTGAATTATGGTTTTCTCAGGGTATATGCCCAGTAGTGGGAGTGCTGGGTTGTATGGTAGTTCTATTTGTAGTTTTTTAAGGAACCTCCATACTGTTCTCCATAGTGGCTGTATCAATTTACATTCCCGCCAGCAGTGCAAAAGTGTTCCCTTTTCTCCACACCCTCTCCAGCATTTATTGTTTCTAGATTTTTTGATGATGGCCATTCTGACCGGTGTGAGATGATATCTCATTGTAGTTTTGATTTGCATTTCTCTAATGATTAATGATGTTGCATTCTTTCATGTGTTTGTTGGCAACATTTCTCCAAAGTAAATGGCCTCTTAATGCACCTGAAGTTGTCAGAGGGAACACAAGTGACTCACCCCAGGGGTCCTTTTGGCACGGCCCCAGTAAGTGAGGAAGTGAGAGTCTTCCTACCCTTTTTAACCAGACTTGGATTCACAAGCCTTGGATCCCACCTTCAGCACAGCACCAACTTACTCTGTGATTGGAATGTTTTTAACCTCCCTTCACCAGGAAAAAGGGATAAGAATAACTTCAACCCATTTCACAAGAATATAGGAAGGAGAAAACAAAACAATGCATGGGGAAGTACTCTGAAAGCTGAAAGGCCAAATACAAACATAGATGTTATTATTTTCCTAAGAGCCTGAATATACTCAATCTTTTGTTTCTAACTTCAAGCATGGGAGAAATTTCTGTTTCCTTTTGTGCCTAAATTGAACAAAAGGTACAAACCATCTCACTTTGACTTTTCTCCTACTTCAAGCATTTGGCTTGAAGAAAGCCTTTTGTCAGCAAGCTGCCGACCCATAGAGTTGAAAGGAAAGCCAGACTGCACTCCAAGTCTGGCGAGTGGAGGTGGAGAAAACAGGAAAGAGTGATGGAACTTTCCTGGTCTCCAGGGAAAGATTGAGCAGGACTGCAGAGGTAACTGTATTCACAGAACCCGTTACAGACCCTGCAGGGAACCAGATTTGGCTTACAACTGAACAACAGTGAGGTATGGCTCGACTCTTCTTAAAGCCAACCTATGAGAGGGTATCAACTGTGGAGGTAGAAATTACACAGGCTTTGTCCCAAGCATAAGAGATAACGTGTGAGGGTCATCCCAGCTGGGGAACTGGTCCCCATGAAGTTTCCTCTGCCTGGAGCACATCGTTTCTCTTAGCCTTGTCGTTTTCTAAGGAGCTCTATCTTAGAGAGACCTTTCTGGCTGACACCCCCACCCCAGTGCAGACCCCATCCAGCGTAAAAACTCAGAGCCCCTGCATTTCTCCTTTATAATCATTGATCTTCACCTGGAATTAGTGATTCATTAATTTGACTGATTAGCCGTCTGTTTTTCTCTCCCCTCCCCCAGTAAGCTCCCTGAAAACAGGGAACCCTTTGATTTCAAAGTGTCACCAGAACAGAGCAGAATGCCCAGTTCAGAGTGGGCCCTCAATAAATATTTATTAAATGAGTGATGAAAGAAATACGATTTGAAGAGAACTTCAAAGCAAAAATATTTCAGATCACAAATCATTTCTAGGTAGGCCCATTTATGCAAATATACACTATTTATCATAAAACCTTCAATTTACTGTTGCTCAGGGAGACCATACTGCAAATGGAGAGAGACCGTAAAATGAGCAGGCAAGTTAGTAGGAAGAAAAAATGCTGCACACCCGAAAAGGGGGTTCTTAGAGACTGGATGGTTTACAAGGTCCTAACTGCCCACGTTTAGACCTTAAGAAGGAGGGATGAGAACAGGGCAGAGCTATTCCTTCCCAGGTTTAAAGGCACGAACTCCCAGTCAGCGGACATCAGAGAGAAACTCCCTTCTGGACCAGGCACCATGTGACAGAACAGAAAGTTGCATGATGGGGCCACTCACTCTTTCTCAAGCTATCAGGACAGCTTCCAGAAGCACAGGTGAAACAGCAGCCAGTTTGGTTGTGTTCTGTTTACTTTCTTCTGTTCTAAAATGTTGAAAAGTATAACTCATTAGGCATTCATTCACATGAATGTAAATAACAAGGAAGATACATTTTTCAAAAAATATTCTTCAAGCACCACAGCAAGATAAAGCAGTTAATTGTTCTTAATTTTTATCAAGCTGTACTCCAAGAGACCATGCTTTTTGGATAAAAGTCAGTCCCCATCCCCCTTCCATCTGATTTTTACTCTTGCACACACTTCTTTCCACACAATTTAGTGCCAATTTTCAACAAAATAAGGTTTCTTTTTAATTTTTACATTGTGATCTTCCTGTATCTTTCAATTATTCTATGGAACATATAATTAAATACCATCTTCCTCACTAAGTGGCTTGAATTTATGACTTCCTGAGAGCTAACACATTTATTTTTGTGTTAAACAAATATAAAGAATAAGGACGCTGACTAGTGAATATCATGTCCTTTCTGTGGCTTTTAAAGCTATAGAGTTTCTTTTCTTTCCTTCAGAAGGTTGTACACAATAAATTACATTGCAAATAAAAATGAATTAAGTGAGACTGAGAGATCAGAGAAGAAATAAAGAGGGGCCGGTTTCAGTAGAGGGTCTTTAATGGATGATGCTTTGGGACTATCAATTTGGAAAGAAAAAAAATCAAATAAAAATCCATTCCATACTCATTTTGCAGACGTCATCCTTTTCTTTGTTTTCATATAAATAACTCTGCCAATGTTTTATTTTATATAAGATCTATACTGTTTTTCTACTGTGTCCTAATGGTGTGCAAACAAATTCTCACTCTCTTAAAGGCAAACAGAAATTAAACAAATTAAATGCTGTTTGTTAAGTAATTTCAGAATAACAATAAGCAGGACACTTTCACTTATGCATCATCAACAGTACAACTTCCCCTTTACTTTCGCCATTGCTCCTACTATGACTAGCAGAAATCCTAAAAGATCAGATAATAAAAACCCAAAGAGGTCTGCACATTTTTTTCAATTTCATACTCAAAGTCCATCTCAATCTGTGAACTGCTGTCATCTTTGAGACTGTTTGAAACCCATTAATTTTATTCCTCCTTTGGGAAAGTAAGAACAAGTCATGATCACAGAGGAAAGTGCCATTTCTTTCCCTCTGTGGAATCTCTCCTTTACTGTACTCCATTTAGCAGTGGCTAGGACTGCAGACCTGGGTTTATTCCATGCTCTGGAGGAATCATTTATTTCTCCATAATGCTGAGTACCTAGCAGAGTTCCTTGAGTACAGAAAATGTTCAATGCAAATTTGGCAAAAGAATGGGTGAATGAAAGAATAATACAATTTTCATTGTTTTAAAATGAATCATTTCCACCCTGTTATCTTACTACAGTTTGAAACCCCTTGTCAGTCAGCCTTTACAAAATAGGTTTTAGGCCTCCCTATAGAGAAACCGATGATGGCACAGAGAAATATTGTGGCTTTAGGAGAGCTTTAGAAAGAAGGACCTGTGCTCAACTAAGCTTCACGTGAAGTAGTTTTGTCTGAGTGACACTTCGGAGATTCTCCAGGAGGAGAAAGGATTATTTTGGAGTGTGAGGCAAAGCCAGGTGCTCCCAGCAGCAGAAATATTTCAAATGTTTTCATTCAGGCGGGGCAATGACCTGTCTAAATCAAACCAGTACCCCTAACCTTGTTCCATAAAGCTATTAGGGAGATACAGTGTGACTTCCTCTGAGAGAAATCTTTGCCTATAACCTGACCTACCGTTGAGCCTTGTGTGTCTCTATATCTTTCCTTTGCTTTTACTTTTTTCTCTCAATGACTATGGAATTTCCCGTTTGGTCAAGTGTTTAAGAGGTGAGGGAATTAATAAATCCTAATCCTACAAAGATGACTGTTTCAGTCTGCCTTAATAAAAGCACAGGTTCCTGGTGCTCTAAGGCCACCACCCAGCAGATGCGCCTGTGTCAGCGACCGCATAACTGCCATCCCTCCCGTGTGTGCCAAGGAGCTTAACCACGGAGCGGTGACTACTTGCCTCCATGTGCTAAATGGGAGCAGCGACTCCCTTTAAGGCAAACTTTGCAAACAAGAGTAACCTTGAAAAAGACCCTTTAGACGCAGATCAATGCTCAGGAACTTTGCCAACCACTTACAGTCCCCTTTGACACTTCAGAGATGTGTTACTTACGCTGGAGAAGAGGCCTCCTTCTACCCCAAACCCAAATCCCTCCTCTGTCCCTTGAGCTCAGTGGGGGCTTGTCGGATGAGCCCCTGGGGATATATGCACGCCTTCTCTCCGTCAACTCGAGTCTCTTTGGCGGAGTCCGCCCTGCCCCTCTGGGAATACTTCCGTGGTGTTGTGACCTTAGTCTCTCCGGAGAATTCTCTATCTGTTCTGGAGGTCTCCTGTGGGTACCGGATTTCCAGCCCCCTGGATCTGCCTGAAAGCAGAACCACCCGGCGGCCTCCAACCCCCCGCCCCCAAGCTCTGGGACTGATGCGGGGCTGCGCTAGCCATTAATGGCCATCATCCATTTTTAATCAGAAAGATCACAAGAAGGATGGTAAGCGAATCCGAGTCGCAAGTCAATTTAAACAACATTCCTGGGGAAATCCAATCACTTAAAACTGAAACACCTACTCGAGCAAGAGCCCCCGCCCGAGTGGCGGGGAAGAGCGAGATGGCTGACTTAATCAAGATCAGGGGGCTCCCAGGCTGAGCGCAGAGCATTAACCCTTCCAGCCCCGGAGGGTGCCAAGTGGGGCTTGGAAGAGCGCGGCCGGCCGGGGCCAAGATGCCCACGGCAGCCCCACGCAGGCTGCCCCTGCCATCTTGGGCGGTTCCGGACGCCCTACGCCCGGCCTGGGCGGCTGGGCGCGCGGGGTTAAGGTCAGAAGCTCAGGAGGCTGTTCAGGCGCGGGAAGCGGCCGCCTCCCGCAGCCTCGGCGCGCCTCGGGCTCCTCCTTCCGCCCAAGCGTGGCCAAGTGAGGACTGCTCCGGCCGCAGGTAGCAGAGGCAAGGGAGGCGGCGCGCGGGACCCGAGCGGAGCGCCCGGGGAGGGACTGACGGACACGCAGACAGACGGATCCCCCCGCGCCCCCGGACCTTAGCAAGGGTACGCGCGGGCCATGTGGGGACCCGGGGTCACGGCCGAGGGTCTGTCGGTGGCGCCGGCGCCGCCACCGCTGCTGCCGCTGCTGCTACTGCTGGCGCTGGCGCTGGTGGCGCCCTCGCGGGGCGGCGGGGGCTGCGCGGAGCTGGCGTGCGGCGAGCGGGAGCGCTGCTGCGACGCGGCCAACGCCACCGCGGTGCGCTGCTGCAAGCTGCCGCTGCACGCCTTCCTCGACAACGTGGGTTGGTTCGTCCGCAAGCTCTCCGGGCTGCTCATCCTGCTGGTGCTCTTCGCCATCGGCTACTTCTTGCAGCGCATCATCTGCCCCAGCCCACGCAGGTACCCGCGCGGGCAGGCGCGGCCGGGGCCACCGGGGAGCGCCGGGCAGCCGGGGGCCGCGGGGCCGCCCGACGACGACGACGACGACGACTCGCCCGCGCTGCTGCGGGACGAGGCGGCCGCCGGCTCTCAGGACTCGCTGCTGGACAGTGGAGGCGGTGGCCGGGGCCGGGCAGGCGGCGGGCGCTCGGCCCCTTCCTGCGCCTCGGAGCACGAGCTGCGCGTAGTCTCGCCGGTCTTCCTGCAGCTGCCCAGCTACGAGGAGGTCAAGTACCTGCCAACCTACGAGGAGTCCATGCGGCTGCAGCAGCTCAGTCCCGGGGAGGTCGTGTTGCCCGTGTCTGTGCTCGGCCGCCCGCGAGGAGGAGGCGCCGGGCAGTCCGACGGCGGCGGCGAGGGCCGCTTCCCGCTCATCTGAGCGCCCGGGGCCTCGCGAGGACCACGCGGACAGAACCGGGCCGGGGGCTACGGGTGGGACGCAAGGCCGGGGTGGCCGCGGCGGCCGCCACCAGTTATCTCAGACCCCGCCTGTCGCCCGGAGACTGGGTTGGGGCCATCCCCATCCCCGCCTCCCCCGGGACGTTAAGTTTCCCTACGTTTCATTCGGTTCAAGGAAACGTTAGGCACTCGCGGCGGGCGCGACAGCAGCAGACAAGCCCAGAGCAAAACTTTGGAGGACGTCCCCGCCCTAAGCCTTGCCTCGGCTTGAGTTCACTTGTAAGTGCCTGCTTCCCGAATCAGAGAACATATGAGCTTCGGGAGAAGGGCCGTAACCTTTAAGGATGAAGAGAGAGGGTCGCAGTTCCACTCCTTTCCCTCTCGCCTGGACAGGTCAAGGTCTCCCAGGTCAAGGTCTCCTCGCGGAGGGCGAGGAGGTGAGCCAGGACTGGAGGCTGATGCGCGCGGGTCTGGGAGAGCAGCACCTAGGTATAGTCGAATCCCTCCCTGGCGGAGAACCCAAGAAAACCTTTCCGTGTCTTCCTGGCCAAGCATAGTCACAGTTCACAGATTGGTGGGGGGGAAAGCCGTGATATCCGGTTAGTTGCCGTACTTACGCAGCAATTACGCGTATCCAGGACCATACTCGTAATAAGGTACAGTTGAACGTTTGATTTTTCAATAACTGAGAAGATATTTATATTTATTTGTCCTTTATTTTTATATTTTTACCATGTATTAAATAAACGCATCCGGAGGGTATCTCCACAGTTAATGACAAGATAATCATCTTAGCACCTTTTTTAGGCCTTAATGGCCCAGAAATTGTCTACACTCTATCATTACTGTTTAATAAAATGTTGGACATTATTTCATTTACAATGGGAAAAAGAGGAGGCATGGTCAAATGAGGAAACATATGTGATTAAAAACATGAAGGATACCTTATTTTCACTATTTGAGAAGAATATATTTTATTTTTAGTACTGTGGCATAATATATAACTTTTTATAATAACCATATGTTATGTATGTAGTCAAGGTCATAGTTATATGTAAAAAGCATTGATACATGTATGCCATACCACGAAGCATGATGTCATGCACTTTTCCCTCCATTTTCCATTTGGAATACACTTCACATGATACAAAGCATAATTTGTTGTGACTTGTAACTTTTGTTTAAAGCCATAATTGTGCAGTAAGTTACTACAGAAGGATTCAACCTATCTTAAGAAAAAAACATGTCGTTGTATCAGTTCTACCATTCTGTGAGATGTCCTTTAAGCAAATGGTAATAAAAAGTAATATATTAAAATGCATTATGGGGCTTCCCTGGTGGCGCAGTGGTTGAGAGTCCGCCTGCCGATGCAGGGGACACGAGTTCATGCCCTGGTCCGGGAAGATCCCACATGCCGCGGAGCGGCTGGGCCCCTGAGCCATGGCCGCTGAGCATGTGCGTCCGGAGCCTGTGCTCCGCAACGGGAGAGACCACAACAGTGAGAGGCCCACGTACCACACACACACACACAAAACCACATTATGTATAATGTACATATGCATATCGTCTATGTACAGTAAACACATTGTATATCATATAATTATTCCAGTTTGTGATTATCAAGAAAGAAAAAGATGGAAAACAAATACAAAAGGTTTCTCTTGGGAAAGGATGAGTATTACATTGAGAAAAATTACACAGTGGACCTCACACGTGTATCTAGACAAGTTGTTCTTATGATTGAAAATTTCTGCTAATCCTGAGAAATCTTAAAATATCTGAATTGTTTTAGAAGAAAATGATTTGATTACTTTAAACTTTTAAAGCTGATTGAAAAAGTCTGACAGTTCTCAGAAATCTTAAGATGTCTGAATTGTAAGAGAAGAGAATGGTTTACTCTAAACTTCTAAAAGCTAATGACCCTGTCATTAAAGAGAATCATTTGAAGTGTATTAAAACAGAAAACATTAAAATCTTTCTCTGTGCAAATTGTATTAGATGTGTGACTATATGGTAATGTATTAAAATATGAAATGTGTGTCTTTATCATTTAAAAGCAATTTTAAGCTGTGAATTGGCGAAAGCATCAGCAGTTGAGACTATATCAACTTTTTTGAGAATGGTACAGGATTTAATGAAATCACATTATATTGAATAATCACAAATATTAATGTTACTCAAACACTACATTTTAATTACATGTGGCTGTCAGTACCACCCACCGTTCAGACAAACTGGAAAGGTGCCTTATTCCTTTAAATGATTTATTCTTTGAGGGTACATTGTTTTAGACACTTTCAAAACTCACCCATATCTGAAACATCAACATGAATATCCAAGTACCAGTATATAAAGTATATCCTCTATGTTGTTACTACCAACATCTAGAAGTGTACAACAAAATCTTGTGAAAATATACTTAAAATATGAACCAAGATGTTTTCCTTGTACCAGCTATGGAACACTTCTCTCCCTAAAATTCAGAATGTCTATAATGTGACACCAATCATGCAATGAGATTCTACTAAATTTTAAAGTTACAACAAGTTTTACACTTGTTTTTTTCCTACACATCACACAAGCTTTTATTCACATCCCCCAGTTCAATAAAAAATGAGTTTAGGGCTTCCCTGGTGGCGCAGTGGTTGAGAGTCCGCCTGCCGATGCGGGGGACGCGGGTTCGTGCCCCGGTCCGGGAGGATCCCACGTGCCGCGGAGCGGCTGGGCCCGTGAGCCGTGGCCGCTGAGCCTGCGCGTCCGGAGCCTGCGCTCCGCAACGGGAGAGCCCACAACAGTGAGAGGCCCGCGTACCACAAAAAAAAAAAAAAAATGAGTTTACTTTGGTTTTTTTCTTGTAATTCATTGATTTACCAAGCATGATTCTGTTCAGGCATAATTTTGTCAGGGGAGGGGCAGAATCCTGAAAAGCTATGTTTATTAGTGATAAATTAACATATCTCATGGTAATACACACACATATGTAACACCATATGAATACACACAGAACCCATGTGTTCACAACACTAGAATACCTGGATAGAAACATTTTTAAAGCACTAATGGCAATATCTTGGTGGTCAGTTTTATAGATTTCACCTGAAAGTTATTTATTACATAGAACTAGTAGAAAATAGAAAAGTAGAAAATAGTTTTATTCTTTCACCTGAAAATAAATCATGATGAGATGCTGATTTTACTTATTTTTAATATTGTATATATAGTATAGATGCAGATATAGCTATATGGATACAGACATATCTAGATAGATATATATTCTGTGACATACCTTTTGCAAGGCTGCTACATACCATATCTTAAACAAAGCCACCTGGAAATGCCAGGTTCTCCAGTAGTAGCGAACTTTTGCTCTGGTTTTCAGTTATCAAACTAATTCACGTACTAAAACATTTCAAACATTTTTATTTTCATTGACTTCTCATGAGTAGGGAAGTAATGGCCCTGGGTATGGTAAGAATCCATCTGGAATGAGAGAAAACATGATTGATTTTCTAAATCGTGTATATATATATGTATAATCACCAGTTGCTTAAAAGCAATTTGTAATGGTGTTGTTCAGTATCATAACCAAGAGGAAAATGTCTTCTTGAGATATAATGATAGTTTTATGAGGCCATTAATTGCCACATTCTGCAAATGTGGGTGTGCTTCAGCCATGGAAAATGGCATTGGCAATTATGCCAAAGGGCATGAGGTGTACTATATAAGGAAAACAAGATTCAATTGTGAAGGCCAAAGGGAACATTAAGGAAATGGCCTCAACATTTTAAAAGGCAATATGGTAAGTATCTTAATGTTGTACTTTTTGTATATAGTTTCTCTCAAGTGGAATTAATAAAGGAAACAATCCAGAACTGAGACTGATACGTTATAAACATGATGTGGTGTTGAGATTTATACTATATTCTACAGGGATGTCCACTGCGCATTTGAGAAACAGATATTGATACTGAATTAAATTGGATTCAATTGATAGTCATGAATCTGACCCCTTTTAAATCCTTCTTTTTATCATTAGTATCTTCCTACCGGTAATCAAAAGTCTTTGTATTTTGAGTTTTTTTCATTTTAAGGGAATGAAAATAAAATACCAATGAAGTGGGTTTTTTTTTTTTTAAAAAAGTATTGACTTGTAAAAATTTCGTGAATCATAATTAATTTGGATTTCCACACTGAGAGAAACAATGAGTTGTTTTATTTTGAACAACCCAGCATTAACCATCTCTCCAAAAGTGTAAGTTACAGACAACCAATCAATAATAGAATATTTGACAAGTTTATATCTGACCTCACTGGTTTACAATTTATTTTTTCATTCTCCTTTCATCCATTGGTGAAAAAGCTAATAAGTGTTATGCTAAGGGAAAGTATTTTGTCAACCAAAGATTAAATCAAGTAACCAGCTAATTGCATGAAATTAAGACATCCTTTCCTCCATAGGGATAGAAAGGATGTCTTCATTATGTTTTTAAAATTTTGCCTATAAAATAATTAAATGTCAAATAAAACCAATACTTTTATTATACTTAAATACATATAGAACCTAATTTTATTTATTCTCTTTTACCCATACTCTGACAATTTTACTCTGACAATTTTATGGCAAAAATTATTCTATGGAGGATATTTAGGCTTGCCATTAAACTAAAGATTATCACTTTTTATCCCTCCTAGCTAAGCACCTTCATTGTCTTGATATCTTCTAGTTCTTATTTTCTTTCTTTGTGTGTTGTTCTTATCCTGCTTTGGATTTTCAGTAGATGTTTTCTCCCAAACTCATCTTTTAGAACTCCAGGTTAATCTTTGCTGTGATTTAATATCACTCTGGTTATGCCTTGGCTTTTCGCACAGTTTCTTCTTTTGGTAAAACAGTATTTTCCAAAGTGTTTATTTTGTGTTCTATTCGCATGTGACTTCTGTAGTTTTCCAGTTTTGAATGAGGTAATTTTTCCTTTTTATCCACTAAAAATGACTGTAAACGTATCTCTTTGTTCTTATCTACAGAATTTTCTCTGTCACACCGGGGCAGAGATCAAGTCTTTGCATCTTTTTAGCAAAGACTTTAATTTTTCCAGAGTTCAAACACAATAAATCTTTATTTACCTCTTTGTCTTATTGCTCCCTCTTTGTTGGCTACATTTGTTTCATCAGACAAAGGATTAGAATCTTGCACATTTGCTCCTGTTTTATTTTGGTTTGTGTGAATTTTCTCTTCTGTATTGACCAAAGATTTTACCATATCAAAATTAATTTTTTATTATTTTCCTGGGTCTTAAAAGTATCTTCTCTTCATTCTAGATTTCACTTTTCTCTTGAAAACTCTTCACTGGTTTGTCACCATGTACATAACCCTTGTTGAACTGGCCAAGCTATCAGATTCCTGTAGATTTACACCAGTTTTACTTCTTCCTCTGATGTTACAGTCTCTGTCTTTTGTTTCATAGCTCCATCTTCTGAGTTTTTCTCTTGGAAACTCTTCACAGTATTCTTTTCATCTTTCTTTATCTGAATCTTTTCTGTTAATATAAGCAACTGAGACTTGAGTTCTGTATCAGTTCTATATCTGTGTCTGGGATATAGGGACATTCCCTGACTCAGCTTTTCTTGAAAATTAAGCTCATATTTCTTTACATTTATCTCTCTTTGCATATTCTCTTTTGACTAGGCAAATGTTTAGTTTTTTTATATCTTTTTTGTTTCTTAGGATAGATCTTGTTCTTTGACTAACTATCTTGAATGTTCTTTGGCTACATGTCTTCAGTTTCAGAGGCATTACTTTTAGGTTCATGTTCACAAGGCTTACAAGAGGAGTTTTCTTGACTGAGGTCTCCTGGTCCAGCCTTATTTTTGTTCACTGAATCAAACATTTCTTCAAATCCACTATAGTCCACTTCCAAACAGCATGTCTTCTGCTTGGATTCTGCCATAAGTGTTTGCATTCCAAGAAGTCTTCAACTGCATTTTTCTTTTCTCTTGATGTTTTCAACCAAGTACAGATAACTGTTGGCTCCAGTTTTTCTTTTGATGTTTTATTATTTTTTAAAAATATATTATCTATCTATTTATTTTGGCTGCACTGGGTCTTAGCTGCAGCATGCAGACTCTTAGTTGTGGCATGCATGAGGGATCTAGTTCCCTGACCAGGGATCGAACCCGGGCCCCCTGTACTGGGAGCACAGAGTCTTACCCACTGGACCACCAGGGAAGTCCCTCTTTTGGTGTTTTAGGAAAAAGTTTTGTATGGCCTTCTACATTTTCTTCTGATTGAAAAACATGTACACTCTGTGTGTTCTAGTATTTTTTCTATTACTCAGTTTTCTTGAGTAGTATTTTTCACATCTAAAAACCTACAGATGTTTTGGTTTTCCTTGTAATTCCCCTGATATATCTGACTCCTTCCTAAGGGTTTCCTGTGAACAAGATTTTAAAATTTGGAGTTGCCCTAAGTACTGTAATGTCTGCCAGATTTTCTACTGCATGTGCCTTAGGAGTTTTCTTAGGTTTCTTCATGCCTGTAGAATGGAACATGCCTGTAGAATGTGAATGGACCTGTCCATTCTTCATGCCTGTAGAATGTGAATGGAACCTGTCCATTCACATATCTGCTTTCGAGTTGTCCTGAGGTTAGTGAGAAGAGTCGCACTGTATTACAGTTTTGCAAATTGTAGAAGACCTGTCAAGTCTTCTACTTGGTTTCCCTTTTCTTTAGGAGTTTTGTCTGTTGGTGCCTGTTGGTATTTCCATGGGTTCAGTTTTGTTTTGTTTTGTTTTTTGTTTTTTTCTGCGGTATGCGGGCCTCTCACTGTTGCGGCCTCTCCCGTTGCGGAGCACAGGCTCCGGACGCCCAGGCTCAGCGGCCATGGCTCACGGGCCCAGCCGCTCCGCGGCATGTGGGATCTTCCCGGACCGGGGCACGAACCCGTGTCCCCTGCATCAGCAGGCGGACTCTCAACCACTGCGCCACCAGGGAAGCCCTGGGTTCAGTCTTTTCCACAGAAGTTCTCAGCAATTTCTTGATTGTTGTCAGGAGTTCAGCTGATTCACGTTTCTCCCTGGGAACTGTCCCGAATTTCTTATTGTCTTTATCTTCTGGGTCCACAATTTGCTGTGAAGTTTTCATAGGGCCGTAGGTTCCTGTTGGGTCTTCCACTGGTTCTGCCCTTTCTTTAAGCATCCTAAACAATCTTTTTTTTTTTTTTTTTAAACCTGTGATGTTTTCACCTTTTCCACATTTCCACGGGGGGATAGGGTGTTTCTGTTGCTTTCACTCTCTGGTTGTATTGCGCATTTGGTGTTTGTATAAACTCTTGAGGCCTGTCAGATAGATCTTCTTCCACGGAATCTGCATTTTCCCTCAGTTGTTCCCAGTGGTCTCCTGAATATTTTAGATGTTCTACTGGTTCTGGCTTGTGCTCTGGAGTGTTCCTAAGCATTTTGTGAACATCACCACCATTTATTTATTCCTCTGATTCTGCTGGTGTTTGCAGGAACTCTCTGATACCTGCCAGGTCTTCCAGGGGTTCTGGTTTTACTTTAGATGTCAGCAGCCTCCCGATGCATGTTAGATTTTCTACTGATTCTGCTTTCAAGTGTTCCTAAGCTTTCCGTGGCGTTTATCACCATGTATTTGTTCCTCTGGTTCTTTTGGTGTTTACAGGCGCTCTCTGAGAGCTGCCGGGTTTTTCATTAATTCTTGTTGTATTTTAGGTGTCCTCAGCACTCCCGTGAGGATGCTGAGGGTGTTTGCTGGGTCTAGTTTATGCTTTGGCGTGCTCCTAAGCCTTCTGTGGACATTATCTCTATTTATTTGTTCCTGTTTCTTTCGGTGTTTGCGGGAGCTCTCTGACACCTGCCGAGTCTTCCACAGGTTCTGCCTTTTCTTCACGCATTTTCAGCAGTATCCTGAGGACTGCTAGAGTTTCCAGAGGTTCCTCATCCTGCTCTGGAGTGCACCTAAGCTTTTTGTGGACACAATTTTATTTCAATAAACATCTGTCATCGGTCTATAATTAATAATTTCATAAGTTAATTCCTGAAATTTATAGTGCTATGTTTGAGTTCTGGCAATTCATCTTGATAAGTTACATATCATTATTTCTAGCAAGCTCTGTTTTAAAATTTGGTAGGAATTCACATTTTAGTCTTTCTTCCAAAGAATAAAATGTAAGCATGTGCACAACTTTAGATATAAGCTTGGCAGTTGGTTTGGGGGTGACAGTTTTCATTTGCTATCATGATTATCACAGTAATAACTGTAATTCATTGAATGCTTCCGTAGGCCAAGCACTGTGCTAGGCATTTTACATGTATTATCTCACTTAAAATTCATAAAAGGAGTAACTAAGGATTATTAGTTCCATTTCACAGATGAGGAAGGTGCAGCCTAGAGAGGCTGAGTGGTGTGTCCAAAGTCACATGGCTGATACGTGGAAGATCCAGGGGGCAGATTCAGCCTGTCTGATTCCAGAGCTGGGACTCTCAACCATTAAACTTCTCAACATGCTCTTAACCCTGTGGAATATCTTATCGTTAGAGCTATGGCTTAACTGCATAGCATCATATGGCATCACTTTCTTTTTTCACAAGTGAATAAGTAGCTATTGTTATGTGCTGTTTAAAGGAATTATTGTTAAAAATACAGTAGAATCTGGGCCGGGAATCTTTAATGACTCAACAATTATTTGTGGGCATGCAGAAATGTTTCATGGATAAAACCTGAAATGGTCAACAAAAGCAACTCAGATACCGGTTTTTTCCATTTCATTCAGCCAGTTCCTTCAGTGCCAAGTGTGCCTCCTTTGTGGTCTGGCTTCACTAACTTTAAAAATTCAAAAACACTTCTTTAAAACAGCTGGTAAATTGTTTCCAGTATTTAGAAAAAGAAACAGATTTTTGTATGCTCATCATAAAATGAGAACCATAGAGGCTAACATTACAACTAAGTACCCAGTGCCAGCTAATATCAAAACAGGGACAAAAATAGCTTCCTAAATGAAGATTTTGCTTGTGTTCTTGTGGTAGAATATGATTGTTAAGACTTCATGAAGAATAACAGTGGTTTAGAGTGAGACTGCCTGGGTGACTCGCTGGACCCTAGATTTACTAGTTATGTGACCGTGAGCAAGTTGCTTAACTTCTCTAAGCCTATTTTCTCATCTGTAAAGTGGGGAGAGATGGTTGTAATGAATATTAAGGTAATGTATAGAAAGCACTTAACACTGTGCCTGGGACATAAAAATGTATGCAGGTGCCAGTGCACACATATTGGTTGACACTGGGTTGTTGATAAACCTGTGGAAATTCAAAAACTTTTCTAGTTAATCATGGACGTTAATGATTTGAATTAAGAATAGCAACATTTAGGATGGAGCTAGAGATTATCATACTAAGTGAAGTAAGTCAGACAGAGAAAGACAAATATCATATGATATCACTTACATGTGGAATCTAAAAAAGGATCCAAATGAACTGATTTACAAAACAGAAACAGACTCACAGACATAGAAAACAAACTTATGGTTACCAAAGGAGAAGGGGGATGTGGGATAAATTAGGAGTCTGGGATTAGCAGATACAAACTACTATATATAAAGTAAATAAACAAGTTCCTACTGTATAGCACAAGGAACTATATTCAATATCTTGTAATACCCTATAATGGAAAAGAATCTGAAAAAGAATATATACATACATATATATCACTTTGCTGTATATCTGAAACATTGTAAATCAACTATTCCTCAGTAAAAAAAAAAAAAAAAAAGTATAGAAACATTTTAAAGAAAAACAGAAATTACTTCTAAAAGGAAAAACAAAACTGCCAGCTGGTCTTAATGACTGGTTTCAGTTGAGATGATACACTGTGGGTGAAAGCCCAGGTGGGAAAAGAGAGATGGGGTGGGAGCAGCAAGGGAGGACGGAGAGCAACAGATTAAATAAAACGGGAAGGGTTGAGAGTGTGTCTATCTTGATGTCAAAGAGCAAGTATATAGGGGCTTCCCTGGTGGCGCAGTGGTTGAGAGTCCGCCTGCCGATGCAGGGGACACGGGTTCGTGCCCCGGTCCGGGAAGATCCCACATGCCGTGGAGCGGCTGGGCCCGTGAGCCATGGCCGCTGAGACTGCGCGTCCAGAGCCTGTGCTCCACAACGGGAGAGGCCGCAAGAGTGAGAGGCCCCAAAAAGGCCATATCTTGGTTCTGAGCTTTGTAGCAGGAAATACAAAGAAAAAGCAGATAAGTTAAAGGATTCAGCGTTTGTAAGTCAAAACCAAACCAGCTGCTTTAGAGGAGCACAATCTTCCTGGTACTGAGATCTTGGAGAAGCTTTTCATAGATAAGACACTGTAATGTCAGGAATAACATATCCAACCATCTTTACACTAAACATTTTCCATAGAGCTTCTAAGAATGAGATCCTCAGTATAGGTCAATGGCATAACATTGTAGCTCACTACAATTTTTCAAGAGATTTAAAAAATGTAGCATAGGAACTCTTTAACTCCTGATGCTTTTTCCCAAAGGAAGTGAAATCTCTATCTCAAAAAGATGTCTGCACCCCCATGTTCCTTGCAGCGTTATTTACAATAGCCAAGATAGAAACAACCTAAGTGTCCATCAACAGATGAATGGATAAAACAATTGTGATATATATATATATTCCATTATATATATATATATAATAATAATAATGGAATATTACTCAACCATAAAAAGAAGGAAATCTTCCTATTTGTGATAACATGGATGGATCTTGAAGGCATTATGCTAAATGAAATACAGACACTATATGACAGAGAAAGATACTGTATGTTCTCACTCATATGTGGAATCTAAAAAGGTCAAACTCATCAATACAGAGAACAGATTGGTGATTGCCAGAGAGAGGCCAGGGTGGGGTGGTAGAGTGGGTGAAGGTGGCTAAAGATACAAACTTCCAGTTATAACTTAAATAAGCCCTGGGGATCTAATGTACAGCATGGAGACTATAGTTAGCAATACTGTACTTTATAATTTAAAGTTGCTATGTGTGGTGATGGCTGTGACCTAGACTTATTGTGGTGATTTTTTCGCAATATATACAGATGTCAAAGCATTATGCTGTACACCTAAACCTAATACAATGTTATATGTTAATATATTTCAATTGGGGAAAAAAAGCATTTCCCAAGAAGCAGTGGGTGGCTTAGATTCTAGGACCAGGTTCTCGAGGCTTCTGACCCCAGATCCAAAGTTTATTAGGGCTGTGTATTCAACTGAATTGCTTAACCTCTCTGTCCCTCGATTTCTACTTCTGAAAAGGAAGCTAAAAGTAGTACATCAGAGGGTAAAGCTCTTAGAGTCTGGCACCCACTGAAGACTATATATGAGGTGGTTGGTGTTACCACTGTGAATGGATTTGAGAGAGAGGAAAGGTCAAGGTTGACTTGTTGACTTGGCAGCCATGAAAACAGTTTTCTTCACTGAGCTTTGAGGCACCTCTGAATTCCAGAATATGTCAGAAGCAGACCTTTAGTACTCATCAAAAGCCCTAAAATGTACATAGCTTTGATTTGGCAGTTCCCCCACTGGGAATCTATCCCATGGAAACTATCAAGGCCATGTGCAAAATAGGATTACAGAGATATCCATCAAAGCACTGGTCTAATGGTGAAGTATTGAAAATTACCTAATTATCCAATAGTAGGACACCAATTAAATAAATTATGCTCCATTCATACAAAGAGATATTCTTCAACCTTTAAAATGATGTGATAAGACATGTATTAATATGGGCATATGTTTATGATATATGTCATTCAGTGAAAAGAACTAGCAATAAAATAATATAAACACACACACACTGGAGAAAATTCAGGTTTTTAAAAAATATATTTTTATTTTTTGGCCTCGCCACGTGGCTTGTGGAATCATATTCCCTCAACCAGGGATCCAACCCGGGCTCCGGCCATGAAAGCACCAAGTCTTAACCACTGGACCACCAGGGAATTCCCAGAAATTCAGGGTTTTTTGTTTTTGGGGTTTTTTTTTTTCTTTTGCGGTACGCGGGCCTCTCACTGCTATGGCCTCTCCCTGTTGCAGAGCACAGGCTCCGGACGCTCAGGCTCAGCGGCCATGGCTCACGGGCCCAGCCGCTCCACGGCATGTGGGATCCTCCCAGACCGGGGCACGAACCCGTGTCCCCTGCATCGGCAGGCGGACTCTCAACCACTGCGCCACCAGGGAAGCCCCAGAAATTCAGTTTTAAAATCCATCTTTTATGCCATTACACTGAGATATGCCAACAAATGTATAGAAACTTCCAGCATTTTTTGCTTAAATTTTCAGTTACTCCAGTAATAACAAATACATGTTCTTTTTTAAAAAAGAAAAGAAAACATTATGGCAAAGTCCCCTCTAACACCCCTGCTCTCTCAATTCCCAGCTCACTCCTCCAATATCTTTTCAGAATATTTTCTGTGTATTTTTACTACACATAGATGTATTCATAGTAAATATATATATAGTACTATTTTGCGCTTAATGTTTTTGTTTCAATGCAATTTTATCACATGTGTGGCTTCGTGTAACCACCACTACAATCAAGATACAGAACTGTGCCATCATCTCAGAGATTTCTGGCGCCACCCTTTATAGCCCTATAGCCACACCCCCCTCCCTCTCACTAATCCTTAACCCCTGGCATCTGTTAATCTGTTCTGCATATCTGTATTTTGTTATTTCAAGAATGTTATATAAATGGAAGCATACAGTATATAACCTTTTGAGATTTTTTTTCACCTAGCATAATTCTCTAGAGATCTACTCAAGTTGTGTGTAGCATTAGTTTTCTTTTAACAACTGAATAGTTTTCCATGATATAAATGTACCACAGGGACTTCCCTGGTGGCACAGTGGTTAAGAATCCGCCTGCCAATGCAGGGGACACGGGTTCGAGACTTGGTCCAGAAAGATGCCACATGCCTCAGAGCAACTAAGTCCGTGCGCCACAACTACGGAGCCTGCACTCTAGAGCCCATGCTCCGCAACAAGAGAAGCCACCGCAATGAGAAAGAGTAAGTAGCCCCCGCTCGCCGCAACTAGAGTCGTACGGTTGGTACATATTTAGTTTTGCAAGAAACTGCCATACTCCTTTCATTAGTGGCTATACCATTTTTATATTCCCATGGGCAATATATGAGTGATCCAGTTTGTCTGCATCCTTGCCAGCATTTGGTGTTATCACCAATTTCTATTTTAGCTATTCTGATTGTTGTAGCTTTAATTTGCATTTCGCTACTGGCTAAGATGTTGAACGTCTTTTCAAGTGCATAATTTGCCATCTGCATATCCTCTTTGGTAAAATGTCTGTTCGTGTCTCTTGCCCATTTTCTAATTGGATTGTTTTTTACTGTTCGGATTTGACAGTTCTTTATATATTCTAGTGCAAGTCCTTTGTCAGATATGTGGTTTGCATATTTTTTTCCACTCAGTCACTTTTTAAGAGTCAATTTTTGTTTTAACCAAAGCGATACATGCACATATTTAAGTAAGCAAATAGCTCTCTGAGGCTTGTTGTGAAAAACAGTGGGAATGGACTCCTTCTCAATCTCCCTCTCCCCAAAAGCAACCACTTTCAGCCCTTTTAACTGGCTCTTTTAGTTTTTACTGCAATCTCACTAAATAAAATGTTTATTATTTCCTGATTTGGGTTTTTTTTAAAGCATTATCTATTGCCTTTCCACTATGAAAAATGAAGATTTAGTTCTTTTTTCAACCTTTCGTCCATCCCCATCCAATCCCTCCAAAACAAATCAACGATCTCATTCCACAATTCTAAATCCAAATAATGTTTCATAATTGACCCAAACTGAACTCATTTGGCAGCAAAACCTGGTGAGAAACTACTTCTAATCTTTATTCATATTGTTTAATGTAAATGTCCTATGCTGCACTGCAGAAATAGTAATATGTTTGATTAGGAAGTGTTAGCTGAGACCCTTCTGGGGTTGTTCTGTAATAAATGATCTATGAGCTGTATTACCAAAAAAAAGAAAAAAATTAATATCCACTATATTTTGTAAACAAATTTGAATTCTGAAACATTTGGCCCAAGGGTTTCAGATATGGGATTGTGGACCTGAATAATATAATTTGGTTAGATAAATATTCAGTGTTTACATTATTATGACTACGTAAATAAATTCTATTCACAAGTAAGCCATATTCTGCACGACGATGACTATTAATGTCAAAACATGTAGAACTACTTTTGTCGATGAGCACATTTTAAATTGGGTTAAAGAGCGATGACATAAGCTCATTTAATAGGAATTTTATTTGGTGATTTTCCTGTATGTTATTTAGCAGAAATCGAAATTGAGCATCACTTTCCCTGTAGTGTTTGTGCAGATTGCACCTTCTCAGTGACACTGTCTCATACACTCTTATTGAAAATCACATCCCCGCCCCCCCCCCATCATTTTTATCTCCTTTGTGCTTTGTTTCTACTCATTTATATCTAAAATACTGTATGTTTTTTGCTTATTTGCTTACGGTCTGTCTCCTTCCCATCAAAATGTCAGTTTCACCAGAGGGCAGGAGTATTTCTCTGTTTTGCTCGTTACAAGGCCTCTGTCACCTAGAACAGTGCCCAGGCCACAGTAAATACTCAAGAGTGGTTTGTTTAATAAATGAATTTTGCCATTTGAAATGCAGGTAGTCATCAAGAATGGGGAAAAAAGATTTTGATTCTGGGGAGACAAGTGTCACAAAAAGGAATTGTGTTGACTTAATTACAATTTTAAAATTATAACTATTTTCTAACAGTTTTGACTGAATAATGTCACTGGACTTAAAAGATAAAAATTTTAGTTTCATTGCAAATACTATCTAGTATTTTCTCTTAAGTCAAAGACAAATTCATTATAGTCCTGAATCCATTCATATAATCCTTTTTAGGATTACATTTTGTGACACAGATAGCTAATCAGAACAGGTAGCAGGTAGAGAAAAAAATTACATTTTGTGCATTTCATTGTGCATATTTTCATCTACATTAAAAACACAGAAAACGAAGAGAAATTAATATTATGTTAATGGCAGAGATTGAAAGGCAGGGGAGAAGACACAGGAAAATTGGCAGCAGATTCTACTATTATGGGTATATAAAAATTCTAATTTAATTCTCTAGCACATTGTAAATATTACTTAATCTCTATTACATTCTAGAATTACATTCCAGAATTTAATGCTAAACACGTGGATACTTAAGGAAAGGCAAAATAAGAAATATACTAAACATACAATCTCTTGGGTATTGTTATCTGTAACAGCTAAAATGAGAGTAAAAGAGAATGCTGGGGTGAATCTTGATTGAGAACCAAGCTCAGGACTATGGTCACTAGCCTCAAATCTGCCCCCAAAGGAAAAATTATGGTGGGACAATGGAAAGTACCTCCAAGACCTCTGGTCACCAAGAAAGTAGCCCATGTAGCGGGAGGGCAAAACCAAGAAACTATTGAAATTTGAAGGTACGGTGGGAAGGAGTTTTCTCGTTTTGTGGATAGTTATCATCGGCTCCCTGCAGAAGCTTTGCTAAAACAGATTGTGAGAGTGATAAATTTAGGGGCGGGATCTTTGGTTTTGAATACTGCAGAGTGAAGAAGCACATTTGGGTGGATACAGGACCCACAGCTCGGTATGGGACAGTCATAGATGGCTATACATGACGCAGACCCACAGCAGAGGCTATTCTCAAGCGAACAGCCAGACTAGTGGACTAAATAAAACTGCTGTAAAGTGTGTTCACCCTGAAAAGGAGGACTTTCCATCTTCCCAAATAAATGCCAAGTAGAATACCCCAGGTAAAGCAGCTGAAATGCTTTACATACAAACTGTGTGGAACTGGCTTTGTGATGATGGGACTATTCTTCCACCCACATCATGGTAAATGCTGTGATTAAGGGGGCCCCTTTTCCATGGGCACTGCCTGTCATCTTACTGCTGCAAAACTGAACAACAGTCTGAGAAGCCTTATCAGATGTGCTTCCTCAGCTTGCTCACGTGCGTCTTACAAATACCAAAAACATTAAAGAGGGGCTTTCCTGGTGGCGCAGTGGTTGAGAGTCCGCCTGCCGATGCAGAGGACGCGGGTTCGTGCCCCGGTCCGGGAAGATCCCACATGTCGCGGAGCGGCTGGGCCCGTGAGCCATGGCCGTTGAGCCTGCGCGTCCGGAGCCTGTGCTCCGCTACGGGAAAGGCCACAACAGTGAGAGGCCCACGTAACGCAAAAAAAAAAAAAAAAAAAAAAAAAAACATTAAAGAAAGTGGGAGAGATAGATGGGAGAATCGAGGAACTCACTCCAGTGGGGTGGAAACACTCGAGTGGGGTGGAAATCTTTTCATGGTTATTAAGAAATGGGAAGAATAAAATGGACATAGATGGACTTGAAACAAAAGTCTTAATACAGCACTACTGAAATTTGGGAGGACCTCCTGCTAGACCTTCAACATTAAAGGTCCTCCCAAAGCCTGCTTTATTTTTCACAATTTGGAGGGATTTTTAAAACTGCAAGGCAAAGATTACAATGAGGAACTCATCCTGAAAATACCTGAAGTAATAGGGAGATTAATCAAGATAAAGATTGATGAAAGGGCCTCAGTCCCTTGGCTCAACCCTTCACTGGGGACCAAAAGCCTTATGCACGTGAGTAAAATGGTTAGAAGGTGGGGAGGTTTCGGGGATGCTTGACCTGGGAGCCCTGTGCGCTATAGTACCAAAATCTGTTGGTAAAGTTCTAATGGGAGGCAAAGTATATTGAGAGGATATCAAAATGCAATAGTTTAATCCCATCAGATGAACGAGTTTATATGAAGTGGTTATGACTTTTTTGCCTGAATGTATTATGGGGATGGATTTTGCATCTGACTGGGGAATATTTCCCCTACGTAGCATTGTGAAACAGAAGGCATGTAAATCCTTCCTTCAGGTCACATGCTAAATGGGAATGAATAAGATTGCCCAAGCCCACACTTTATAGAAGCTGGAGTGCTTGTCTGGACAAATCCTCTGTACAATAGCTGTGTGTGGGGTGTAACTGTGGTTTATGGCAAAAGCCTGTAAGCACCTCCAGCAATGACTACTGGAATTGTGGACTAGAAAATTTCCATTTGAGGGGCAATTACTAACTTGCTACAAGACATTAACTGGAAATGCCCATGTGACTGAAAGGCATAAAATAATCTTGCAACCTGAAATACCCATGATGTCTGGTGATGTCAGAGAAATGCTCTAATGAAGAAGGCAGTGCCCAGAAGAGTTCTATAATAAAATAGACATGGTTTGTACAGGAACATGCTACGGGGGAATGAAGTGTATCCACGAGTGGGTAGACTCTCTTCTCCAGGACTGACTTTGGAACCATGTGAGGAGCTGCCAGATTCTATGATCACTTGGACAGTGCCCTATAAACATCTTTCAAATGACCAACAAAGAGCTGCTTGGTTTATGGATGGCAGTTTCAACATGGACAGACAACATTCTGTTTGGAAGGCCACCACTCTGATGGAAAAAGATGAAAACAGGTCAGCTTGGTGAACTGCACTGCATGCTGTTTACCCTTATGTTTGGATCTTTACCTACTCATAGGCAGTGGCCAATGACCTGGCCACGTGGTCAGGCAGAAGGGCAATGGAAGATTGGCCTATTGGGAGGCCAGTGGAAACAGGGCATGACTCTATGGAAATCATTATAGGAATTTGAGGGATGCATTAAAGTAGGCCATGTCAATGCCATCAGAAGAACCCCCTTCCTGCATCAGAAGGCGGTTAGAATCGACAAACACATACCCTAGTGTGCTCACTTGATGTAGCCACCTGGGTCTGTGAAACGGGTGGACACTGGGGGGTGGGCTGCAGCAATGCCGAGATGGGCTCAACCTAGACGTATTCCTCTGGTACCCTCTGAGTCACAAAACGCCAGCAAGAACTGTTCTGTCTGCCAACAAGAGACACAGAGACTACAGCTGGCTCTGGGGCAGATTCCCAAGGGGGAGTCCTTGCCCAGAGCTGGCAAGTCAGGCTGACGTCGGTAGCCCTGGGGGATGGCAAGTGGATCCTGACAAGAATAACTCTGACCCTGGACTGGGCTTTGCTTACCCAGGGGTAGATGCAAATGATCGGAGTACTGCAAAAGAACTGGAACAGAAGATATTGCACTGATTTGGACCACTGCGTCACATTTCTTCAGACCAAGGAACGCTATTTACAGACCATTGTGTCCAACAACGGGCAGAGAGATGTCTTCCTCAGAGTAACAGTTTGGTAAAGAATTAGAATGAGCAATCAAAACATTGATTGTCTAAAAGGGGGGAGATAGGGAATTCCCTGGCTGTCCAGTGGTTAAGACTTGGCACTTTCACTCACAGGGGCCCGGGTTCGATCCCTGATTGGAGAACTAAGATCCCACAAGCTGAGGAGCACAGCCAAACAAGAAAAAAACCAAAGAAACAACCAAAAAAACAGACATTTATAAAAAAAAAAAAAAAAAAAAAATGGGAGGAGAGAGAGGCATGAAAGGCTGGTTTACATGTTCTCACGAATGTGTGCTTACAGTTAACATGAGCGGGGCTGAGGGACTGTCCTCACTGGACAAATTCTTCTGCTTTTCTGAATGTGGGGATGAGGGGGTGGGTGAGGATGCTGGTGTGACAACTCTACTGTTTTCTCTCTTTCCCGTATCACCTTACCTTTCTTCTTCCTACTTGGTCCAGGCAGTGGTCCCTGGACCAAGGATGCAACTACTTTGCTGGAAGCAGGGATGACTCCTGAGCAACAAGATCCTTTATGTCAGAGTTCCTAAGGGCCTGACGGGGTGGGTTGTGCTTTCGGTCCATCGGGCAATACTGGGGCTAACAGTGAATACAGTTTCATTGCCTATTGGAAGAAACAGCCCACTAACTCTGTATCTATGTAACCCTATCTTACCTGGATGGGAGTGGAAGGCACTTGGCTAGACTCTTACTGCTGCCTGTGATCTAGACCAGCACAGTGGCTGAACCTAATGTTCCTTCCAAGGTGAAAAGGTTTGGGTGCAAACAGAAGAAATAGTAAGTAGCCAAGGGTAAATGAATAATAACTGAGTTATGCAATGAGAGAATTCCAATGGTCATGCTTGGAAGGAAGCTCAGAGCAAGAAATGATATTGTCTCTTAAGTCCAATTATACCAAATGCCTGAAAGTGTGAAGTCATATATTGCTGAGACCACTCCTGCTTTTGAACCTGACAAGATCGAATGGAAACCCTGAGACATCCCATCATATGATATGACGATGGATTGGGCTGATTATCTGAGACTGGATGAGACTTCAGTAAATGTGACAGTATCTTTGATTCTTATTTTTCAGGTTACATCTACCATAATGTGACGTGCTATAACACTGGCATTATTGGAAAGACAATGCCAATATTGATCATCAAATGTATTGGGAAATTGAGTTTAATAGCTTCCTATCCTTACTCCACATTGACTCCTCCAAGTGTTGCTGTATCTGTTATGCTCAGTCAGGTATGTTCCTTTTGCTATAAAAGATCCCATGATCAAAGACCAGGGAGTAGCCTATGATATATAAAGGATGTATCTGGTCTTGGGGAGGGGGGCTGGTAAAGAGCTTCCTAAACCCTGGGAATTTCCAGAGTGAGAGGAGTATCTTTGTTATGCTAATGAGTGGGGGTGGCTAGAGAACTTCAGGATGAGGGCTGGTCCCCACATGATTAGAGGGCTACAACTTTTAGCCACCTGACCTCCAGGGAGAGGAAGGGAGCTGGCCATTGAGTTCAATCGCATAGCCAGTGATTTAATCAACTGTGCCTACATAATAAAACTCTTGATACAAAATTCAGGACAGCAAGTCCTGGGGGAGCCTCCTAGTTGGGGAACATATTGATGTGCTGGGAGGATGACGTGCCGGGGTTCCACGAGGAAGAGACGGCATGGAAGCTCTGTGTCTCCCACTTTCCCCCAGATCTCTCCTTCCTCCTAGACCTTGCTCTATGCATCTCTTCCATTTGGCTCTTCCTAAGTTCTATCTTTTACAATAAAATTGTAATAGAAAATGTTTCAGTGAGTTTGGTGAGTCATTCTAGTGAATTATCGAACCTAAAGGGGGGTGGTAAGAACCCACAAATTTGGAGCCAAGTCGGAGAGATTTGGGTACCCTGGGGTCCCCACTAGCGACTGGCAACTGAAATAAGGGCAGTCTAGCTGAGGATTTTGCCCTTTAACTTGTGCGACATACACTAACTCTGGGTAGTGTCAGAATTGAATTGAATGGTAGGGCACCTAGCTGGGTATCAGAGAATTGGTAGAATGCAGACACATTTCATTACATTTTTTGAGTTTTTAAATTGTAGTAAAATAAACATAATATAAAGTTTACTCTTTTGACCATCTTTTTAAAAACTTTCTATTGTCATATAACATAATATAGAAAACATATATAAATGTATAAGTACAACTTACAAGTAAACTGCTCAATCATATTTCACAAACTGACACACCTTTGTACCCGACATCTGGATGAAGAACAGAACATTCCAACATTCCAGAAAGAAAAAGGAATATGTTGAAAAGATAGGAACACTTTCATTAAAAAAAAAAAACTAGATATATTAATTAAAGTGGGGGTGAGAGAGGTAATCACTTTCCCATGCATATGCCTATGCCCACTCTATAATATACCATTTCCAAAAATGGCTTCATGGAAGAATTTCTAAGGATTATTTGTGTCAATGTTAAAAAGCATTGTGGTAATAATAGTTTTAGGACATACTGAATTAAGGCTAGTCAAACAGATTGATCATTTAAGGAGATTTTCACAAATTCAGACTCTAGGGCCTAGTGCCTAAACATTCTCAAGTCAGAAGAGGAATGAGGAAAATATTTCTTGCCCATTCTAGATATATTTCTAAAATTATGGTAAATATATATAACAAAATTTACCATTTTCAAGTGTACAATTCAGTGGCGTTAAGTACATTTCCAATGTTGGGCAACCATCACCACTATACATTTCCACAACTCATTCATGCCAGACTGGAATTCTGAACTTATTAAACAATAGCTCCCCAATTTTCCCTCCCACAGTCCCTGGCAACTACTATTCATTCGCCTTTCTGACTCAGTGAACTCGCCTATTTTTGGTATCTCATGTTAGTGGGATCATACAATGTGTGACCTTTTGTGTCTGGCTTATTTCACTTAGCATAGTATTTTCAAGGTTCATCCATGTTGTAGCACATATCAGAATTTCATTCTCTTTAGAGGCTGGATAATATTCCACTGTGTGTAAATACCACATATTATTTATCCATTCATCTGCTGATGGCCGTCTTTTTTTGCCCACCATTTTGCTATTGTGAATAATGCTGCTATGAACATTGGTTTACAAGTATATGTATTATTTTATACTTTCATAAGTCAAGCTTCATTTTTTGTTGTATAAATAAACTTTTGGAGCACTTTACAATTGAGATCAAATAGAAATTAATGATGACATACATTTTAAAGAGTCCAGTGTTTTATTATCAGCATTAATATTGTTCATACTGAAGATTCAGGGATAAAATAATGGACAGAAAACTGGAATGTAAGCAATACTACATAGATGCATCATAAATATATAGGATGTTTTGCTAATTATTGGACCAAAAATATAAAAGATGAAATTACATCAATTATTTTGTGCTTAGTCTTTCTGACTATCCTTTTGGTATTAAATACACAGCAAGTGCTTATACTTAGAGATTCTGCCTTTTTTTAAGCAAGGAAAACAAGCTTATCCTTGGTTAATCAGAATCAGTTTCAAAAGGTAAAACTTCTTAAAGGTAAGCATGGCATTTAGTGCTTAAGACCAATATTCTTGCTGGGCTGGCTGCTTGAGGATCGCTCTTGTTCTTTAGTAATTTCCATCTCAATTTTGGCTTTGATTTTCTCCCAATCTATTTCGAGCTGAAGTAGAAGAAAAGAAGAAACATGCATATATAGTATAAGACATTTTTGTTTAATGCAAAGTAAGTAAGAGTAAACAAAAACAGAACACATGACTTCCAAAACATTAGAGAAAAAAGAGGGCAGGAAAGAAAAGTTAAGAAGAGATAATGCTCCCCCCAAAATGAAATACCGTTAAGAATAAGACCTAATAGAACAATTATCACAATAAAAAGCAAAGACTCTCATTGTGATGCCAAAGACCAAAATCCAGTTGTAGCTATTTATAAAAGGCACATCTAAACTGTCCCATGGAGCCTTAGGATTCTGCTTCAGTACCTCAGGTTCGAGGGGGTAGGAGCGAGTGAAGATAGACTGCTCTCCTCCAGACAAGAGGGAGAATGGACAGGGCTCCATTCTTGAAACAGTAGGCCATGTTTCAAATGGGTCAACTCTTCACCGCTTTTATACTGATGTTTCCATTAGGAGCCTACCTATGGAGAAAGATAGGGGAGCATCTGCTTTCCCAGAGCATACTCTGCAAAAGGGGCTCCTTCACAACTCTTAAAATAATATGAAGACTTGGTGGTAAGAAAATGATGAGGGCTTCCCTGGTGGCGCAGTGGTTAAGAATCCGCCTGCCAATGCAGGGGACATGGGTTCAAACCCTGGTCCGGGAAGTTCCCACATACCACGGAGCTACTAAGCCCATGCACCACAACTACCAAGCCTGTGCTCTAGAGCCCACGACACAACTACTGAGCCTGTATGCCACAACTACTGAAGCCCGTGTGCCTAGAGCCCGTGCTCTGCAACAAGAGAAGCCACTGCAATGAGAAGCCCACACACCACAACAAAGAGTGGCCCCTGCTCGCCGCAACTAGAGAAAGCCCACGCACAGCAACGAAGACCCAACGCAGCCAAAAATAAATAAATAAAATAAATAAATTTATGAAAAAAAAGAAAATGATGAAAAGATATTAGAGGAAGTAGTGGGAAAGCAAGGCTGAAAGATACATAAAAAGAATAACTGAAAAGTGATAATATTTTTATCTATTTTCAGCCAACCACCAGACCCCCCAAAATCCAGCCCTGCCCCTCCCCTAAATCAACAGACATAGTGTTAGAAATGGACTCTGCTCTGAATAAACTATTTAGGAAAAAACCTTCTACTATTTTTAAAAGTTTGGAGATCACTAATTAAGGAATGTGTGTGCTCTCAGGCAAGACCTGGGAAAAACTGGGTCCTACCTAAAACTAACTCTGATTTACTTTGAAATAAACCCAAACTCCTGAGACTGAGCCAAAAGTGAATAGGTTTTCACCTCCATGTAGGGGAGCTGAGTAGAATAAGCAGTATTAAAGCAGGCTGCGTTACTACTTGCTGCCTGAACAGATTTACCTAAAGTAACTGAGACTAATTTAACCTTAACAGGACTTCATGCCTCTTTTATTTTGTGTTGGAAGTAGGTAGAATTAAGTATTTGGTTCTTTTTTATTCCAATATCCTTTCTCTAAATTTCTGTGAAGTAATTTGTGGATATTTTTTAGATAATCATTCCATATACTTGTCTATAATACATAAAATTGATGAATTACAAGAATCCCTCTTACTCACAGAAGACAAATGTCTGTGCTCAGATGCAAGTGACAGCTTATGGAAAGGCAGAGCAAATGTTAGGTTATTTGGAAGACTCATTTTTCAATCAGGTCAGAAATTGATGTTTTGTTTTGTTTTGTTTTTTTAAGAAGATGTTGGGGGTAGGAGTTTATTTATTTAGTTATTTATTTTGGCTGTGTTGGGTCTTTGTTTCTGTGCTAGGGCTTTCTCTAGTTGTGGCAAGCGGGGACCACTCTTCATCGCGGTGCGCGGGCCTCTCACTATCGCGGCATCTCTTGTTGCAGAGCACAGGCTCCAGACGCGCAGGATCAGTAGTTGTGGCTCACGGGCCTAGTTGCTCTGCGGCATGTGGGATCCTCCCAGACCAGGGCTTGAACCCGTGTCCCCTGCATTAGCAGGCAGATTCTCAACCACTGGACCACAAGGGAAGCCCAGAACTTGATGTTTTTTAAATGGCAAAACAACTCATCTAAGAAAACATTTGCAAAGAGAAAGACAAAACTTGATGAATGCCTTGGCCTTCTTCCAGGCTTAAATTGACTTACATATGTTTTTCAAATCAATCACAATAAAACCATATATTGATGATACACTAAACAACTGTTGCTCAGCTGCACCAGAAGTGCATCAAGCAGATTGATGACATCTATATTAGTTACTTGTTATAGTACAATTTAGGATGTCAGTTGACAGCTATCCTACTGAAAATAAATGTTTCACTTTCACTCTGGCATTTGTCCAGTTTTAGAACAATGTTCTCCCAATAATTTAGTCTCTGGAATAGAGTATTTTTAATAGTGAGTTTTAGATAAGGATGTACTCATGACAGCTGTCAAGTGACTTCTACACTAAAACACATCCTTTTCTAGTCTAGGGAGTGTTAATACTATTTGGCACTTCTTATTCTAGTCCCTAGTTGGTCAATTCTTCTTATTCACATAATAATAATTTTAAAATCATAGCAAATGGCTCTCCATCCTCTACCCCATCTCTCTTACTCTCAGCCAAAAATCAGCTTCCTACTTTACAGAGAATGTAGTGGCCATCAGGCGTGAATTCACTTAATTTCCTTCCTTTCATAAAAGTAGGGTATCCATCCTTAATCTCGTTCCCTTCTGTCTCAGGGCAACCTCTTCACATAAGTCCCTGATCTCGTCTTCTTTGACTCCTCTAGGACATCGGCCTTCAATTATTACCTACATATTTCAATTTCCTTCTCTTCACGGGCTGCCCCTCATCATCTTTCCCTCTCTATTCTGTCTCCCTACAAGCTACCACCTTCATTCTTCTTTTCATTCCTGACTCTATCCTCTCCCCAGACCACTGTAATATGACTGTGTTCCCACTACACCTCAGAAGCTTTCCACTAACGCCACGGTTAGTGTTTTAATCCCTCATCCTATACACCTTCTCTATACGACTCAATTGCTCATTCAACGAAAATTTAGAAAATTTAACGCTCACTCTATGCCCAGGATTGCTCTAGGAGCAAGGATTTAGCAGTGAACAAAAAGATAAAAATCACTGTCTTCATAGAAGGATAAACAAAGACAAGTAACAGTGGTAAGAGTTTTGGAAACAGTGGAGGGACATAGCGCTGGGGTGGAGTTGGGGGGGATGGGTGTTGTATTTCAAACAGAGTGATCAGAGAAGGCCTCCCTGAGAACCTGATGATGAGTGAGTGACTCTCTGGGTGTATCTGGGGAAGAACCTGATGATGAGTGAGTGACTCTCTGGGTGTATCTGGGGAAGAGCAAACTAACAGACAGAGGGAAGAAAAAGGTCCCGATGTAGGAGCATCCCATGGACCTTGCTGACCACCGCTCTTTGAAATCTCTCTCTCAGTACAATATCGTTCTCTTCTGGTTTCTGCTCTCCTTTCTAAATGTCCTCAGTTTTTTTTTTTTCTTTTCCTTTTTCTCCTATATCCTTCCCCTCAGTAATCTCTTCACTGTTAGTATTCACTAGGGTTCCAACCACAGCTTTTTCATACTTTCCCTAGGAGATCTCCTCAACTCTCATAGCTTCAACTATTCCTAAATGATCATGACCATAAATTTATCTATCTAGCCCTGATTCTTCCTTTATCAACACCCTTTGATGTTCACATCGGTATTTCCAACTGCCCACTAGACATCTCTGCCTAGATAGGGGCCACCCCACAGGGACTTCAAACTCAAAAAATGGCCTATTTTCATGTATTCAAACTCAAAAGGTCCAAAACTCATATATGCTCATGTTCCTCTACCAGTCACCAACACTAGGAATGTTGAAGTCGTTCTCAAATGTCTTGCCTTTACCTCACCACCTCTCCTCCCACCCCCAACCACAATGTTCTATTAATTTTACTGCTACTTTTCCTTACCTGAATCCTACAGTCTCCATCTCCTGCTGAGATTATTACAGTAACCTCCTAACTGGTCTCCTAGTCACCACCCTTACCTCCAATCCATCCATCCTCCACATCAGAAGTTATCTTTCAGGTCATTTTCTTGATTACAAACCTCCAAGTCTTTGCACTGCCTCCATTATAAGGTCTATTATCACAGTGTTAAGACTCTTTAATGTCTGGTCCCATCAATATTCCAGCCACCCAGGACCCAGTACCGAGGACCCAGGGCAGTCACACTCTGTACTCCTTCACCATTCTTTCACGATCCCATGCATTTGCTATTATCATATCCTTTAACTGACTGACAAAATCCTACTCAAGATAATTCTGTGGAATAAATAAATAAATTTTTAAAATGAAAACTAACAAATACAAAGTATACAATCTCCAAAGGGGAAAAAAAGGATACTTTGGTGGAAAATTCCAAGTTTCCGTTTCCACTTAGGAACTGGGATTTTAAAAGGGAAAAATGATCATGTCACTTCCATTCAGTATCTTTACATTAATCTTAGTTACGTAAATCCAATATACCGAATTTGCCCTATGAAACCCTCAGGTCAATCTCCCTTTTGCTCGTCACTCTTTCCCACTTCAGAGCCTTCCCTCTGCCTAGAACACGGCCATCGCCACACCCTCCCCCCACACCCTCAGTCAGCTTTTCTCACTGTTGTGGCCTCTCCCATTGTGGAGCACAGGCTCTGGACGCACAGGCTCAGTGGCCATGGCTCACGGGCCCAGCCGCTCCACGGCGTGTGGGATTTTCCCGGACCGGGGCACGAACCCGCGTTCCCTGCATCGGCAGGCGGACTCTCAACCACTGCGCCACCAGGGAAGCCCCCTCAGTCGGCTTTTACTATCCATTCTTTACAGCTCAGCTCAAATAGCAATTGCTTTGCTTAGAAAAATCTGCTGATCCCCCCACCCCAGGTCAGGCCTGTCATTCATAAAGTCTTACAGCACTATGTACACTACCTTCGAGGCAATTATCACAACTGAAATGAACAATTAACTGTATAATTAACTATCACCTCCATTTGAATATAAGTTTCACGAGGGTCAGTGTTTGCCAGGTTTACTATTATATCCCAACCACCAAGGAGAGTACCTTGTCTGCAGGAGGTGCTCAGTAAATATTGAATGAATAAAAGGTAAACTAATTGCCCAGCAAATGAGCTATCACTTAACAATCTCTCATTATTTTCTCTCCTGTTTTCCCCTCTTTTTTTCTTTCTCCTAGCATAATGCTTTAAACATTTCCTGTCTCTTCTACTTCTCTTCCTGCACAGAGTATGTATTCAGTAGATTGAATGTATTCGTCAAGTGGACTTTATTTGCCAGACTCATAAATTATTTTACAAATACTTACTGAACACCCTTGAAGAGCAGGTATAATGACTCTAATGGGGTTCTTAGAAGATAGTACACCATGTATGGATCTCAGATTTCCATATTTTAAACTAGAAAGGCCCAAATAACATTTCAGGGCTCATAAATATGAATGTATGTCAAACTTCACCTCTTATAAACTTTCACGTTATGCGTTGTGAGCCCATTTGAGCTCACCCGATAGGTAGAATAAATTTCTTTTTAAGAATGATCTTTTTCTATTCAATTCTTAGTTCTGAAATAGAGTTTATATAATCACAATTTTGGCTAAGATAATTTTTAAGTCAAAGATAATTTTCATCTTAAAATACTGCTTTATGATTTCTAGTTAACTTCCAAATTACATTTGTGAAGAAGAAAAGTAGGAAACTAGAACATAGTGCCATAGAGAGTCAAAGTAACCTATATAGTTTCAGGATGAAAAGAAAACAAAATACCAAAAAAAGCCGTGTTGTTCTGATTCTCCCACTTTGAACATTTCTACTACTCTTGTGACTGAAGTATCATATGTTAGTTATAGGTGAATACATATATAATGAAAAAGAAGATATGAATGTTGTTTTTAATATCTGAAATATAATTTCCTTGAGGGTAAAAACTATATTTCTTATGTCCTCAAAAGCACCTAATGTGAACACAGTGAAAATAATATTGTTAGAAATGATGATGAAGAGGAAGCAGAGTAGTGTTAATCTGCTTAAAAATTATACAATAAAGTAAATTTAAGGTGGGTGCTCATTTTTAACATACTGTCATATTTTCAAAACTGAGACAAAAAAGATGAGGTGACTACTGAATCTCTGGGCTGCTTAGCACTCAGTGCTGGTGGCTGCTGTCATATTCTGTGAATTGAGAGTATAGCCCTCAGAGCTCCCAGGGAAGCCCTCATAGCCCAAACTCCCAAAGGATCCATTTCAGTAGTAAACAGTTCTGAATCAAACAAAAAAAATTTTGTGGAGCTTCTATAAAATAC